>NW_023144632.1:5310986-5354050 GCF_012932325.1 Thrips palmi | reverse complement strand
ATGCACGGGATCATCACTCCGCTACGTACTCTGCTCGCTTCGGCGTCGCGCTTCGTGAAGCCTCGGTACGGTGGAGCCGCGAGCACCCGGAGGGCGGGGCGAGTGGGCGTCGTCGTCAACAACAACGAGCGCAGGAAGAAGAAGAAAGCCTCGCGAGGAAAGATAAATAAAGGGTTGCTCATTTTTCGTGTTCAACTCCACCCCTCCGCCTTGCACGCCTTGCACCACACGTTTTATTTGAATATTTCGCAAGTGCAGGATTGCAACAGAAGCGTGTCGCCACGGGGGGAGGGGGGGGGGAAGGAGACACCCTCGCACCGCGGCGTTGCCGCCTAATTCCGACTTGCCAAAGTTTGGCAATCCCGCGCCGCGACAAGAAAGAAAGGAAAAGCACTGGAAGGAGCACGGCCTCCGGGAAATGAGTTGCAGTGACGTGCTGGACGTGCAAGACACTGCGGCCCCAAGTCCGGAGTCCGGTGTCCGCTCTGGCGCAGAGTCTGACGCGACTCGATTATGGTGTCCAGGGACGCGGCCGCCTAGGAGGAAATCCAGCGGGCCGGGGTAAGTGTCGCGTCGGCCGTGGGTTGGGCCTAACTGCCATGGACCGCCTTGTGGACATCTTGTGAAGGGCTTGAAGGACGCCCAACTGTCACCAAGGTTGCCACGCTAACGCTGGACTCCAGATGCTCCAGTTACGCTGCGCGCTGGTCCAGCGCTCACTGCACCTAGCCCGCCATGCTCGCCAGGAAACACCCACCGGTTCAAGGATCGGGGTTCAAGGATCGAGGTTCGGGAATCGAGGTTCAAGGATCCAGGTTGAACAATTGAGGTTGAACGATGGAGGTTGAAGAATCGAGGTTCAAGGCTAGACTTTCAAAACGATCGAGCCTCTCGCTTGCTCCAGTCGAAATGACGCGAGTAACCACACAGTTCGAAATTTGCCCCAAATCGTCGGGACTCTGGCGAAGCGGCGGCGGAGGTGCGGTAAAGGGTAGCCGCGAAGTAAAGGGTGGGCCGTGGGCGAGCGCCGTGCTTCGCGCAAAGTGGCTCCATCAAGGCGACATCAGCCCTGCTAGCTGCAACTCGGCTAATTCTCGTAAACCGGCGTGACCTCGCAATTGCCCCCCCCCCCCCCCCCCCGGCCTGAGTCTGCTCTCGGGGGTTACTTTGCAGTGGTGGCCAAATTTTGGCGAGACGGTGGAACGTCTTACTGAAAAATAAGAGGCACCATCTGATCGATGAAAGGCAATGCCTTCTTAATACCGCAGCCTTCCTCACATGCACGATTCATGCGTTCGCATGTCAAAAGTGTCTCACCCTGCTTTCGGGACGTGCGTCACCCTTTTGTGGTCAGCCTTTTCGGTCAGGGGTCGTCCCTGACCGTCCGCAGACTTTATTTACACGCGTAAGTCCGTGAGTCCGGGAGGGAAGCGGGAAATATGATTGGAGAGCATTATAACGGCGTGTTTTTTAGCGTGTCCTCGGAAGAACGTGAGCCGCACAGTACCTTTGCCATGCACACCGGAGTACAAAAGAAATGGCCGCCTTTCTTCCTGATGCGCGAGGCGTTCCCTCCATTCTCTCTTCCTCGCACTCACACACGCACGCACGCACGCACACACACACAAACTCACACACACACTCACACACACGCTCACACACACGCTCACACACACGCTCACACACACGCTCACACACACGCTCACACACTCACACACACACACGCACGTACACACACGCATGACACATATGCTCGGCGCACAATGGGACTAATCCTACCTCGATGATGATGTGTGTGAGTGTACGCGCGTGTGTGTGAGCCCCTTTACTAACCTTACCGTCTTGAACTTGGACAGGATTTTGGCAAACAACCGCGGACGTCTGCGACCGCGAGTCCTCGCAGCGTCGGCCGGCGAGGACTATGCGAGGACGTTCCAAGGGCGGATCCTGAGGCGGCCTAGGGGGGGAAAGGTGGGGGGGGGGGCTGCAAAGTATATAGCACATTTGGCCTGCCTACAAGGGGCTGCAGGGGCTTAGTGTTGCCGTTTGCCTACCTTTGAGGAGGCTGCAAGGAGATTGGGAGATCCCTCCCTCCCCCCAAATTCCCAGTTGGGAATATAGACCGCGGCCTGCATCGTCATGAGCGGTAAAATGGGAGGTAGTGAGTTCGCAACATTTTGTTGTGTATGTGCGTATACGGTGCGTAACTGTTTCTAGAAAAGGTCCCTTCTCTCGCTCACCCTGCGGAGTCCTCTAGAGCGCGCGGTAGGAGGATCCCGGGGGGCACCCACTCTAGCCCCTCCCCCCTCTCAACCTCACCGCAGTCTCATGGAATAATGACTTTATTTCGTGAAAGGAGCAGCGCTATAAAGTGCCGGTGGGGCGCGGCGCGGCGCGGTCGGGCAGGTCATGTTGTGCAAGGCGGTGCAAGGGGTGGCCGCACCGCGCCGCACCGCCGCCAGAGTGCCGCGCCCATTTGATGGCCCGTAAACATGTGTGACATTTATTTCTGTTGTGTACACAGGGCGGACCCTACCGATTGATGGCCGCACCACTGCGCTGAAGAAAAAAAAATAGGCGAATACAATAATGTGGGTGAATGACTTGAATAGCGAGGGAGTTTGTTTGCAATGATGTAAAAGATATTTGGAAAACCGCTGTAGTACTTGAATTTTGGTATGGTGCATTCTAGTTTCTTCGCTTTGTTTTAAATTTCAAGTATGGCGTCCCTATTTAGCGTGGTGCTTCTAGCTCGCCCAAGTGTGTGTCGGTGCATTTTCAAGCCCATAAAACCGGCGTCTAGTCTGCTCGCCTCGACGGATAAGACACCGCCCTCGACGACTTTTACAACGAAAAGCACCGCGAAGGCAGTGTGTCCCCGCCCCGCCAGGCCCAGGGCGAGTGCCTGCAAAGGCGCCGGACTGCAACGACAAATCGGCCTGGGGACTGGGGAAGCTCTGCGCACTCACACATTCCTGTGTGTGTCTCCGTCACACTCGTGGGGTGTCCCGCGGGAGTGCAAGTGAGACAGAGCGATAACATCTCTTCTGAATCGTCCGGCAGGGTGGACCGGGCCTTGTGGACGACGGCGGGGCCTCCGCGGCCCCGGGTTCGCCGGCTGGTGCTGGGCGTCGTCGTGGCGGTCGCCGTCCCGGTCGGGGTGGCGGTCCGGGCATGGTCGGGGTGGCGGCGTGCCCCGGGGAGCCTTTTCACGGCACAAGCCCACTCCTTAGCCGGGGACCACGACGTCGGCCTCCTTCTTGAAGACGGTCCGCGTCGCGTGCCGAGCCAGCCGAGCCAGCAGAGCCAGAGCAGAGCTCGTGACGGGGGGCCGGGGGCCGGCCGGCTGGGCCGGCGGCAGGGTAGGGGTGGTGGCCCTGGAGCTTGGAGCACCCTGGAGGCGGCAGCGCGGGGAAGCCATGAGGGGGCGCGGCGCCCACGGTGTCGGGAGCAAAGGGAGACGCCTTTGTCACTCTCTCTCTCTCTCTCTCTCTCTCTCTCTCTCTCTCTCTCTCTCTCTCTCTCTCTCTCTCTCTCTCTCTCTCTCTCTCTCTCTGCCGAGACACCTACTGGATAATATAGCCTCCCATGGACCGCCTTGTCCAGGGTGACGAGCTGCAATGGTGAGTTTCAGGGTGTTTCCTTGGGGGGCATCTTTTTGATCCAGTGGTTCAATCAAATTCACTAACTGGCTTGTCCACAACGCGTCTCGGCATGATGAGAGTGGGGCCTGGGACGGCGGGCTGGGGCCCGAGGGAGTTAGGTACTACACTGTGGGGCACTGCACCACCGCCCCGATCGCTCTGTATCGGAAATGCAAACACGCGGCGTGGCGATGCGCGCTCACACCGCGGCCTTGGCCACACCGTGCGCGTGTGTGTAGGTGTGCGTGTGTGTGTGTGCCCGTGCGCTGTTTGTGTTTGGATTTAGCGCGCGGCGTGCATTCCAAGGCAGGTGCTGTCCCTGCCCGACAGTGCAGGCCCGGCAGGCCCGCCAGTGCAGGCCGCGGCGTGCTCGGTCAGGGTGGTCAGGGTCCACGCCGCCGTGGTGGGAACGGGCTGGCTGCGCGACGCTGCGCGCTACGGACTGCGCGCGGTCTCGTCTCTCGCGCCTCCATGCGGGACGCCGGGACGCCCGGCGAGAGCGACCGACATACGAAGACGGCTCTCGGCTCGGGCATGCTAGCACGGTGTGCCTGCGGGTGGCGCCCGAAGAGGCGTTGGTGGGCGTGGTGCGTCGCGCAGCCACGCGGGACACCTCGGCCACGGCCTCTACGGCCTCCCTGGCGCCGGGCGCCTTTGGCCGGCCGAGGCCGTACGAAGGGGCCTCGATGAGGACGGGCTTTGCTATCGGCACGATCGGCCGAACAAGGCGTGGGGTGAGGGGGCGTGGCGGCGTGGCGGCGTGGCGGCAAGCCTGCTCGGCGTGTCGCCTATGGATTCAGGAGCCAACGAACCGCAACAGGGGTGGCCCCGGTGGTGGCCGCGGCCGCGCGGCGGCGCCCAGGAGACTGAGACCGACCAGCATGTAGTGGTTCCATCGCCACGTCTCGCTCGCACTACGCAAGGCAGAGTGCCGAGGCAGAGTGCCGAGGCAGAGTGCGACATAGACAGTCCTGTTCGGAATCTGAGGGACACTCGACCGGGAGACTCACGCGCCAGACGCGGGGGCTGACTTCAGATTGCATGGATCATGCCGCGGCTGTGGCCCGGTGCCGCCCGGTGCCCTGCGGCGACGAGGGCGAGGCGAGGCCACGGCGAGCACGCTTATGTAATGCCCCGAAAAACACACCCTGCCCTACCCAGGTGTGTAACCCCACCTGGCAGGGTGGGGGTCTAGGTGGGGGCCGCGAAGAAAAGAGACAAATCTTGAGGGGAGGACGAGGTCGGGGGGAAGCAGACGCAGACGGCAGAAAGGTTTCGCGCGCGCGGGAGCAGTGGCGTGGCGCAAGGAGGGAGGAGGGGAGGTCAAGAACCGGACGGCGCGGCCGAGGGCGCGGCGAGACGGAGGGACGGGCAGGGTGCCGTCGTCCGGGGGCCGACTGGGCCGACTGGGCCGACGTCGCCGTCGTGGAACGTCGCGGACGCTGCCGAACAATTGCTTACTCCAGTTCGTGCCGTCACATAAAGGGAGGCACGGCGAAGGTTGGGGAAAAAGTCGCGGGGGGGGGGGGGCGCAGTAGCCGTGGGCGCTCCCTCCTGCCTGCTCAAGACATTTATACAATATATCGGGGAAGACGATATTTCGAGGGAGGTGCGTGCTGCTGCCGTTCCTGCCGCCTTGTTTTCGGCGAGCATCGGATGCACATGCGTGCGTGTGCGCCGGGTGTGCGCCCGTCCAGGCCGTCCAGGCCGTCGTGCTCGTCCACTATAAGCAACTGCCCGACACGTTGCTTTCAAAAGTATAGAGACGTGGAGGCACACTCGCGTTCGATGGCTGCGACGATGCAATTTTGCTGTCCGCGACTTCTGAATGAAGCCCTTTTCTCTATCAGATCCAGACGCCCTTCATGTCAGCGAATCGGGCAGGTTGATGACGTCGCGGCGCTCTGCGGGGCTCTGCGGGGGCTAGGTGCTGCCGGTGCTGGCCGCGAGGGGCAGTTAGTTCGTCTGATTGCCGATCAACGCGGCCGATTCAGCGGCGTCTCTACAGGGGGCGTTGTGACGCGTTGGGGCGTTGGGCTTTGTACCGCAGTGGGCGTGCCCGCCACGGCATTCCCCTTTCGCACCCTGCTGCGTACTCAAATTGCCTTTTCGGGGCTGGTTAGTATTCTGTCGTCCAGTCAGAGTCTGCAAGGCGTCCGTCATTGTTGGGACTGGTTGCCTGGCGCCCGTGGTTGACGCGTCTATGTAGGCGCCGCGAGGTACGTCAGGGGCGGCGGGCTTGTCTTGAACCCCCTGGAGGGGCTGGCCGCAGGCGCCGGGCACTCCGAACACGGAGCCGCGCCCCACGGATGGATGGCACTGATCGCGTTGGAGCCTAGCTAAATCCGCGGGGAGCGCGAGAGGGAAGCGGTGGTGGAGTGGCGACGGGCGGGGGCAGCTAGACCGAGCTAGACGCGCTGCCGAGGGCACTGCCGCCCGCACGGCCTTCAGGGTGCAGAACACCATGAAGCGCCATCTGTGGCGGCCACTGGAAAACCGGCGGCCGTAACTTATTGAAAAAGCGCACGGGGGCTGCGGGGGCGTGGGATGCGCAGCATGCGAAGCGGACTCTTGCTGGGAATCCCCCGGAACTCATTGCCATGCATGGGGCAGAGTGGAGGTAAAATGGGCGATCGCAGCGATAAGGAAGGAGACGCACTCGGCACTAGCGGCAGTCGATACATCGCGCGATGGCACGACAATGGAGTGTTGATAAGGAGAACGGCGGCTCTGGGACAGATTTGGCGAGTGATCCAGGAGCCAGGAGCCAGCCGGGCCAGCCAGCCCAGCGGCCAGGAGGTTCTGAAGGCGGCGCGCCGATCGCCCTCGCGATAGACGCTAAGAAGGGCGCACCCGCTGCATATTGGCACAGCAGATTTGGCTCGGCTGAAATCTTTCTGTTCTCTCCCCTCCCCGACCCAGCCAAGGCACAGACAAGCCCTACACCATCCAGTCTGGTAATCTGGATTATGTTCGCACGCCTTTTTCCCATCCCCCTGCGGTATAAGCTGCAATCTCCGACCCCGCCGGATTTTTTTTAGGAATAAAAGGGGGGGGGGATGGCGACGGGCGACGCATCGTGACTGACACCTTTCAATTTTGACCGGGTCGTTTATTGATTTGCCGGTTAGGCATGTCGTTAACTCGCCCCTTTCAAAACAAACCTTTTACCAGGACAGTGAAGGGTCTTGCCGGTCTTGACGGCTGTCAGGTGCAGGGCGCCAAAAAAAAAATGTATTAGCTGCTAAAAAAATTAGGGAGGGTGGCAGAACCGTATTACGCTTTATTTCACTGGTATTTCGTCCAGGAGGGCTGTTTCTGTCTTTTCACGTAAAACCGTGTCTATAAGGTAGGTAAAGGGAAAACATTCTTTCGCTTACGCATTCTTCGTTTTTATTGTTCGAAGTAAGGTAGTTTGTGCCTGATGGCCTCGCGGCTCACGCTTCCCGTGGACGCCACTCGGTCCGCTCGGCCTCTGCCGCCACGGGCAGCCACAGGACACGGAAGCCGAGGCCCTCGGCCCAATCAGAGGCGGCCGCTTTGGCGCGAACAGGGAACACGCTCGCCTCTCCGCCTCCGTCTTGAAGGCCCTCGGGTCCCAGGGGTCCCGGCCAGGTGTGCGGGGAGGGCCAGGCTCAGGTTTTTACCTGCTGCATGATGCCACCCTGCCTGAAGACTGCCTGCAGGCTGGCCGCCTCGCCTTCCTGCCGCAGCCCGGGACAAAAGTAGTGGCGGCAACCAGTTCGATCTGGTTCGAGGAGAAGAAGGCCTGGAGGGAAGAAGAATTTCGTCTACGAAAGACGCGCCGCTACCTGCCCCCTCCGGGCCCCTCCCCCCGGCTGCAACGCGGCGGCGGCATGCGGCAGCCGACGCCGGTTTGAAAAGACGCGCCCGCCTGCAGGGGAAGCGGAGGCTGGGGGGAGGCCTCGGTGGCGGGAGCGGGAACGGCGGGAACGCCGCGCGAGAAACGCAGACGGCCCTCCCGCCTCGCTCGCACACTCACGGGGCGCTGTGAGTGCGACAGAGAGAGACCCCCCGCTCGGGAATCAGTCTGACTGCGAGGGGTGGCCGGGCGGGTCGGGCGAGGTCAGGGCGCGAAGGGAAGGGGCCCCGCGAAGGGCGGCAGGGCGGCCCTCTAGGCAGGCGGCCCTCCCCGCCGCAGCCGGCCAGCCCGGCCAGCCGGATGGCGGGAAAGCGTTTGAATCAAAAGGCGCGGCACAAGGGCTGCAGCTCGCCGGCTTCTGTCCGCTGCGGCGCGCGAAGTTTCCAGTCCCATCCTCCTTCGGTTGCAGCGGGTTGCAGACGCAGCCGATCCGCCGCGATGGTCCGCCATCCGTTGCCGCCGCCGGTCGCTGCAGACGACGCAGCTGAGCGATTCAAGACTCGCGTCGCCCCTCTTTCTCGCATCGAGATGCCCTGCGAGTGCGAGGGAGAGAGAGAGAGCGACGGATGGTTCCCCGGAATCAGTTTTCTGCTGACGGGCCGCGAGAAACAAATGAGCGACGATGGCGGCGGTCCGGCCGAGTTCATATTCCTCGGCGTGGCCGACAAAAATGAGATGGTGGACACCCGGCCAGCAACACCGCGGAGAACATCGGCAGACCGCTGCAGGGCACAGCAGTTCAAGAGGCAGCGCTCAAGATTTTGAGTGGAAGGCCGTGCGCGCGGCCCCAGCTGGGACGAGGCGGCGGGGCGGCGGGGCGAGGTGGATAGTCAGTCGGCGTTTTAAAGTTTAAATACCGCGCCGGGGCGTCGTCGGCGCGCTGCATCTACAGCATTAAACCGCATTAATTAAACAGATGCAAATGCGGTCGCAGGGCTGCACAGCCATCTCCGTCACACCCCTAAGGGACGCCCCGTGGGTGCGAGAGAGACAGCACAACCACTGCCAAATACCCGCGGGGCCGAGCGGGTCGCCGAGCCGTGTTTTACAGTGGGTGTAAAGCTTCAGCTGCAGCAGGGCCTTCGGGGACCTCGGGAGGGATGCGCGAGGGGAGTCGCAGCAAGGCCTCTTGGCGGCCTACAGCATCGCGACGCTGCTGAGTTGATCAAGAAAGTGGCCGGGAGGGGGAGGGAAGGGGAGGGGGGAGAGTGGCCGGGGTGGTTCCGCCGCTGGGGCGAAGAGCGTAAACACAACTTGCCGCTGTGACTCACTCACTCTTGTAGAAGACTGATTAAACTCCGATTTCTCGAGACGCTCCGCCGACCGCGCCACTGGAGCGGAGGGTGGCGGACGTGCAAATAAGTCGCGGAGTCGGTGCTTTTGAAGTGCCCGCCTTGGGCAATAATAACGCTTTGAGGTTGCGTGCACGATGAGCTGGCGACCCGGACCTCGTGACATGACGGCTACTAGTGGCCACAAGCAGTTTCCGCACCGCAGAGTCTGAGGGGCGGGCAGTGGCCACGCAAGTCGCAGCCCATGCTGCTTCAGCGTACTGCCGCCGTGTGTTGAGGTATGCAGAGACTGACCGGTCCGAAGGGCCAGAGGGCGCCAGAGGGTCGAAGGGCTCAAGGACCAAAGGGTGCGAGCCCCCGGGGCAAATCATGCGACAGAGAGGCAGGAGGATGGGCTTCGCACACAACGCCGCCGGTCCCCATAGAAATATCTGCTGTGTGCGAAGGTGAAGGACGAAGGGCCACGGCGACGTTTGACAGGCCAGGAGCATTTTCTCCAGTCCAAGACCATTTCTCCAGACCAAGCAAGCATTTCTACAAGACAGTCCAAGAGCATTTTTCCAAGGTTCAAGGTTCATGGCGGGATTTTCAACAACGGCTCCGTCGCCAGTCGGAAAACGTTGAGAAACCGCTAGGACTGTGAGGGCGAGGCCGGCGAGGGGCCGCCAGGGCGAAGGGCTAGCGTTAGGGCGGCCCTCCCCGCCGGGGAACCCGCGCCCTGCCCGCGCCCTGCCCGCGCCCTGCCCGCGCCGCCCCTCTGCGCGCTGCGGCGCTGCGGCGAGTAGTCGATCGCAGATTCCGCGCACGGACTCTTGTCGCGCACGCGTTACAGGGAGGAGAACAAAAGGAGCGAGGGCGGGCCGCGAGGATGAGAGTGGTGATGTGATTTTGAGGAGTGCGTCGACATTACATCGCTCACGGCCACAGCCTGGCCGCGCCCTGCCCCGCGCCCTGCCCCGCGATGCTGCGTGCATATGTGATCCAAAGTCACCGAAATGAGAGATGGGTCGTGCGGTGGATCACTTCAGAGACAACCTCGTTGCGTTCCACACCCGCCAGGCCGCCAGCCACGGTGGCGCGTCTGCCGTAAAGGCTTTTAGCATTTCGTCACGATTTTCCGGCGCGTGGTTCACTGGGAAGCGCGCAGCGGGGCCCCGCGAGGAGCACCGCCGTCGAGGCCGCCGACGCCGCGCCGTGGTCTGAGAAGGGAGAGCGCCACTCTGGGCCGCTTGGCCGGGGCGTCGCATAGCTGTCGCAGCGACGGATCCGTGCCCCACCGTGCCCCGCCGTGCCGCTGCCCGGCCCCGCCCTCCCTGCCCTGCCCGGCCCCAGACGCACCGCCACACGCAGCCCAGCCATGGCCAAGGACTGCATGAGGCTGGAGGGGCAGATCGGCCAAATTAAAGAATAAAGGAAACAGGCGGTAACCACCGCATAACGCTGCCTCAGGCCAGAGCCCGTGCAGGGCCCGGGGGAGTCGAACCGCCGCCTGCGCGGAGTGCCCCCCTCCCTTCCCCCTTTCCCCGACAACCTCTCCGCCAGTCGAACTACCCGGAACCGGCAGAGTCGGTCGCATTGGGTCCTACTGCTTAAAATCCTCGCCGGCGCGGTGGCCCCCTCCCCTCTACCCCTCTACCGGTGAACGGCCTGATGCATAATGATGAAAATTGACGGGTCTCTTTTGTGGATTGAATTTTCGGGGCCCACGCGAGTCCAAGGTAAACGGCGACCGCCGCCGACCGCACCCCACCCTTTTTCATGCGTTGCGTGGAAGGTGGGCGGACGCACATGCTCTCTCTCTCTCTCCCCTCCCCCCCGCGCCGCGAGGGTAGGCCATCCGCCACACACGGCTGCATGCGGGAGGCGTGGTGCGAGGCGTGGTGCTTGTGCTGGAGAGCTTGAACTTGCTCGTCTTGAACTGCTCGTCCGCTGTGTGCTGTCCGCTGAGCGCTGTGCCCGCGGCGCTGTTTGCTCCTCGCGACCGCCGAGCCGGCCAAGTACTTGCAGAGTTTCGTCGCTCTGTCTCTGTCGCTCCCTTGCAGGCCGCCGCCTGGGTGCGACGGAGACAGCACAACGAGGCTTCTTGTTCCGGCCGAGATTATCCCCGCGTTATCGTTATTGGCAGTTCCCATATGAAAAAGAAAGGCTCCCAAAACAGCCCGAGCGGGGGCTCTGTCCGAAAACGGTTCCACCGGACTGGTCCGGCTGACATCCAGAATGTTAGAAATCCGGCAAGGTTTCGGGTGTTGTCCGACGACTAGATTCGGACTCTTTTCGGACTAACCCGAAGCAAGGCCGGCGAGCAGGGCGGGGTGCTCCCCGCCGCCCCCCACCCTTCCCCTCCCTCCCCAAACCCCTCTCCTCCCTTCGGAAACCCCCCCCCTCCCTCTGCAAATGCAGTGCAGGCAACCTGCAAAGCCGGTGCACTTGGCAAGCCGTTTTGAATGTTGAAAATTGGCAAGCCTGGACCTGAAATACTTCCGAGTTCGCTAGATTTGGGCATTGCTGGCGGCCGAAGCGGTAAGTTTGGGCAAACTGGAAGATTTCAGGTCAGCGGGCTTGCCAATGTTTAGCATTCAAAACGGCGTGCCACTTTTGTGCAGGCAAACTTAGCACCGGATTTGAACTTACGATAGTAATCAAATGGTTGATATGTAGGATGAAAACAATTTCCGATGGAAAGCACTTTGGGGACGAGAGTGAACGGGGAAAGGCGAATTAAATGATACACCTCTCGCCCTCTCACCGCCCGTCCCTTTAGTTTTGGGAGATGCAAACAACAGCAAGCGTGGAGTCACTAGCGTCATGAACGATCATCAGCAGAAAATTTTTCAAACTGAACCACACTCCTTTCCGCCCAAAATGGTTCGTTCCCTGCGCAAGGCTCCGCAAGGCTGCAGCGCGCGGAGGCGACATGGCTTCAGCGCGCCGAGCGAGTGGACTCTGACGCAGGCAAACGCGATGCGTGCACCTCTGAGGGCAGCTGGAGACTGACGTTTTGCGTGCCGCGGCGGCCAAAACTTTCCGAGTTGCCGAAGGATTAAGGCTCCCCCCCTGGCCGAGCCAATCAGAGAGCGCCTCCGACCGGCCCGGGCCAGCGGGCTTTTCCGCGCCTGCACCGGCAGGGACAGTCCGCCACACTCGGCTCGCTGCCGATCGGTCTGCCGGACAAGTCGCTTTCGGGACTAGGGTCTACGGGCTCCGTACGGGCTAGTCCGATGGAAGCATCATCTGATCGGGCATCCATCGGGCAGTCCCAGTCCCGACGCGGGCTCGTGGCGGTCAGTCCGACCTGGTCTCGGGCGCTCTATGGAACAGTCCGAGGGTGTTCGGACTGATTCGGACCGATTTCGACCAGGTTTCGGAACATTTCGCTTTTATGTGGGTTCCGCCATAAATGGACTTGCGCGACTGTATAATGAGACGTACGTCCTACTGTACTCCACTCCGTAACGCCTCACGGTTCGGTTCCTTGTTTTCTTTTTCTCGCTTTGTTCTGAGCAGCAAGCCAAGCAAGCAGCATTATTGCCGGAGTGGCCGCTTTGGCTGTCGATAATTTGAGTCGGAATTAAAACACCTCGGAAATAGGCCCGGCACGCCATTCGTTTTGAGTGGGCTTCGCCTTCGCCTCGCCTTCTTCGCTCCTCCGCCCCGGGCGAAGCGCCGCCAGCGCCGCCGCAGTTCGTCGCTCTGTCTCTCTCGCACCCTCAGGGAGAGCCCCATGAGTGCGACAGAGACAGAGCGACGAAAGAATCGCCGGGCTGGACCGCCGGGCCGTGATTACGCCAAATGGGCTGACCAGCCCTGACCTCGCCCGGGGCCCGGCCCGGCCCGGGGCGCACCCGCCGGACAGGGGATGTCTGGTCCGTGTCGCGTTTCTGCAGGGACTGTACCACTGTGGAAAAAAAGGGACATTTTCTCCGTTAATTTATGGCCAGAACTTTCCGTGATTTGAGACCCAGGATTTTCCGTGATTTCAGACTCAGGATTTTCCGTGATTTTAGATCCAGGCTTTTTCCGTTGTTTGAAACCCAGAGATTTCCGTAGTTTGCACAGTGCGTTGAAAGGCCATGGCAGTAAAGGGCAGACTTTGTGAGGGAAGTTTCTAAACTTGGCCAAAGAAACACTAACTTACAGAAATGGATGCATTCGTCTTGTCAAAGGTAACAAAAAAAATGTCATCCCACATCCTAAACACACGTTCGAAATGATGGGTTTGAGCTTCAAACATATCAAAGTTCCGTATCGGTATGAGATACGATGATTTTTGGCACTATTGACATAAAAAGGTGAAAAAACAAATATGTGGAAATGGAAAACTGACGACGGGAATGGATTCGTCTCAACGAAATGAAAAGAAACATACCCATATGTCATGGGTTTTTAGACTCGAAATGGCCGATCTACAGAATCCAATAGGTCGATTTTAGCACATATTTGCAACCCCTTTTGAAAAAGGGGTGTCAAAATCGACCTATTGGATTCTGTAGATCGGCCGTTTCGAGTCTAAACCTATGACATATGGGTATGTTTTCTTTCATTTCGTTGAGACGAATCCATTCCCGTCGTCAGTTTTCCATTTCCACATATTGATTTTTCACCTTTTATGTCAATAGTGCCAAAAATCATTGTATCTCATATCGATGCGGAACTTTGGTATGTTTGAAGCTCAAACCCATCATTTCGAACGTGTGTTTAAGATGTGGGATGACATTTTCTTTGTTAACTTTGACAAGACGAATGCATCCATTTCTGTAAGTTAGTGTTTCTTTGGCCAAGTTTAGAAATTTCCCTCACAAAGTCTGCCCTTTACTGCCATGGCCTTTCAACGCACTGTGCAAACTACGGAAATCTCTGGGTTTCAAACAACGGAAAAAGCCTGGATCTGAAATCACGGAAAATCCTGTGTCTGAAATCACGGAAAATCCTGGGTCTCAAATCACGGAAAGTTCTGGCCATAAATTAACGGAGAAAATGTCCCTTTTTTTCCACAGTGACCGAACAACTGTAGGGAATGTTTTTCGTACGGTCGGTTGCGCAAAGAGATAGACACTAGGCAGTGGCGGATCCAGAGTCGGCCCAAGGGAGGGGGGGGGGGCAAAGTAGCACTTTTTGCTTACTTACAGGGGCAAATTGGTGCTTTTTGCCTACCTTTCAGGCGGCTATCTAGGGGTCAGGGGGGGCGCAATTGTCCTTTTGCCCCCCCCCCCCCCCCGATCCGCGCTTGGAGATAGATGATTAATAAGACTTCATTCTAAACATTTCAAGCAAAATTAATAGCCGATAAACAAGGAATTTATGATGATTCTTGCTTTTGGCAAGTTTGCAGTCACATTAAATGTATAAACACACGATCAAGTAAACTTTATTTGCGTCAACGGAACAATTTTTACAGTAAAATAATCATAATGGCATCCAGGCCGCACCGACGGCTGCCACGAACTGCTGCTTTTGCGCGCTGCTCAGGCCTCGCCGACCAAAGTCTCAATTCGCGCGCGGTAAACGCATAATTCAATCCGTCGGTGTGGCGCCCAGGGTGATTTGGGCTGCGTGCCGCCGGGACGGACAGGCCGCCGCGCCGTGCCGTGACGTGCCGCGCCGTGCCGCGCACGCACGTCTGCTCGAATTAGGCTCGACGCGCTGGTGTGGTGGCGGCGGCAGTGGAGTGGCACAGCACCGCGCTGCTTCGCGGCTTGCTCTAGCTCGCCAATTACGACACTGACCTTCGCAACGCGACGCGGCGTGGGGCCGCGCTGCCGCACTGGCAGCACCGCACCGTAGTCCTAGCGCCAGTCTGTCAGTCTGTCAGTCTCTCAGTCTGTCTGTCTGTCTGTCTGTCTGTCTGTCTGTCTGTCTGTCTGTCTGTCTGTCTGTCTGTCTGTCTGTCTGTCTGTCTGTCTGTCTGTCTGTCTGTCTGTCTGTCCGTCTGTCCGTCTGTCCGTCTGTCCGTCTGTCCGTCTGTCCGTCTGTCCGTCTGCTTGTCCACTGCCCGTGGTCCAATCAGTCCGTCCGTCCGTCTTCCGCCTGTCCCTTGGCCTGTCCGGGGAGCGCCGCGCGCGTTGAGCAGCCTCAGTGATTGAAGGCAGAGTTGGAGCGCGGCTAGGCGGAGGCGGCGGGGCGGGCGGCGGGCGCGGACACGCTAGTGACCTCTGGGCAGGGCCGACAGTACGGCAGCCCTTGTCCGCGAGGGTTGGGAAAGCAGTCAGGGCGAGTAACAGTGTGGGGCCGCGGGCTTCCAGGTCGACTTTTCCTCCTCGGTCCGCGCGCCCGGCGTCTGCGAGCTCTCAGGCCGATTTGGTACGATTTGGCCTGCCGGATTGCTCTCGAGGTTCCCAGTGGTTCCCAGGCCCCGACAGCGCGGTGACAGCGGACGCCCCACAGGAATTACATTGTACAACACCCATTCATGTGCAAAATTTCTGGTTTAGCGGGAACGGGTTTTCAAACAAACGAGATCGTATTTCTCGCCTGTTCTTCGGATTGGGGGCCGAGACTGAGTGTACTCTCGTAGGTCAAGTCGATGGAAATGAGGGGAGGGGGGGCTTGACGCTGAAGGGGGCCCCGCCTCGGCCGGCGTCGGCCCGTACAGTACTGGACGACCCGGCCAAATAAATGCCTGCCGGCGTTGAGCGGGTTATTTTGGACGAAATGAAAGCGCCAATAAAGCTCAAGTTCAAACAGGACTTGCGTATGACCGCGCCGACCGCGCCGGCCGCGAGGAGACATTCTGAGCACTGCCATCCTCGTTCGCACCTTGAACGGCATTGAAAGGAACCAGATTTGAGCAAACCTCGCGCCTCGCCAGGTGGATTTGCACGGCTGGGCCAGGCCTTTTGTCGACGCTAAGCTCGCTAAGACCATTCACGGGGGACGCGCGCTTCCCCCACCCTCCCGCAGGAGGAAGTGGAGAAAATGACCAATTTCCTGCGTGCGACCAGATCTCGTTTTGGACAATCCTTTCGGAGCTCTGGAAGCCACAACGAGGCGCACAATGCTCGCCGTGTCGGCCGTGTCGCAAGGCTCCCGTGTCCTCTGCTCTGGCTGCTCCAACCCTTGTGGACCTCTCGCTCATGTCCTCGCCCGGTCTGCCGGGGCCGCCCCGCCCGGCAGCGTGCCAGCAGTGGGGCGGTGCCGGGCAGTGCCATCGCGGCTCTTCGCAACGCCTTCGTACCCATTTGCGGCTAGGGCCGTCTAGCCGTCCCCGCTTTGTCCTCCACACCGCCAACCTACCCCAAGTTCGACCTTGGTGACCGCCCTGAGGGTCGCGGCGGGGCGCGGCGGGGCGCGGCGAGGGGGTGAGGCACTGGCCAGACTACAAACCCACAGACGCTTGGGTGCTGGTAATGTTTCTTGTTTTCCGCGCCAGACCAGACGTGACGCAGTGGACTTCCCCCACCACGGGGGCCGGGCCGCGCGCCGTTTCCAATTCCCAGCCAAAACGCGGACGTCTTTTGGGCGGCCTTTTCACGAGGCCGGGCCTGGCCGGGCCGTGCGACATGGACATCGCTCTGCCTCGCTCGCACCCGCAAGCGCCACGAAGTCCGAGAGAGACAGCCTGTCGGCCGGTGTCGTTTGCACGGCTAGACTTTACGGTCTGCGGCGTCTCCTTTGAGGAGCCGCCCGGCCTGGACCACTGCAGACTGACTTCGAGAGAGGTTTTCGTCGCTCTGTCTCTCTCGCTGCTCATCGGGCACCCCCTGTGGGTGCGAGAGAGGCAGTGTAAACGAAAACGACTCTTTCGGAGTCAGTCTACTGTCTAATCATCTCGTTCCTCATCCTGCGCCAAATTTTCCAGCGCGAACGACACGACACGTCGACACGTACAGTAGTGCGACCGTCCCGGACCGTCCCGTACGACGCCGATCAAGGCTGCGCGCCCTGCCTGCCTGCCTGCCTGGCCCGGCCGGCCGGCAAAACGTTTCTCACGCCCGCCGCCAGTCAGTCAGCCAGCCAGACCTCAGGTTCGTGTTTCGCAACGAGGAACTGCTGCCCTAGGCCTGGCCGGCTGGGCCGGGCGCGCAGGGTCAGCGGGGACGCCCCGCTTGTTGCCAGCCGCGCACAGAGACAGTGGTGGCGGCGCGGCGGCGCCGCGGAGTGGCGCGCAGGTGTCAACAAAAAGTGTGTTGAGGAATGCTGGTATCATTGCAGAGTTCGCTCACACGCGCTGCGCGGCGCTGCGACTGCGGAGGCTGCCGGCCGCCATATGCTCGCCTCATTGCGAAAGCGGCTTTACCCTTGGTCGTGACCCTTTCCCCCTTCCCTGCCCAACTTCCACCGCCAACCCCATTGGCCAACCGGCATTGCAAAACGCAAAACGCGGCCTGTCATTTTAAATGGAAGTTGTGATGCTTGAAAGAAAAGACGGCAAGAAAGAGAGCGGCGGACAAAACTACGCACGCAGACGATGGGAACCCGAGCACGCCCCGCCCCGCCCCGCCCCGCCCCGCCCCGCCTGCCTCTGCCGCTTCTGCTGCGGCGGCGGATGTCTCGGGGCTCTCGAGCTGGTTCATCGCGCTTCGCCGAAACGCCCGAAACGGCCGAAACGGTCATTCGAGGTTTGGCATTCCTCGTGAATCACTTCATTACTTCATTTTTCGTTCCTACTTTTACGCCCCGGACGCCGCCGGGCGACGCCGCCGTCGGCCGGTTCACCTTCCGAGCTAGACGAAATAAAACGACGGACAAAGCCCAGCGCGCCGCCGCCGACGCTTTCCCGCGCTTTATGCTCGACTCATTGATCTCTTCCCGCCTTTTTCGCTGGCCTTGAATTCCCCCTCCTTTTGGCGGGACGGGCCTCTGACCAGCCTCTGGCAGCCTTTGGCGGGAAACATGCGGGACGGCGGGACAGGCTCGCCACGGCCCGGCCTCCCCTTCCCTTCCCTCCACCTCCCCGCCCCACCGGCCCGGCGCAGCCCGGCGGGCCCGGCGCAACCCCGGGGGCCCCATCCGACGAGTTCTGACTTGCCCAAAGTAAATCCGCCGTGAGGCCCCCGACTGGGCGGACGCGGTGGACGGCCCTTTTGTTTACATTCCGCAGGGGGAAGTACCGCAGGACCACGGCGCCATGCCGCAGAGTCAACTGACTTCGGACAGGGTACTACTGTCACACACGCCGTCCCCCTACCCCTAGGCGCGAGGGACCGTCTCTCGGGGCCGAGACCAGGTTTTGAGTCCCGCCGCCTTTTAGTCTCTCGTGGTCAGCTTTCGCCTTCACCAGAAGTTGGGCGTGATTTGCCGCTCTGTCTCATCGCCCCCAGGCCGCCCCCAGGCGCCCTAGACACCGACGAGGGTTCTGTTCGAAATCGGTTCCAAAGGGAGCCAAATGGCCGTCTCGGGCCTGGCCTGCCCGGCCTGCCTAAACGGAGACGCGAAGCACGTCGACGGACGTGTCGATCTTGGCCCGGGGAGGCGTGGCCGGCGTGGCCCCCGAAATGGCCCGCAGAATGGACTCTCTGTCCATGGCGACCTCTGTGCGCTCCAGCTCGCCCTCCATATATCTCTTCCACAGAGCCCATGAGAGAGAGAGCGCGAGAGAGGGCGGGGTGAGGAGGGCGGCGCTTGAAAAAGCGGCGCGCCGCGCGTCCTGCGTGCTGCCTTGCTTGTCGTGCGTGCTGTGCCCAGACGGCTAGGCCGCGCCGGGCCGAACTAGCCGAAAGCGTTATCCGCTTTCTTACTTTTTGTCCCGTTTTGGCAGCGGAATGGCGGCCAATGGTGGCGCGGCGCGGTTATTCGAACGGGCCGACCGCGGTATTCCGCGGCATTCCGCGGCATTCCGCCCTCGGCGACCTTGACTGCCTAGGCCCGGAATGATTGCGCAACACCACGCCACCCCGCACGCCACCCTGCAGCCTCCCTCCGCGCCGCGCCCTCTCAAGGTCAGACGGCCCTCACCCTCCATGACCCCCCTGTACGCCCCCTCGGCCCCCTCCCACCTTGCACCGCCCCGCCCCACCCTTGCCAAACACGACTGCCGCGCCTGCCGCATCGGCGTCCCGTAGTCTGGGGCTGACGCCGCCGGTCCGCGACCCGGGTTCATGCAGTGTGGTGGGGTTCATGTCTCTTTGGCGGGTCCGCTCACCTTACCCGTCTGGGCCTACCGCCGCAACCACCCCCGCCGCCGACCCCCTCCCCTCCCCTCCCCTCCCGCACACGGAAAAAAAGGATTAGTTGTGACAACTAACATGTTAGTTGAAAAGCGTCCAAAGAAGATTTTAGTTTCCACGACAAAAAGTTTGCTGCTCGAACGAATTTATAAGTTGGAACGACTAAAAAACTACAGTTGGCTCAAGGATAAAGTTGATTGTGCGTACACTATGTTAGTTGTGAGGATTAACACGACCGTCACGGAAGAAAATAAACCACGCACAGAAAAAAAATCTGCGGCGGGAATCGAACTTAGGACCTGTCGCTTGTCAATCAGAGACGCTGCCCACTGCGCTGCGGACATTCTTAGGAGACCCGACTTTCGGGCGATCATTTATGTCGCTTGTGCAGCGAATGGCGGCAATGTGCGGCGCGGTTATTCGAACGGGCCGACGCGGTATTCCGCGGCATTCCGCGGCATTCCGCCCTCGGCGACCTGACTGCCTAGGCCCGGAATGATTGCGCAACACCACGCACCCGCACGCCACCAGCAGCCTCCTCCGCGCCGCCCTCTCAAGGTCAGACGGCCCTCACCTCCATGACCCCTGTACGCCCCCTCGGCCCCCTCCCACTTGCACCGCCGCCCCACCTTGCCAAACCGACTGCCGCGCCTGCCGCATCGGCGTCGTAGTCTGGGGCTGACGCCGCCGGTCCGCGACCGGGTTATGCAGTGTGGTGGGTTCATGTCTCTTTGGCGGGTCCGCTCAACTTACCGTCTTGGGCTACCGCTTCAACCACCCGGCCGCGACCACCTCCCCTCCTCCCCTCCCGCAGCTGTGGCCCCCGGGTTAGGGGGCGGGGGCGGTGCGGCCCCTCGCCCCCGACTCGGCGGACTCGACGCACCCTTGCGGGCCTTGCGGCTCGAAAGTCCGCTGCGCTGCCAGCCGGCTGGCTGAAATTACTCGTTGACGCTGGCCTCTGCTGTCCGAGCACATTTTGGCGGCGGCCCCCGGCCACACTCTATGGGCTCCCCTTCCAACACACTGACAGACACACTGACAGACACACTGACACACACACACACACACACACAGCAACTGTGCCCAGGAAGGGAAGGACAGAGAAGCACTGTTCTTTGCGGGACTTAGCGGCTTTGCATATCACCGGCAGGTGGGCCTTCAAGGACGAGCGTGGCGCTGCAGCACGCCGTGCCACGCCGTGCCACGCCGTCATGGTCGTGCCCGCCTCCGTCAACACCCCGCGCGCCGCCACCGCCCCCCACTGGAAGCCTCTATGACTCCCTGTCCCTGGGGACGTATTCGCGGCACGCGGGGCATGCTGGTGTGCGCCCCGCCCCGCCCCGCCCCGCCCCGCCGCTCCGTGCCAACCTGGTGCGTCTGCCCACCACAAGGACCCGCGTCTGTGCCGGCCGCTGACCTGCCGCCGGGCCACCGCGTCGACTTCTCGGCGTCTCGGAGTGCGAGTGAGAGGGAGAGGACGGCGTCGCGGCGCCGTTCGGGTGGGAGAGAGACGGCGCGAGACGCGGAGCGAGCGGAGCGAGGGAGAGGGGCCGGGAGGGAGAGACGCGGGAAGGGAAGGGGGAGACGCCAGACGTCGGGCCCGCATTACCTTCCACCACTTCCACGCTCGCAGCCTCGCAGTCTCCGCCGCGGCGGGCCGTAGCCGCCGAATCCGCACTTCATAAAACTCGACTTTGGGAGCCAGAGAGCCGCAGCCGCGTCTTGTGGCGGCGCAAAAGGCCGCCGCCGCTAAAACGATGCAGTTAACATTTCTGGCGCACTTAAAAATTTGGGCGAGAATGACACGATGATGCATAGGGGCCGCCGGGCCGGGCCGCCCGGCCAGACAGCGGCAGACAGCGGCCCAGACGGCAGCTGGCAGACGCCGCGGGTCGGCTGCGCCGCGGCTGCGCGATGGCGGCGCGTAGCTCGGCGTGCTGACCGCGGCACCCACCGCGCCGCGCCAGCCACCAGGGCACCGCCACGCCACGCCACGCCACGCCACGCCACGCCACGCCACGCCACGCCAGCGCCACGCCACGCGCGCCACGCCGCGCCACGCCGCGACACGCCCACCGGGGCTTGTAATCGCGCCGCACGTGTCAACGCGCACAACGCACAGCTCGTGCTGACGGCCACCTTTCGTGTTTTTTCCGGATGCAGTTGTTGGATTTGATTAATGGCTCAGAAACTCCGCGCCCCTATTTTTATTTGATGCCTTACTTTGTATGCCCCCCTGTAATGAAGCATCGGGTTGGCGCGCTCGTCTGGCGGTGGACGTCCGCTGGACCGGGCAGGGCGTGGCGTGGCGGGCGTGGCGTGGCGTGGCGTGGCGCGGCGTGGCGCGACGTGGTGCGGCGGTGAAGGGCCGCCTTTCCCATTGTGGCGGTTCGGGCCCTGCGTGACGTCACCGCGGTCGATTTTAATGTCTGGGCCCGGCTCGCCCGGCGCGGGGGCTCTGCACCCTTGCCCTGCGCCCCGCCCCTCCACCCCAGCACCCCTCGCTGCGCCCCACCGCGCGGGCTCAGATCAGCCTCCAGCAGAATGTTGATGAAGCGGCCAACACGTTTTCGGAGGGCAGGCCGCTGCCGTGCCGTGGCGGCGGCGGCTGGGCGGTGTGGGGCTTGCGCAGGCTTGCGGTGGTACAGTGTTGTTACGCCCCCCGGATCGCCACCCCGTCGCCGCCCCCTTTGAGGGCGTTGCGTCCAGAGCCTCGCGCCCGCCCGTGGGCCCTAGCTCGGCCTGCCATGGCCTGGGCCTGAGCCGGCCAGTGGGAGGACACGGCGAGGGGCCCTCGACGGAGTCCTCGAAGGTCCTTGCCACTGGATACTGGCTGGCCGCTGGTTTGACCGCGGCGCCGTCTGTGCCCCCCCCCCCCCCCCGGCTGCCCCCGCCGCCCCTCTGGCTGCTCGCCAGGGCGACGCTTTCGAGGCGTCCACGATGCCGCTTGGACCGCCTTGTCTCGAAGATGGGCGTGCTAGGCGCGCTCCCCCTGGATTCGCAGTGGAGGGCCGCTCGAACACGGCACGGCACGGCACGGCACGGCGTATTTAGACCTGCCGCGACTCGCCGCCGGAATACTGACGAGGCCAGCGCCCCGGACGCCCCGGACGCCCAGACGAGACGCCTCGACACCCCCGATAGGAAGCCGGCCGCCACCGCCGCGCCCAAACTTTCAGCTCAGTTTCCTGATACTTCAGAAAGTTTCGATCCCCTGCTCCGGAGCTCCCATTTTTGTTCTATTTCGTCTCTGTCAAAAACTAAAACCAAAACCCTTAGCCTTACTGTTTGTTTTCCTAGTACGTCGCATCGCATCTACTCGTCGTTGACAATAACAATAACAACAACAACAACAACACAAAGACAACGTGAAAGTTTTCCGTAATTGCGTGCCCCCCCTCCCTCTCGACTCTGAAGCGACAAGGACAGACGAGCCTTGTTAGCGGTCTGTCGATGGAGCACCGTATCTTTTGTAATTATTATGGCTGCTAATCCTTTTAGAGCAAGTGCGATAGTGCAAGGGGCCTCTGCTTCGGGCACGAGATTCCGAGAAGGCCCTGCAGCGTTCGCGGAGGCCTGGTCCGGCCGTGGCCGTCTCGACAGGTCATTGGCGCGGCGCGGCTGTCAGGGAGCCTGTCACGGTGACGACAGCTGACGACGGTGACACTTACCGGGACTCCAGGACACAACACTGCACTCCGTTAGGCAGGCCCTCGGCTGGCGACGCGAGCCTCTGCCTCGTTGTCTCGCTCCAGATTGGCTTCGCAGGGCAGACGACGACGGTGACGACGGTGGCGATGACCACTGACGAACGTCTACGTTGCGTACGCTCCATTCGCGAGACCGAGGTTTTCGTCTGTTTACCGCCCCCGGCCCCGGGCCGGAAAACCGTCCTCTTCTCATCGTTGACTCCTCGCTTCGCGGGCTTCGCAGTTTCGGAGCACGGCGGGCGGCTGCGGGCAGAGGTGGTCTTTCCGGCTCGGCGGGCGCAGCGGCGCAGCGCGGGGCGGCCCGAACCAAAACAATGCCCCAAGGGGTGCCAGACGATCAACTTGCCGCGGGCACCGTGCCTTTGTGTTTTTGTCTGTAATCACGGGCTGCTTTCCCCACCCCACCCACCCCACCCAGCCCACCCCGAGCCGTCCACTCCGCCCCGACCCCGCGCCCCGCCCCCGCGCCCCGCCCCCGCGCCCCGCCCGCGTCGCGTTCAAACAGCACGGCGAGCACGGTGTGCCAAACACAGGGTGCAGGCAGCAGCTCCTTGCGGACGTGGCGCGCTCTTGGAGACGCTCTTGCAGGCGCTCTTGGAGGTGCTCTTGCGCAGGCGCTTGCAGGCGCTCTTGGAGGCACTCTTGCAGGCGCTTTTGCAGGCGCTCTTGCAGGCGCTCTTGCAGGCGCTCTTGCAGGCGCTCTTGCAGGCGCTCTTGCAGGCGCTCTTCCAGGCGCTCTTGCAGGCGCTCTTGCAGGCGCTCTTGCAGGCGCTCTTGCAGGCGCTCTTCCAGGCGCTCTTGCAGGCGCTCTTCGAGGCGGTTTTCGCGCTCGCCTATTGGCTAACGCCCAGGGCTTGTGCTCGGCGCATCCACCCCGAAGCGCGCTCCTGACGCCGCACTTCCGCGTGCTGCGTTCAGCACGCCCGGGAAGAGAGAAAGAGGAGGGGGGGAGACCCGGAACACTGCGACTAGCAAAAGTCGGCGACGCTAAGGAAAATGGCGGACGCGATTTGTTGTTCTGCAAGACGCGTGTGTTGTTGGTGGCGTGGAAAAGAGGGGGGGGGGTCCCTGGAAGCGCTTAGCCCGGCGTTACTGATTGCTTCCGTCATAGGCTCGCGCGGAAATGAATGTGGCCGGCGGGCTTTTTGTCACCGGTGCCTGAATGCCCCCAGCAACCCCCCAGCAACCCCCCAGCAACCCCCCAGCACCCCGTGCAGCACCCCGTGCAGCACCCCCCGGCCGACTCGGGGCCACCACAAAGCCGATGTGGACAGGTGGAGGGCCCCGCCCGCGTCGCCCCTCGGGCACAAGGCCCCCGATCAAAACACACCGGAAGACACGGTAAATCGCCGCGCTGCCACACATTCCTGCCATTTCGGGAAAAATGGTTTTTGAATTTGGGCTGAAATTTCGGGGTGCAAGCATCTTTTTCTTGCCTCTCCGTCCGATTTTTGCTTTGATTCTTTTCTTTTTGAAGGGGATGGGGTGGATATCGGGCGTGAGCTGCATAGGCCATCAGAGTTTTTTTTCTCTCTCTCTCTCTCTCTCTCTCTCTCTCTCTCTCTCTCTCTCTCTCTCTCTCTCTCTCTCTCTCTCTGAGTCCCAGAGAGTCCTTCCAGAAGTGCTGCACTACTCCACCGCTGCACTTGCGCGGCCACGGCTGCAATGAATGGGCGCGTCCCCCAGCGAAAAGCGAAATGAAATATGTGCAGCTATAGCGCTGTGCTGCACGGGCGGCCGCGGCAAGCCGCGCAAGCACATCGCTCAGTGTGTTGGACACGGTAGACAGACGAAATCGGATCAGTCTGATTTAGAGGCTTCGTCCAGTATTCCTGACCGCGGCTGATTCGGTCAACTCCCGAATTTCTTCCTGAAGAACGGACGGCTGCGTTGAAGTCGGAACTCAAAAGGTCGCTGAGCACGCCGCCAGAAAATCCTATTTTCCCATCTTTTTTGTGTCCTCCAACCGGTTTCCTCTTCACAATTTTATTGCAGTGTTGTTTTGCTAGCCAGAGGTTCTTCTAATTGTCACGCGATGCAAGGGCTGAGAGCACGGCCGCGCATTGCCCTGCTTTTATGGCCGGGAGGCAGTGCTCGTCACAAACACTGTCACAAACACAAGGACTTCCCGGAAAATAGCCGGCGCGGACAACAAGGCTTATGATGCGTCCACTTTGGGGCTGCCGACCAGCCGGCCGCTCGGTGGCGTCCCGGTGGGGTCCCGGTGGCGTCCCGACAGGTGAGGGTGCAATGTCCAGCTTACAAAGTGGGTCCCTGATTTACAGCGGCCGGGGATTCGGCGTCTTCCCGACAGGCCGCAGGACATCGCAGGACATCCCAGGACGGCCGAGGCGCCAACGGACGCATCAAAGTGTCAAAGCGGGCGGCCTGCCCCACTTAGCCTCCACAATGCGTCCCGCAGAGGATGTTTACGATCGAAACGCGACCGTTTTTGTCCGCAGAAAACGGAGAAAGTTATTGAAAAGAATTGCCTTTTCTGCGTCAGCTGCCCTCTAACTAAACAGCGTGTGTGGTTTGTGGCCTGCAGGGAAAAGCGCGCACGTCCACCGCGGACCCTCCCAGGCAGCCCTGCAGGCCGAGCGGCACCGTGCCAGCCCTTCCCACACGCTGCCTCCGTCGATCCCAAAAGGATTCGCAAACAACGGCGCAGGGCATCGCAGGGCATGCTGGCAGATTGACCGCACTGCAACTCCCTCTATTTGCCGTCTCTCCCCCACCAACCCTTCCCTTTCGCCCCTTCGGGCTCTTCGGGCCCTTCGGGCTGCCTGCCTCCCTTATCCTTTCCGTGACACTCTACCGCCGCATGTGCTGGGCGTGTGCTTTCCAGGAGCCGGGCCGAGGTCCCGGAAAGGCGGAAGGGCAGCGCAGCACAAGCACGTGCGCACGCGTGTGTGTGCGCTTGTGTGTGTGTGTGTGTGTGTGTAAGTGTGTGTGTGTGTGTGTGTGCGTGTGAGTGTGAGCGCGCGTGCATATGCCCACATATGCATGCCCGGGTACTGACCTCCTGCACAATAAGCGATAACGGCGGATCGCCTCTTTTGACGTTGCCCCCCCCCCCCTTTCCCCCGTTGTGTACTACACACCACGGGACCGCTTTGTTTGCAATAACAGCCGGATGATGTTCGGGAGGCACCCAACTATATAGTATTTAATAACATCCCTTCCTGTCCCGGAGGTCCGCTCAGAGTTCGTAGTGTGCCGCTAAAAGGCGCCACTTTTACTGCCTGTTTGTGTGGGCCTTCGGGCCGCGGGGCCGGAAGTGGAAACGGGTCCGTTTCATGGCAGCGCGGTGCAGCGCGGTGGCCGCCATGCTTTTTCCAACGACATGTTTTCCCCCGCGTCAAATTCTTTTCGGGTGCCGGCGTCACTTTTGTGACGGGGACGAAAAAATTCCGCGCCCCTCTCACCGAACACGTGAAGCACTGCCTGCCGCCCCTCTTCCCGACGACAGGTGCGTGAAGAAACACTCCTTCGCCTTTTTTTGTGCCTAGGGCGTGCAGTACACGGCGTTTCGCTGCTAAAGGCACCTCTCGAGAAGATGGAAACTGCAAAATCGCAGGAATGTCACCGCAGATGCCTGGACAACTCTTAGAGACTGTTCTGTTCCGCCGCTGAAATCGGAGAGAGGGAAGGCAACTGGCTTCCCTGAGGCCCGCGGTCTCTCCGAGCGGAGCCCTCTAGGGAACAGGTGGGCACGCGCTGCACGACGCCTGCAGGCTGATTGCGAGTGGCGAGTCCCGTCAGTCCGTCCTTCTCGCCTGGTTTCGAGAGAGAGAGAGTGAGAAAGCGAGAGAGAGAGAGAGAGAGAGAGAGAGAGAGAGAGAGAGAGAGAGAGGGAGAGAGAGATACCTTCTTCCGCTCACGCTCCGGGCTATATCACCATCACGGTTTCGTACAAGTTTCAAGTTGGGGGTTCCTACTAGCAGCCTTACAAGAACTTCTGTAAAACCGAGTCCAAGCGCTCTACTAGCAAGGCCCTTTCTCATCACGCCTTTCATTCGAGCCAGCTGACCACAGATGAGAAGCGCAGTGGCGCTGTTCGGCGCGAAGCGGGCGAGACGTCACTCACACCAACGCAAGTCCTAGTGCGGTGCAACGGGTACCGTAAGCGACACGGTGGAAGCAGCGAGTCGCGCCTAACGACCTAACTGCTCCAAAATCTCCAAATGCTGCTAGGAGCGGCCAAGACACGGATACATCCTTGAGTCCGAAAACCACCAAGAAAGGTGCAGGGCAGGTATGCCGGCCAACGCATCGTGCCGACTGGAATTTCCGGCAAGCGGGCAGGCCAGCGGCAGGCCGAGCGCGGCGCCGATCTCGTGAAAATGCGAGGGCGCCGATTCGAGGAACCATATAGCGACGCTCGCGCAACTTGAAGCCCTCCCGCAGGCGCGCATGCCACAGGAATCTGGCGTTTGTTTCCTTTTCTCAACAACCCATCTTGGCCGCCAAAGAGTAAATTTTGTCTCACATTCTGCGTGAAGGGCTATTTCCGGACAAGGACCTACTACGCCAAGCGGCATTTCTTTGTAGCGTGAAACTAACAACAAAAGGAACAAATGAAAAAAAGTTATTTCACTAGTGTTTATTTCAATTTGATCAACATCGCAACCAACATCATCAAGGAGATAAACCGGTTTCAAATATTCAAAACATAAACAAACAAAATTTAAAACAGGAAACCTAACAACAAAAACTAAAACAAAATAACAAAATGAGATTTATAACTAGGCGGAGGGTGTAGTCCTTCTTCGCCTGCTCTTACAAGAACATTTGACGCTTTTCAAAAATTCTTTGAAAAGAATGGCCCTCAGGGTATCAATATTAGTCAGATCGCCAGTATGAGGATGGTCGGTGACGGAGACGACCTCACAGTCTGAGTCATGGGTATCGTCTTCAGTCGTTGTAGAAGCTGCAGTCGTGGTGCGCCTGAAGACATGATATATAAAAGTGAACAATAAAACGAAAAAGCAACCAGAAATAAAAACTTAACTTCTAGACAAGCAAAAAAACTTACCCTGTAGTTGATGAGCCAGAGGTTGAAGCGGTTGCCGAAGAATTAGACGTGGTCGAAGAGGAAGATGAAGATGTTGAGGTTGACGAAGAAGCTGACGTACTTGTCGATGAGGAACTGCCACCGGTCGTGGTTGAGGCGGTGGTCGAGGAAGGTTCGGTTGTTGTGGGCGACTCAGTTGTGGTGGAAGTTGATGTCGTCGATGATGGATTTGCGGTCGTGGTTGACGTCGTGGTCGTCGAAGAAGAGTCGTCTGCAGCGGTTGTTGATGTGTAACCGGAGGAGGTACTAGTGGTATCGCTGCTACTTGAAGTGCTGGTCGACGAGCTTGAGGATGCCGCAGTTGACGAAGAAGCTGACGAACTTGTCGATGAGGAACTGCCACCGGTCGTGGTTGAGGCGGTGGTCGAGGAAGGTTCGGTTGTTGTGGGCGACTCAGTTGTGGTGGAAGTTGATGTCGTCGATGATGGATTTGCGGTCGTGGTTGACGTCGTGGTCGTCGAAGAAGAGTCGTTTGCAGCGGTTGTTGATGTGTAACCGGAGGAGGTACTAGTGGTATCGCTGCTACTTGAAGTGCTGGTCGACGAGCTTGAGGATGCCGCAGTTGACGAAGAAGCTGACGAACTTGTCGATGAGGAACTGCCACCGGTCGTGGTTGAGGCGGTGGTCGAGAAAGGTGTGGTTGTTGTGGGCGACTCAGTTGTGGTGGAAGTTGATGTCGTCGATGATGGATTTGCGGTCGTGGTTGACGTCGTGGTCGTCGAAGAAGAGTCGTCTGCAGCGGTTGTTGATGTGTAGCCGGAGGAGGTACTAGTGGTATCGCTGCTACTTGAAGTGCTGGTCGACGAGCTTGAGGATGCCGCAGTTGACGAAGAAGCTGACGAACTTGTCGATGAGGAACTGCCCCCGGTCGTGGTTGAGGCGGTGGTCGAGGAAGGTGTGGTTGTTGTGGGCGACTCAGTTGTGGTGGAAGTTGATGTCGTCGATGATGGATTTGCGGTCGTGGTTGACGTCGTGGTCGTCGAAGAAGAGTCGTCTGCAGCGGTTGTTGATGTGTAACCGGAGGAGGTACTAGTGGTATCGCTGCTACTTGAAGTGCTGGTCGACGTGCTTGAGGATGCCGCAGTTGACGAAGAAGCTGACGAACTTGTCGATGAGGAACTGCCCCCGGTCGTGGTTGAGGCGGTGGTCGAGGAAGGTTCGGTTGTTGTGGGCGACTCAGTTGTGGTGGAAGTTGATGTCGTCGATGATGGATTTGCGGTCGTGGTTGACGTCGTGGTCGTCGAAGAAGAGTCGTTTGCAGCGGTTGTTGATGTGTAACCGGAGGAGGTACTAGTGGTATCGCTGCTACTTGAAGTGCTGGTCGACGAGCTTGAGGATGCCGCAGTTGACGAAGAAGCTGACGAACTTGTCGATGAGGAACTGCCACCGGTCGTGGTTGAGGCGGTGGTCGAGGAAGGTGTGGTTGTTGTGGGCGACTCAGTTGTGGTGGAAGTTGATGTCGTCGATATTGGATTTGCGGTCGTGGTTGACGTCGTGGTCGTCGAAGAAGAGTCGTTTGCAGCGGTTGTTGATGTGTAACCGGAGGAGGTACTAGTGGTATCGCTGCTACTTGATGTGCTGGTCGACGAGCTTGAGGATGCCGCAGTTGACGAAGAAGCTGACGAACTTGTCGATGAGGAACTGCCACCGGTCGTGGTTGAGGCGGTGGTCGAGGAAGGTTCGGTTGTTGTGGGCGACTCAGTTGTGGTGGAAGTTGATGTCGTCGATGATGGATTTGCGGTCGTAGTTGACGTCGTGGTCGTCGAAGAAGAGTCGTCTGCAGCGGTTGTTGATGTGTAACCGGAGGAGGTACTAGTGGTATCGCTGCTACTTGAAGTGCTGGTCGACGAGCTTGAGGATGCCGCAGTTGACGAAGAAGCTGACGAACTTGTCGATGAGGCACTGCCCCCGGTCGTGGTTGAGGCGGTGGTCGAGGAAGGTTCGGTTGTTGTGGGCGACTCAGTTGTGGTGGAAGTTGATGTCGTCGATGATGGATTTGCGGTCGTGGTTGACGTCGTGGTCGTCGAAGAAGAGTCGTCTGCAGCGGTTGTTGATGTGTAACCGGAGGAGGTACTAGTGGTATCGCTGCTACTTGAAGTGCTGGTCGACGAGCTTGAGGATGCCGCAGTTGACGAAGAAGCTGACGAACTTGTCGATGAGGAACTGCCACCAGGCGTGGTTGAGGCGGTGGTCGAGGAAGGTTCGGTTGTTGTGGGCGACTCAGTTGTGGTGGAAGTTGATGTCGTCGATGATGGATTTGCGGTCGTGGTTGACGTCGTGGTCGTCGAAGAAGAGTCGTCTGCAGCGGTTGTTGATGTGTAACCGGAGGAGGTACTAGTGGTATCGCTGCTACTTGAAGTGCTGGTCGACGAGCTTGAGGATGCCGCAGTTGACGAAGAAGCTGACGAACTTGTCGATGAGGAACTGCCACCGGTCGTGGTTGAGGCGGTGGTCGAGGAAGGTTCGGTTGTTGTGGGCGACTCAGTTGTGGTGGAAGTTGATGTCGTCGATGATGGATTTGCGGTCGTGGTTGACGTCGTGGTCGTCGAAGAAGAGTCGTCTGCAGCGGTTGTTGATGTGTAACCGGAGGAGGTACTAGTGGTATCGCTGCTACTTGAAGTGCTGGTCGACGAGCTTGAGGATGCCGCAGTTGACGAAGAAGCTGACGAACTTGTCGATGAGGAACTGCCCCCGGTCGTGGTTGAGGCGGTGGTCGAGGAGGGTTCGGTTGTTGTGGGCGACTCAGTTGTGGTGGAAGTTGATGTCGTCGATGATGGATTTGCGGTCGTGGTTGACGTCGTGGTCGTCGAAGAAGAGTCGTTTGCAGCGGTTGTTGATGTGTAACCGGAGGAGGTACTAGTGGTATCGCTGCTACTTGAAGTGCTGGTCGACGAGCTTGAGGATGCCGCAGTTGACGAAGAAGCTGACGAACTTGTCGATGAGGAACTGCCACCGGTCGTGGTTGAGGCGGTGGTCGAGGAAGGTGTGGTTGTTGTGGGCGACTCAGTTGTGGTGGAAGTTGATGTCGTCGATGATGGATTTGCGGTCGTGGTTGACGTCGTGGTCGTCGAAGAAGAGTCGTTTGCAGCGGTTGTTGATGTGTAACCGGAGGAGGTACTAGTTGTATCGCTGCTACTTGAAGTGCTGGTCGACGAGCTTGAGGATGCCGCAGTTGACGAAGAAGCTGACGTACTTGTCGATGAGGAACTGCCACCGGTCGTGGTTGAGGCGGTGGTCGAGGAAGCTGTGGTGTTTGGGGTTTCTGTAGAAGTTGAATCTGGTTCAGTGCTTGTTGACTCAGCGCTTGATGCGGAACCTGATGTGTGGGCGGAGCTGTTGGATGTTGAACCATTTGCCGTGCCTGTGTTTGCGCTGGCGCTAGCTCCGGGCACTGATACATTTGCACTGGCAAATGTGTCACCGTCTGCATCGACGCCACTTCTCGTGTTTGAGGCCGACTGTGATGACTCGGCCGTTTGGCTGTAATCAAATTTTTTAATATTTAGTTAGTTTTATTTATTTTGTTTTCATTCATATTCTATTTGGTTACTTACCTTGATGGCGACCTATTTCCTGCGGTTCTGCTGGTTGGTGAACTGGCTGTATACGTTGACGTGCCTGAGGGTGACGTTGCTGTGGCGGTTGTCGTCCCGCTTGATTGCGTCCTTGACGTAGCGCCTACAGCCGAAGCGATTGATGAGTCAGTTGTCGATGACGTAGAAGCAGTAGTTGTTGATGATTTAGTTGTTGTAGTTGAAGATTCTGTTGTCGTTGATGAGGCCGTAGACCCGGAGCTTGGTTGCTGGCCGGTGGCGTTGACGTGGAACGTCACCGTGTTTACGCCCGCGTCGTCGTTGACGCCGTTGAAGTACGTCGCGATCGAGTTGAGTAGGCTTGCGATGAAAGTGCTTAACTGAGCGTAGAGGTTGCTTAGAGAGCCGCTGCCGGACCCGGTCGTCATCGTCGACTGGATATTTCCGCTGACTACGCCGTTCGCATTGTTGGAGCTGTTGGTGTTGCTGACGTGATTTACGTTTGCGGTGAATGCTGCCCCCAGTGATGCTGGTGCTGGCTTGCAAAGGACCTGCAACATGAAGGAACTAATTTTGCGCTGCAATTTAAGCCTGGAAAGAATATTCAAAGAGTGATTGTAACAGTTTTCCTTTAAAATTATGTCATATTATTCGCTGTAAGAAATTTATTGGGATTTAACAAAAGTACCTCTGAAAAAAAATGTTGCCGACGGTTTATTTACAAATCTACAAAGATTCTTAATGATTTATCCTAAACTACGAAGAATATGCGTAATTTAACGGTCGTTGCAGCAACCTTGTTTATTTTTCAGAGATACATTTTTGTAGCTTTTATACCTTTATTTTTACAGTGTATTAAAAAATAAATATTTGAAAGGGTAGGGCAGTACACTGGTGAAACAAAGGCATAAAAATTATGCCCTTTAAGGGCGTAAACGATTTACGCCCTTAAAGGGCATAAATCGTTAATGCCTTTGGGAAGGGCATTAAAATTTTGCTTGAAATTCCTATACCATTTACGCCCTTCCCAAGTGCATGAAACGATTTATGCCCTTGCAAGGGCGTAAAAGAGTATTTATGCCCTAAAGGGCGTAATTTTTATGCCTTTGTTTTACCAGTGTAGTTTTCATCTTTTTACTGCTCGCCACCCAAAATGATCGGGACCCCCCCGTAAACATAGTACTTTACCACCCCTTCCCGCCCCTTTTTCCATTTTTGTCGTTCTTTCTGTATCTGAGATACCAGGCCTACACTAGGTCCCTGACTCATGGGAACTTGTTACCGGCAGGCGACTTCCTTTAACTCTCGCACTCGACGTTTTATGCACTCCCTGGTACGTACACTTCAGCTTGAATGCCGAGTGAAGAGCAAGAAGAAAAACAGAATAACTGAAGAAAAATCACCGGAACCCTTTCCCAAAATCGTCTTATTTGAAGGTTTTGACGGTTTGAAATCATGGAGCTCGACTTTGTTTGGTTTTTATCAATTTTTAGAACCCAAATAAACCTATATCATTATCAAATTAACAAATTTTATGGACTCTTTCCAGCTTTTGTTATTCTTCTTCTTCACTCGGTGCTCGGTGGAAGTGTCTATTTGCTAAAAAACAGCACACTCTTTGCTTTGGTTCTAGTTGCTTGAAAATAGATAGAAACAAAGTTTGAAATCGTTCGTAGTTTTTAGACGCCGGACAGAGGGCGACTCGAATAGTATACGGACACTTCACTTTTCACTGTGCCGGTGTTCTCGACGCACACATTTCACATTCTTCCTCCAGGGGCGCAGCCTAGTCCTTCCCTGCCGGTGCCGCCAAGTCCCTCCCTGTCGGCGGGGCCAAGTCCACTTACAGGGTGGAGGGTGTCCAGGAGCAGGAGGGACAGGATGAGGACGCGCTTCCAGCAGATGCCGCCCCGCTCGGGCGCCATGATGACGGTGACGACGACGATGAGGGTAATCCAAGGGGCACGCACTCGCGACGGTGGGCCGACCGCCCCGCGCGCGTCTTATACGAGTCCGGCGAGCAGCGGGCCGGGCCGGGCGGCTTGTAATGCGACCAGAATCTATCGTCGACTGGCAGCTAATCGCGCGATGCAACCAGACCGCCCCCCTGCCGGGCCCTGCCGGGCCCCGCCGACCGACTGGCACCGTGTTTAATGTTTGCCGTTTCAGGGGAATTGTCGCATCGGGGGCGTTTTCTGGCCTGATTTGTTGTGGTTACTCGTCGCGGCCCGCGCCGAGAAGTGCTGAGCGCGGCTAGCGCGGCGCGGCCGCCCGCGTGCCGCCAAACCTGGCGCGCATTGCCGCGGCCAGAGCAGCTGCTCCTGCGCATCGCCGTTAGGGGCGTCCGACTATAGCCAGTTCAAGAGGAAGGTCTAGCCAGCGGGCAGGCGCAGACGGAACGCGACACTGACCTGGCCTTGCAGATTGGTTCGACTTGGTCCGTGCCCGCCCGCCACGAAATCGGATGCACCTAACATCGGCCCGAAAAGTTTTTGTAAAGGACGCAATGCACGCTGAGGCGTTGGCACGCGAGGCCCGTCCCGGTGCCGAAGGTTGCCCGCCGCGGCTTTCAAACGGTGCTACCGCGACGCGGTGGTGCGAAGTCATCGGCCCGGTGCGTGGGCGGGGAGTCCGCCACCGGACGCAGCCCCCGCGAGGTGGGCGTCGACGGGGGCGTCGACGAGGGCGTGGTGCAGCCCAAGGCTGCCGCCATCGCGCGCCCGGAGCGGGTGGCAAATTGAAAATTAAAAGTGCATCAGCGGGTGCCGTGCGACCGCGCGTTGAGGTCACTGCAGCCTTGATGAGCGGGGTCCCTCGCGTCGCTCGTCGGCTAGGCCAGGTAGCCGCCAAAGGCGCCGACACTCGACGCCGGCAGGTTTTTTTCTAGCGGCCCCACTTCGCTGGCGTTGTCGTTTTCGAACCGCTTGAGCCCATTGTGCCGGGCGTGCCGGGCCATTCTGGAGTGGAGGTCTATTGGCGCCGTCCGCCGCGTCCACCGCGGCTTCGCGCTGAGGCCAGCACACCGCCCGCGAGACCCGTCCGACAATTAGCGGCGAGGGCTCTCAAACGGCTGCAGTGCCAACCCTGTGCCAACCGTGCGCGCGTAGCTCCGTTTTTTCAGCTTTTCCTTTTTTGCTTTTTATCAAAGTGCGCTCGCTGCCTATTCATTTCCAGCGAGTGAGGTCGATTGAACTGGTTCAGAGTAAGGGCAACACGAATGGGTAACGGACGTCTCCCTTTTATCTCTGTCTCCTTTTCATTTATTCATTCATTTATTTATTTATTTTGCCGGCGGTGGATGTGAAGGCGGCCGCGCACTGCTGCGGCCGCTCCGGCAGTAAACATTTTATGGCGTCTTTAATTCGGGAGTCACAATCTCAAATTAGCAGACATGCAAAAGTATCAAATTTGTTTCGAGTCGCTGGGCAGCTATATTAGAGCTAGCGCTGTGACGTGAATTTCTGCCGGCCCGGGTTCGACTCCCGCCCCATGCTGCACCAATTTAATTTGTTTTTGTGAGATTCTGGGCCTGCGTCATCATTACCGCCAGGCAGCGCGTGGCGTGCGTGTCTGTGGCGTGGCGGCGTGGCCGGCGCGGCCGACACCCGCCGCCTCCAATTTGGACGTCTCCTTCGCCTTGCACGACGCTTCCTTCCTGCCGCGAGTGGCAGGTGCCAAAACGGCCAAAACGCCGGCCGGCCGGGAGCGCAGCCCTGGGGGACGACTGGGTCCAAGCCCTGCCGTGTTGTCACTCTGTCTCTCTCGGCCTTACGGAGTGCTCCACGAGTGCGACAGAGACAGAGCGACGAAATCGCTCTTTCTGAATCGCGCTGCGCAGCGAGCCTCGTCGTCTCTGGGGTGCGCGCAGTCAGTCCGCCGGTCCTTGGGGGCCCCAGGCGCGATGCGGCGCGATGCGGCGCGATGCGGCGCGATGCGGCGCGATGCGGCGAAGGGTGGTGAAGGCCAAGTGGGGTGTCTTCTTGCCAGACGACTTGCCTTGCCGCAGCGGCTTGCCGCGTGCACTCAGCCAGTGGACTGCCGTCTCGGCCGACACCGCCGTGTCTCCTTTCTCCCTTTCCAGAGAACTTGAACTGGGGAAGTCCTCGGCCGGCGCCTCTTGAGCAGACTCGCCGCTGAGGCCGTGTCACGCCGAGTGCGCGGCCGCGACGTCTCCATTGCGAGCACGAGGAGAGCACGAGTTGACAAGCACCCCCAGCCTGGATTGGCTCCACCCCCACCCCCCGACACGCTCGGTGCGCCGCGTGGGAAAGCCGAGCCGGGCCTGCAGACTGATTCCAGGAGCTCGCCGCTCTGCCCCTCTCGCACTCATGGGCCGCGCCGTGTGGCCGTGCGGCCGCGAGAGAGATAGAGCTCTCGGAATCAGTCTGCTAAATGGCAAAGCGGGGCCCTCGCGGGGGCGCCGGTGACGCACTGCAGCTGCGGGCACCTGCCGGCCGCCTCGCGCCTCGCACCTGCAGCACCTGCAGCAGCACCTGCAGCAGCACCTGTCGCGTGCACCACCGTTTGCATCTCGCTGCGCACAGCGCACCTGCCGCGCGAAGAGTCGCTCTGTCTCTCTCGCACCCGTGTGCGACTCTACGTACGGGTGCGAGGGAGACAGAGCGACAAACCGGCGGGGCAGCCGGCTGCGATTACGGAGGGAAGTCCGAGTGCCGTGAGTCATTGCCGGCCGGGCGGCAAGGTGTGCCGGGCGCATGTGCCCTCCCGTCGACATGTCTCGCCCCGTCGCTCCCAACTTTGTTCAAACAAGGCGCCTTTTTTTGCGGCTTGCTGCTCGGCCGGTGCGGCTGGAGCCGGGGGGGCAGTAGGGGCAGATCGGCTTGTCGCTCTGTCTCTCTCACACCCTCACGGAGAGCCCATGAGTGCGAGAGAGACCGACTCTCCTGAATCGCGGCGCGGCTTCTCACGCCCCGTTATTTATGGCGAAGGGCGCCTGGCGTGCCAGCGGCGTGCCACATGCGGCGTGCGGTCCGAGACATGCCCGTCGGTTTGATTCCATTTGGTCGCGCCCCGTCGCGCCGCCGCCCACCGGAGACATGTGCCTCCACTGCGTCCGCTGCGCGTCCATGCAGAGACTCCAGCGGGGCCAGGCTGGCCGTCCCCGTCCTTTGCTTGTCGCCCGTATCGCCTGTCGGGTCGTGCGATAACGGAGCCACTCGTGTCACTCATCGCCGCCCTGGACGACGGCGTCAAGGACGCGGCGGCGTCGCGGCTCGCAGCGTCGTGGCGCAGCGCGGCAGCGGAGTGATTCCGAGCTCTGCTTTCGTCGCTCTGTCTCTCTCGCACTCATGGGTCGTTCCGCAAGGGCGAGAGAGAGAGAGGCAAAGTGACAGTGCTTGGAATCATCAGCCCGCGTCGCGCAGCGCTCGGCGTAGCGCAGCGCAGCAGCGCGTTGGGGGTGGGGGCCGTCTGGACAGTCCCCTGCAGCCCTCGGCCGCGCGTCGTGGCACTCGGCGGCACTCGGCCGACCGCGCGTGGGCGTCCCCTGGCGTCGCCGCCGAGGAATGCTCCGCCGCCGTGGCCACCGTTCGGCCGGATGTTTTGGCGATATCGGTTGTCCATCGCGGGGCGGGGCGGAGCGGGGCGGGGCGGAGCGGGGCGGGGCGGAGCGGGGCGGGGCGGGGCGGAGTGGGGTGGGGTGGGGCGGGGCGCGGCGGGGCGCGGCGGGTGCGGCGGGGGCGTCGCCTCCCCGACTCACCTCGCTCCATATTGTATCGGCACATCTGCGTCCCAGGGCCGGCCGGGCCGGCGGGGGGCGTGCGGGGGGCGCTCCCGTGCGTTCAATAATCTCAGGGCTGTGGCCAATGAGCTCAGTCGCCGGTATGGACTGCCTGTCCCCTCGATGCTCCTCGAAATGTCGTTGAGTGGGACATTTTTACTTCACTGTAACTTTTAGGTGTTGAAACTTTACTCGTGTGCATGACAGTATTTGAGTGGGTACGGGTTTGCGCAGCTCGGCGCAGCTCCTCTCACGTCAGAGAGGGGTGGATTTCAAAGTGAAACCACTCAGTTCCCCCAGTCTTTGCGACCGGGATGTGAGACCCTGGCCGGCGTGCTTTCCGAGAACGAGATGAGGAAGGCCGGCGTGCTCTCCGAGAACGAGATGAGGAAAACCCTTTGCAGCGCCCTTCCAATGAGTCGCCCGGAGTCAGCAAAAGGGAGTTCCTCGGGGGCCGCCGAGGCGTCAACACGTGTGGGTCCGTGTCGCTCTCGACCCACAAAAACGCCCTCGCCCTTGCCTGATTTGGGGCTCGCTGCAGGCATCTGCGCTGTGTTTTACGTCGCTCGAGCCTGCTCCAGCCGCCGGCAGGGCCGTCCTTGCCTGGGGCGACGCTCGGAGCAGGCACCGGTGCTGCGTTTTGCGTCGACGCACCGGGGCCGTGCGTGGCCGAGCCGCGCCGTGGGCGGGGCCGGCCTGTCCACTGTCGTCGCGCGTGGGTCAAGTTCAGTGTCACAAGTGCTACCAGTGCGGTTCGTGCAAGCTACCACCGCCTAAAGGATACTGCGCTCCGAGGGACAACGCGGGGACCGGCAGCTGGACCGGCGGGGGGGGCCCGGCCCCGGACCCGCCGGGAGGTTTGATGCACCGCGGCCAATCTCGCGCCTCACCTGTGCACTGTACCCAGGACGGCCCTACTGACCGACAAATCGGCGCTGGCCCCTCCTCCCTCGGCCTGCACGTAGCGACACGAGGGAGTGAGGTCCGGCCCGGGTCCTCGGCCACGGGGCCTGGGTGCTGGCCCCCCGCTCGGCGCTCTGAGGAGAGCCGTGCGGCCGGGCTGGCCTGTGGGCAGTGCTAGTGCCACGTCTATGTCGTTGTTATCGGGGCGTGCACCCCGCCGGGCCCACCTGACCGTTACACCGGCGCGGAACCAACCCTCCCTGGATTGCACGTTAGCACGACGGGACGGGCGACTTCCGGCTGGCCGCGGCCATGGGGCCTGAGTGCCGGCCCACCGCTCGGCCCTCCGAGGAGAGCCACGCGGCCGGGCTGGCCTGTGGGCAGTGCTAGTGCCACGTCTATGTCGTTGTTGTCGGGGCGTGCACCCCGCCGGGCCCACCTGACCGCTACACCGGCGCGGAACCAACCCTCCCTGGATTGCACGCTGGCCGAGGGGACGGGTGAATTCCGGCTGGCCGCGGCCATGGGGCCTGAGTGCCGGCCCACCGCCTGCCCCTTACGGGGGGTGACCGGGCGGACCGGCCAGCGGGTGGTACCCCTTTCTACGTCTTCTGACCTCGACCCGCTGGTGCCCGGGTGGTAGACCTACTACGGTCACCTCGTCGCGGTCGGCACTCGGCCGACGTGACCGGGCCGGCCGGAACCCGTCTGCACACCCTGGCCCAGGATGGCCCGCGACGCGCCAGGGCGGCCGCCCCGCTCACGGGCCGGGCCGCGGTCAGGCGATCATGTGTGCTAATAGGGCGGGCGTCGCGTAGGGAGGGGCGTTTCCCGCCCCGCGGGGGGCCTTCCGCTTCGTCCGCAGCCGGTTCCCATATCGCAGCCGCCCCCCCCCCCCCCCCCCCCCCCCCAAAGGTTGTCGTTTTGGTCGGCGTCTTTTCAGCTCGCAAGCGACGCAGCGCTGCTCGTCTCTGTGTCGATACTGCCGCGGTTGGTGAGGTCAAGGCGGGCCGGCGGCCGCCGCCGCCGGTCGACCGGCCACCGTCACCCTCCTTCCCGCGCGGCGGAGCGCGCCGGGCCGGGCCGGCCCATCAGGGCGGTCCGCTGAAGGGCGCCTGCACGTGTGCCCCAGCCTGCTGTCAGCGCCCACCCACCCTAACATCTGCTGAGTCTCCGCTGAGTCCCCGCACTTGTCGCACTACAGCGCCGTCGCCAGCCCGCCTACATCGCATCGTTTCGCGGAACGAGACCGCCGCCCAGGCCCTCCCCCTACCTGCTACTCCGCCCGCCCCCGAGCGCGGTCGTCGTGCTCGCTCCCTACAGCCCGTCCCTCACGTTCCCAGCGAAGGCAGCCGCTCCGGTCGGTGATTTTACAGCTTTCTGATGGCAACCCCTTCCGCTGCTTTGTGTCTACGCCGCCGAGGACACCTTTGCCTAGCCGGTTTGCCGTGGTTTATGCCTCCAGCCGGCGCGCCGCCCACAGCCCAGCCGCGCGGGGCCCAACGCACCGTCGGGTACGCACCCTTGCGTCCCCCTTCTCTTCGGCGTGGCCCTCGCGACCGCACCAGGCGCCTGCGTCCCTCAGCCAAATCTACACACTTGCCACTCCGGCATCGGCAAGTGTCCGTGTGTATCGGGCGCGACACGTGGGTGTCGGCGGCTTCGCGGAAGAGGCCCTCCTGCTGCACGGGGCCACATGGGGGTCGCCCCCCCCCCTTCCCCCCGGTCGCTGCGTAGCTCTGCGTTCCCGCCCCCGACCACGCCCCTCGGGGGGCTGACAACATGCGCGTGAAACCTGACCCCGCCCTGGTTCTGGTCCAGAGGTGTCGCCTCGACAGCAGCGAGTCATAAAATCGGCGGATTGACACGCCTCGCCGTGGGATATTAGTCAGCTGGCCGTGCCACGGCCACCGCGAGGCCCGCCGGGAAGCCGCGAGGACGCCCAAAGGGGCGGCGTGTGGACGCGGCCGAGGACACCATTGCGACCCTCCCCATCGCCAACTTGGAGCCACAGCAACGGACCGACGCCTGGACCGCCGTCACCACCGCCCTGCCGCCCTGAGCCGTCTTCCACGAGCAGCGGCGCGACGCGGCGAAGGCGCGGGTGCTGGACAACGCGCGCCGGCAAGAGGGACATCGTCTCCACCCTGCCTCCGCCAGCTACAGTCGCCTTCCCCCTTTCCCCCCCTTTCCCCCCGGGTTTGGGAGTCGTATACTGTCGTCTCCTTTTTCAGCCTCTTCATTTCTTTCTAGCTCGCTCCCTTGGGAGCGCATCACCTCGGCAACAAACTCTTGAGATGCGTGATGTCTGTGTTATGTACACGTGCCTAGCGCAGACTGACCCCATGCTCCCCAGTAGGGCAGCGGGCACTACGACTATGCAGAAATCCTACCGCATCTGAGGTTGCGGAGAGGCCGCGCGAGGTCGGAGTGCCTTGCTGACTCGAACCGCTAAAGGTCTGCATAGGCCTAACAGCGCTGATGATGATGATGATGATGATGATGGAGTCAGCAAAACCACCGAGAGGAATAGTGGACTGTTTTATTTTAGCTTTCAGCGGCCTTTGCGTCCCTCCCCTGGCATTTCCGCTCAGCCCCGCTCTGAGGATCCGGAGCTGTGACGCAGACGTCACGTTTCTTTGAGCGTGAACCGTGATTCGGGAAACGTCAAAACGTGAATTGCGTGTCACGCTGTGAATTGTGTCACGTTCGTTTTGACGCCACTGGAACCCGGCCACATGCACTGTGAAAATTTGAGTCATCACTTGATGACCCTCGTAAAACGAACAAATTAAAACTTGTATAGTTTTTATTAGTTTTTTAGTAAATTTTTTTAAAATTTTAAAAATTAAATTTAAAATTGACAAAACTTAAGTATTTTTATTAATTTTCATTTGCAAAACTAAAATTTGTTAGTCTTTGTAAGGAGATGGCCTCGTTCCATATAACCACAGTTGCCCGAAAAATATTTATAGACTTCTGCGAGGTCATTTTTAATTTCGGTCAACTGTGTGCGAATTTTAGAAATTGTCGGCCCGATTTAAGCACTCTTGCCCGTAATTATTATCTTTAAATTGAGAAATAGCAGATATATATTTCGGCGTGTCGTGAAAATTTTGACTTTTTTTTTTTTAAAAAAAAGGCGTAAACTTCCCCAAAATTTTTAAAAAATTTTTTTTTTTTAATTTTTTTTAAATTCTTTTGGGAACTGGGCGAGCAGGTTACTAAAAAATTTTAAATTTAAAATTTTAAAAAAAATAAATAAATAAATAAAAGAAATGTCACCGATATGGACGTCTTGGCGTGAGTGTTCGCGGTCGAGATACTCGTGCTCGCGCGAAAGTTCACCGTACTGCAGCATTTTTCATACTGTCGTCCAGCTTTACCTGAACAGTGATTGCAGTTCATGTGGTCTCAGACAGCGGGGACTTAAGAGAGGCTAGGTCGGACTATAAAAAATGAAACTCCGCTTCAGACGCACGCTCTTCTGTAAGAAATATTCTGAAGGTGCTGACAGTTTATAGCTGACAAGAAATTTTTTTGAACGAGCCCCATCTTTAATCAAGGACGGATCGAGAGACGGGTTCGGGGGGGGGAGGATGTCGTAAAGGTTGCCTACATACGGGGGCAAAGTGCGACTAGTTGCCTCCCTTTTCAGGCGGAGGGGGGGCGACGCCCCCCTCCCTCCCCCTCGGTCCGCCCTTGGCCTCAACGTGGTGTGACCAAAGCCCAAAAGCTTGCACGTTAGGCGCCAAAAGACCCGAACAGACTCAGCCGTCAAAACACGGGGCGGTAGACACTGAGAGACGGTTGCAAGCAACCGCCTGAAGCCCTACACTGCGATTCGAAGTGTGAGACAGTCTCACACTATTTAGTGCGAACCGCTCTGCCTCGCTGTGAGCCACGTTCGTCTAACGATTGCAAGACTTTTAAGTATGAGACACGGCTTGTCCCACACTTGCTACCTATGGCTCCCTGCGGTCTAATGCTACGGACCCACGCTAGCAAGTGTGGGAGTGTGGACATCCGGCCGGCGGCGTCTCACTCTTGCAAGCGTTAGACAAACGTGCACTACAAACCTAACTGTCCTAAGTACACACTTACAAAAGCGTGCTTGCAAGTACACACTTACAAACGCATGCTTGGCCCAAATACACACTTACAAGTGCATGCTTGCAAGTACCACTTACAAACGCATGCGTCACGCATGGAGTTATACGACGTCAAGCATGCGTTTGTAAGTGTGTACTTAGTAACGTTAGGTTTGTAGTGCACTTTGTCTAACGCTTGCAAGTGTGGGCGCCGGCCGGATGTCCACACTCCCACACTTGCTAGCGTGGGTCCTGTAGCATTAGACCGCAGGGAGCCATAGGTAGCAAGTGTGGGACAAGCCGTGTCTCATACTTTAAAAATCTTGCAATCGTTAGACGAACGTGGCTCACAGCGAGGCAGGCGGTTCGCACTAAATAGTGTGAGACTGTCTCACACTTCGAATCGCAGTGTAGGGCTTCAGGCGGTTGCTTGCAACCGTCTCTCAGTGTCTACCGCCCCGTGTTTTGACGGCTGATCTGTTCGGGTCTTTTGGCGCCTAACGTGCAAGCTTTTGGGCTTTGGTCACACCACGTTGAGGCCAAGGGCGGATCCGAGGGGAGGGAGGGGGGGGTCGCCCCTCCCTGCCGCCTGAAAGGCAGGCAACTAGTCGCACTTTGCCCCTGTATGTAGGGAACCTTTACGACATCCTCCCCCCCCCGAACCCGTCTCTCGATCCGTCCTTGATTAAAGAGGGTCTCGTTCAAAAATCTACTTGTCAGCTAAAACTGTCAGCACCTTCAGAATATTTCATACAGAAGAGCGTGCGTCTGAAACGGATGTTTCATTTTTCATAGTCAGTCGACCTAGCCTCTCTTCAGTCCCCGCTGTCTGAGCAGGGGCGTAATTAGGCGGGTCGAAAGGGGGGGGCGAATGTTTGAAAAGTTCCTACCTTCAAAGGGGCCTGTGTCTGATAGGTAATTTTTAGGGACGTGGTTTGGGGAGGGGGGGCTAAATTCAAAACAACGTGACAGAAAATTGAGGGGTTGTTACAAAGTTTGAAGAGGATTCACTTTATTCTACATTTGTTTGGACTCATAGCGAGAATTTAGAATTAGATAGCTCTCAGCGAGCGAAGCGAGCCAAACGC
>NW_023144632.1:4851075-5310486 GCF_012932325.1 Thrips palmi | reverse complement strand
AGAGAGAGAGAGAGAGAGAGGGAGGGGGAGAAAGAAAGAGAGAAAGAGAGAGAGGGAGAGAGAGAGAGGGGGGGGGGGGAGAGAGAGAGAGAGAGAGAGAGAGAGAGAAGGAGAGAAGAGAGAGGAGAGAGAGAAAGAAGAGAGTCTGCTGCAGCTCCAGCCTCCAGCGAGGGACAATCGGCCGGAGAGCAATGAGGCAAATCGCAGAGCGGGGCAGAGCGGCCTGCCGGCTATGAAACGCTCGTCGAGGACGAGACGCACTCATCCCCGTCTTGAGAGCAGCGCGCACGCAACGCCGCACGCACGCTCGCACACGGCTGGTTATACCGCAATCACATGCCGTGCGCCACGGCAGCATCTCTGTCGTCTCTCTCGCTTCGCTGTGGGACACGCCACGGGTGCGAGAGAGGCAGGGCGGCGAGGTTGGCTGAAGTTCGGTCGCGGTGCCCCTCGCCTCGGCCCACGGCACGGACACAGTGCACGGACGACGTCCACTGGGTCCACGCTGCAGCGATGCCCCCGGCGGCCGGGAGAAGCCAACAACTGCTCCGCCTGCTCCGTGACCGCCTGAATGAGGCCCGGGATCGATTCCCATCGAGTGGTGCTCCAGTGGGTCATCATGCTCGTCTTTGTCGTGTTTATGTGGCCGGGGTGCACCGGGGTGGTTCCGGGGATGCACGGCCAAGAAGAGCTGTTCAGGCAACGACTCGTTAAGAGGAACTCTGAATTCCTGAATAGGTCTCAAACAACGAAAATTCGAACCGAGCAAGCCAAGTACACTGCAATCGATTTGGCACGACGAGAGGAGGCGGCATCGTGTGGTACAGTGGCGCCAACAGGTGGGTGCAGGGTCTGCGGCCGCAGACCCTGTTTTGGGGGGGGTGGGTGGTCGCGATGGGGGGTGAGGGGGGGGGAAAGGCAAAGGGGAAAAGAGGAGGAAAGGAAAAAAAAAAAGAAAAGGAAAAAGGGGGGAGAGGAGTATTCCATGTGCGTCGTCCTAGCGGCAATGGGTTTAAAGGGGGTGAATGAGGGTGCCTGCTGGGTACGGTCCTTCAGATTCTCGTCCCATTAAAGTTTTGAAATAATATGGATTCGTTCGTTAGAATCGGGAGTTGGCCACCCTCAGCCGTGAACCTTGACCCCAAAAGTTCCCTTCAACTCTACTTGTGCACTGAAATCGAACGTGAGGTGAATTCACAAAATTTGAGACCTAAAATGTGGTCACTTCTCCACTGCCAATCCAAGTGCAGGAAAATAGACACTTGTAGACGTAGACCAATCTGGCCTACGCTTGCAAGTGTCGACCAGTTGTGTTCAAAACTGAAGTGTCGACTGCTCTTCGGCAAATCACAAATTTTTCCTGTGGAAGCACCTTCCCCTTCCAGCCGTCTGACACTGTGTGATCTACACTTACAATGCGTCGGACACAACTCGGTCGACGCTTGCGATTGGGATCCATAACTTTTTCTGAAGGGCAAAAAACGTTATCGTAAGCATTCAATGTGCAAAAACGCTCCGGAAAATTCTGTTTGCGTGTGGCCATTCTTCGTTGCCCTCTTGTCAATATTCTGTGCACGGTTAACAGATGTTGTGCAATGATGACTGTAATCCTCACGAATAACTTAGTAAAATGACAGAAGTTCACTGTAAATTTACAGATAAAATCGTAATTTCATAATTTTTTTCCATTAAAATCATGTCTTCATTTTTTTTTGTAAAATTACCAGGGACCCCAAACTCACCTCAAAAGTCCATCATAACGTTACCGTACGATTTAAAAGTTATTAGCCTTCACTTCTGAATTCTTTTAAAAAGGATAAGTTATATTTCTTGTGTCTCGAATTTCTGCGGAGATACTTTTGGAAGTACATGCAAAAGTCCGTACCCTTAACCTTTAACGAGCATACGTAGCAGTGTTAGTTAAATGTTAAGTTAAGGATCGCCGAAAATTACAAAGATACTTGTGAACTTGATTTTGATGTAACTAGTGAACAAAATAACCTCTCACATCGTGGAGTGAAACCATAAGAGATCTTGGTCAACCCACAATAAGTGTTGATCCTGGATAAGAAAAGATATATCATTTGAGCCCTTTTTCTTAAAATTTAAAAACAAAATCTCATTTTGTATTCAATTTTTTGAAATTTGAGAACATTGATTTTGCCGTGAGGGATGGATCTGATGATTTTAAAAGGTAATTTTGGTTGGATAGTTTAAAAATTTTACACCAATTTCCCTCATAGCTGCTTGTGGTCGTGGTCCCGTGTCCTGGCAACACGCGGCGTTGGCCTGGACAGCGCGTCAAGCAGGGCGCTTGTTCGGATAATAAGACGCGTATTGCGTGGTCAAGACCATCTTTTTTTCTTGAGGTGGGAGGGTCTGGGTCTGACCACTTGCTGTGGTATTTACCAAGATTTTAATGTGGTATTGGCCGCATTTCCACGTGTGGTCAATTCGGGTAACCGCATCTTAGGGCCCCCCCACAAATTTTTAAAGTCTGTTCCACACTTCGAAGAAAATGCAGGACTTTGAAGTGTATAGAAGCTACAGCTTCCCTAGCCCGGGAGGCTCCTAACTGCGGCTTCGATAAAAAGACCCAATGACGGACATAAAAAGGAGCTTTTGAATACGTTGGCATCATGCTCACTTAGCTCTTAACTTTTAGTAGAAGGTGTTGCGTTAGTTGAAGTAATTACAAAAAGATTTGCACGGAGCATTGTGAAAGCGTTGGCTCTTAGCTCGCTTCGCTCGCAAAAGTAGTCTTAGCTGTAAAAGGCCGTCTAAAGTATCTCTTACGGAAAAGACGCTTGCGAAAAAAAAAAAAGGGGGGGGGGTCTCGAGGGGTGGGTGGGTCCCTGTGAACACTCGCGCCCCCTGTTAAAATTTCTGTTGGCGCCACTGGTGTGGTATGGGGCCCTCCAAAACGTACCAGCAGCGCACTGCAGTCTAATGGATTGCTTCACCCAGGTTGGTTCGGCTTCTCAGGGACGCAACTCGGTGACTGCTTCCGAAAGCCGCGCTGTGACCCTGCATCCTCCGCTCTGTATCTTTGTCCCGCTCGTTCGGGACACTCCACAGGGCTGGCCATGGGTCGGCTCTAGAATTGTTTTTCGGGGGGGCTCGATGTCACACATTTTCCACCTTTGTCATATTTGTTGCCTACCTTCAGGGCGGTAAGGGGTGGTGGTGTAATTGTCACCCCCGCTGGAGCCACCATCGACACTCCAAGAGTGCGAATCTCATACTACGTGACCTTTTTGGGGGGGAGGGGGAAGCCGAGCCAAATACTACGCCCTGTCTTAATCACATGGGAAGGTTAGGTTATCCTGGTCACTATGAGGAGGGAGGGGGTCAAAAAGTGGCCTAAAATGGGTCACGTGGAATGACCCCTTAGCGGGCACTCAGAAAATGGAGGCCGTCCCTTTAGCCCAAAGTTTGAAGTCGACCAAAGACTGGCAAGTTTTCCCGATGGGCAAACTCAGCGTAAAGGACCGCTTTTGTTCCAGCGAGGGCATGAACACGAACGGGCCGAGCCCCAACGCCGCGCCGCCGCCGCCCAGAGCAAGGCCCAGAGCGCTGGACCGAGCGGGCGGCGCGCGCCATCTGTCGGCCGCCGCCCCAACCTGGTCGGCCAGACAAAGCGCGGGAAAACGTGGCGGGAAGGCGGAGCGGCGGGAAGAAGCGGCGGGAAGACGCTACGGGAAGAGGGCGTCACCAGCAGCTCCTGGAAGAACCAGAATGGCATCGAAGCCCTGCTGCAGCGACAACAGAGCACGCGATACTGACGAGGACACCGGCGAGGCGGCGGGGACTCCAACAAGGACTCCAACAAGGACTCCAACAAGGACTCCAACAAGGACTCCAATGAGGCCACAGAGGAGGACTCCCCCGATGCCCGGCAACGGATCACTGCCTGGATCCGTGATTACAGATTACACACGTGCCTGCCTGCGGTGCACACTGCGCGTGGCGCGTTAATAACACACCTGGCGCGCCGTGTGCGCACCGCTATCCACTCTCATTTTTACTACTATATTATTTCAATGATTTTTTTTTTCGCCGCGTCCGCTGCCCGCGTCTCAGACCGCCGCAAGGCAGTGCAAGGGTTGACGCGACAAGGAACAGCATATCACACCCCGGCCGCGCACGGGCACCACCACACTATAAGCCGGCCACTCGGGGAAGGCTTTGTTGCGGTAATTGGCCATCGCGATATCGGACAGGGCTCCGTCTCTCTCGCACCCCTACGAGAAGACCCATACGTGGTGGCCAACTCGAAGATTTCCGTGAACAGTTTTTAGTGGATTAGTAGTAAGATCAAAGAGAAATTGATTTTGTGTGGACGTCCCCGTCCACTCTAGCTGAGACGAAAGCCTTCGGTCTACGTCCTGGTTCCTTGTACTCTTTGGACCCGACTCTTTCATGTCCCGCCTCGGGAGCGCTCTAACCTCAGTTTGGGGGCTCTCAGACCGAGGGGTGAATCACTCGGCGTTCTGGTGTACACATGAGTACGTGAGTACGGGTGAGTACACCTTGCTTTACTCATAAATTTCACAATTTTAAACGCTTTAAGGCTTTATTTAGCGTTTTTAACGGCAGTCGACGTCAAATCAGTCGAAAAACTAGAGAATTTTACCTTTTTGAAACTTGTGAGTACACTGAGTACGGGCAAATGTGTACACATGAGTACACTAGTGATTCACCCCTCGTCTCAGACGACTGCGCCTCGCAAAAGGAGTGGATTGACAATATTTCGAACTGGACGCGTCACACCGACCCCCCTGGGCGCCCCCAAAGGGGTTAACTGGAAATACTCTTTGTCAGCTCCGACGAACGTAGTCATATGGTTCGTGGTCAATAATCTACACCATGATAGCTGTTCCTTTGATTGTCGATGGGAGTCAGTAATCAACCACATTGACCCTTGACATGAGAAGTGTAATGGTTGGAACTGCTTTCGATATGTCTGCATTTGTACTTTTTAAAAGTTCTTTGCCTCAAAAAAAAAACAAGCAGCACGAAAAAAAACTCGTGCGTAGAACCAGAAATGCAAATAAAAAAGTAAAGCGGGCGCGGGGGATTCCAAATCACAATGCACGTTGAACTCAAACGCACCCTTCCGGAAGACGGGATTACACGGGGCACCCCACTCCCTACTCCCACCGGCTTTACCTTCCAGCCTTACAGCTTTGCAGCCCAGATTTCATTTCGGGGCAGCAGGGCTTGCTTGCTCGGGGCCCTCCTTCCCTGTGATCTTCGATAATTGAGGGCTTCTCGAAAGAGGTTCGGTGCAGCAGCGCCGCTAATGATATGCAAACAGGAGGAAGCGGCGCGATCCCGACATCCCGAAAAGAAAAATCAAAGGAGAAAAAACGGTACAAGGTAAGGTGTGCGCGGGAACCCGATGAGAAATTGGAGGCGATTGGCGGCGATCGAGTCCACTTCGCAGGCGTGTAAAAAGGGGGTGGGGGTGACGCCTGAAAGTCGGCAACCTTTCTCACGGGCCACTCGGCCCCTACAGGCACGAAAACGCGAGAGCGCGCGCAAAACGTGATGCTTTGCTATGCTCCGCGGAAGACCGCTGGGATGGTACTCTCGTAAAAAGACGAGGGGCGCCATTGAGTGGTCAAGCGAGCCACCTGTTGGGTCCCCAATGAGAGAGAGAGAGAGAGAGAGAGAGAGAGAGAGGAGAGAGAGAGAGAGAGAGCGGCAGCACGTGACGCAATCCGCTGCGTGTTGACACCCGTGCAGGTGGGGAGGGTTATGTTATGATCCTGAGGGGGGGGGGAGCCTCCGGGGAAGAGGCGTGATGGGCCGACAGGTGCATCGGTCTGCGGCACATCTGCTGTGCACCTTGCCTCTCCGCACCCTTCCACCGCCCCTCTCCGACCCGGCCCGCCCTGCCCTCGTCCTGCCCTCGCCGGCCGTGCCCTGACCTAAGCCCTCCAACAACTGTCGCGCTGTTGTTGTTTGGGCGGCTGATTGGGGCGTAGTACTACGCGGCGTGACGCGGCAGCGCTGGCAGCGCGGCAGGCAGGCCGCTCTTCCGCCCCCTCGGTGTGTTTTGGTTGGATGGTTACCTTCGAACTTTTGGAGGAACTTTGGTGGATTTCAAACTCAGTTTGGAGGGGAGGAGCACCATGCACACTCCTCAAAACCGCACAAACCATTTTAAGTACTTACAGACAAAAGTAGCTTATGTTCCAAGAAAGTATTTTGACCACCATACATACGAGTTTACAAAGAATACTACTTCGTAATTCACGAACTAATTCTTCATTTAACAAACTAAATATAGTCTGTACTTTACATGTGCTCAAAATACTTCCTGCATCGCTGTCCTCAGAAGGCTTCGCCCACCTCAAAGCTTGTTTTCCTCCTTCAGGTCCCAATTTCGTTAGCGGCTTGCCAAGCTCGTCACGCAAAACGCTCAAGGAGACCGGCGGACGGTGCAGAATGAACGGCGCCGATATGTTGCCATAACGAAAGCACAACATTGGCCGTTCCGCGGGCGGATCAGATCGACTCGATGGTGTTTGCATCGGGCAGCCAGCCCAACGTCCGCCGGCCTTGAAGCCCATTTCAGCGGCCCTGCCCGGCCCTGCCGCACTGAGGTTCCACCTATGAGCTAGCACGCAGGTCCCCAATGCGTTTGATACGCACCACACTCAAGCCAGAGCCATATGCACCTTTGGTGCAATTTCCCGAAAGGCCCTATGCTTGCATGGAAAATAGGACGTTGCACTTCAGTCAATGTTTTTGCAGGGGGCACCAATTGACGCTATACTCATAGCGTTTGGATTCTCAGTGCGGCCGGAGAGTTCTAATCGTTGTTTGCCAAATAATCCCCCGATGCGCAGTTCTCAGGCGGCGCGCTGCACAGGCTGCACACCAGGCCGGCGCGGTCTGCGCCTTGGTGGTGTCTGCACCCCACAGAGCGAGGCGAGCCTGGCGGGGCGAGGAGGGACCACGGGGACCACCCTGCGCGAACCCACAATCTTTTGCGGGAGTAAACACCCTGAATGCGCACGGCGTTGCCAAAAAGCTGCAAAATGGACTGCTCTTTTATTCGGGGAAAAAATTGATGGAAGGCGAAAGGAGATTTTTCGTGGAACTGCAATGATTGCCGAGGCGGCCCAGGACGACACAGCCGAGACAAGGACGTGGGCGTGGGTTCGAGTTATGGTGACCGGAAAAGAGGGGTTAAAGCTTGGGCTCAAACTTATCTGCCGGTGGCAAGCGGGGGCAGCCTCAGGCCCAGCGGGGGCGTCTACGGTGGTTAGCTATACAGCGCCTTCTCATCCTTGCAAAAATTGAATTTTTTCACCTCTCCTTTTGTGCATTTTTCATTGGTCGGGGACGCGGCGGGAGTTCCCTCGCGTTCCTGTCCGGCTTAGCAGATGCACACTGTTTTGACCCGTGGAAGCCACCGGGAAATCGATGTTTGATTTATCGCACATTCGCATTCGCCACGACCTCGCCGGCTGCGTCGCCGGCTGCGTCGCCGCACCGGCCTTTGACTTCAAACCTCGCAGCACTCCAATTCCAGCGCGGAAAGCCCCGCGGTGCGCAAAGACGTTCGCGGAAAGGAATAACAAGCCGCACGGTCCAACCAACCCAAGATCAGCCCTTTGGTTCCGCGAGAGCCCCGTGTTGTGCAGGAGAGAGAGAGAGAGAGAGAGAGAGAGAGAGAGAGAGAGAGAGAGAGAGAGAGAGCTTTGTTTTGACGGCCACAGGGGCAACCTGTCAAAGGGGAGACCGCCTCAAACAGCGAAGGGATGCAGGAAGACCGCGAGGCATGGCGCTCCCGCTCCCGTGCGCCCCGCGGCCCCGCGATGGCCGATGGCACTGCACGACACACTGCGGAACTGCCAACCGCGGCTTGTTTACAGAGTGTACACGCCTCGCCATAACTCGTGGTGCGCGGATAAAGGGCGAGCGCCCGTGTCGCCTTTGTGGTGTAGGCGACGGCCAGGACCGCGTCACTCCCACTTCCGTAGACGCCTCCTCGCAGCGGACCGCCACGGACCGCCGCCCTCCGCCGTCCAGCGTTTTGTCCGTAACGACGTGTAAAAATGACCCCGACTAACTTTTATCGCTATATTCCTTGTTGTGGGCTGTTGCCTCGGCCAGCCCGCTTTTGCAGTGCGGAATGAACGGCAGCGGCAGTGCCGCCGGGCCGTTGCGCCATTCGCGTCGGTCGCACAGTGTGGTGGACGGGGTGCTGCCGGCCAGGGTGCCGCCAGGGTGCCGGACAGGGTGCCGGACGGCCTTCAAGGAACGCATAACTCCCAGCGGATCACACGGCGGGGGCCGCGCCGGCCGGGGGCGCGATCCACACTGACGACATTCTATTTCTCAAGCTCAGCGCCGAGTTCACCTCTCGGTGGCGCGGGATTGATGGTCGGGGGAGCGACGATACTGATTCAACACTGTAATTTGTTTCCCCCGAGGCGTTTGGAGAGGCGACGTGCAAAGGGGTCCGCCTTTGCGAATTGACTTGGCATTGTCTGCTGCGGGCAGGCGGTGTTGGGGCGGGCGGTGCGTGCAGTGTGCGTGCAGCGGGACTCGAGATTTGGGCCCTGCAGCGAGTCCAGGAGCGAGGCCGCCGCGCGAGGCAACAGGTGGCCGAGGCCACAGCCACACCCATCGAGCGCACCCCAGGCCGCCGCCACGCCGCACGCCGGCCGCGACCAAACACTTACGTCTGAGGTACTTCCTGCCCCGCATGCCCCAGGTTGGAGGCCTGGGAGGCCCAGGGAGGTAGAGTACCGCACACCATTCAATTCAACTGATTAATTCTGACAGGTAGAGAGGTGCAGGGACGGGGCACAAGCCAGCGCAAGCACACCACTAACTTAGTTAGGTTAGGTTAGGTTAGGACTAACTTAGTTAGGTTAGGTTAGGTTAGGGCTAACTTAGTTAGTCGTGTAGCGCAAGCGTCACAGGTGCATCACGGAGTGTGCACTGGACGAAACCGGTATGAAACAAAACGTTTTCCCCTGCCGCCCTGCCGGTCGGATGGGACCTCTCTCACTCACACTCACGCACTCTCATCGCCATGATCTCTTCCTAGCTGCGCCTTGTCTCCGAGAACTCACTGTAAAGCCCCTAGTTGCTGCAGCAGCTTTACAGCGCAGACGCCTTTATGCCGCTTCCAGTGAGCGAATTAGTCAGCCGGCCCCTGTGGCCGTCAAAACAAAGCTCTCTCTCTCTCTCTCTCTCTCTCTCTCTCTCTCTCTCTCTCTCTCTCTCTCTCTCTCTCTCTCTCTCTCTCTCCCTCTCGCGCACGCGCACATGGCGTCCAGCCTAATGGGGCACAAACGCGCCGACCGCACCACTGCAGGTCAGTCGTCGACTCAACAACAATGCGGCTACCTGTTGCTGCATCTGTTCTCTAATTGAGGGATAATCTCTCCTGCCAACCCCGTGTACGCCCCTCTCTCTCCCTCAACCTCCCTCTCCCTCCATCTCCCTCCCTCCCCCCCCCCCTCTCTCTCTCTCTCTCTCTCTCCTCTCTCTCTCTCTCTCTCTCTCTCTCTCCCCCAAAGACACGCACACACACTCAGATACACGCATACAACACCTACACACAGGTGCCCCTCCTGAGGGTGCTCCGCCCACCCCTACACTAGCTGCGGGGCCCAATTACTTTTCCCCGGCGCGAGCCAGCTGCGCGATCGACACGGCGGAGTGACACGAATGACACGCGAGTGGCGCAGGGCACGGCACGGCACGGCAGGGCAGGGCACGCACAGGGCACGGGCACGGCCGGCAGCAGGCCGCCGCGTCGCGTCACGATGTGATGGGCAGGGCGTGGTTGCATGCGCGGCGCACGCCTGCCCCGCCGTGCCGTGCCGTGCCGCGCGCAGACGCATCCGTCCGGTCACCTGTTTCCGAGACGCGGCGCCGGCGGGCGGAGTGATCCCGAACATGCTACATCGCTCTGTCTCTGTCGCACTCGTACGGAACGCTCCATGAGTGCGAGAGAGACAGACGCGAGCACCGTTCGGAATCCGCTTGCTCTGCGTTTCGGCGCAGCCAGTCCGTCAAACATGGACCATTCCTGCGGCAGTCGTCTGTCTGAGCGTCCGGGCAAGCGTCCGGGCAGGGTCTACATCGTTTGTACGACCTCTTTTTGTCCGACCTAGCGGGAAGGAGGTCGGACGAATTTCGGCAGGTCGGACAAACAGAGGTCGTACAAACGATGTACTCCGGGCTGATCCTGCAGCTTGCAGGACAGAAATCCCGTTTCGTATTCAACAACATAACCTGTGAATAAAGAGCGCGGGGATGAGACAGGCCGGTCGACGGGCAGGGCAGGCGGGCAGGCCGACGGGCAGGACGGGTGGAGGAGACGCGGGCCCGATGCAACCGAGGAGGCGAGAAAAAGAAGAATGAGTCGGAGGGGCACGCGACTCCGATGCGGCAAGGCGATGCAGGCAGCCATCACAGAAGGAGCCGAGCAGAGGGCCCCAGTGGCGCAGCGGCGCACGTGTTGAAGGGGACCCACCCCGGGCCCCGCGCCCCGCCGGCCGGGCAGGTGTGCCGTGCAGGCGGCTGCTGCGCCGCCGGCCGCGCGCTGTGTGACGCGGGGCGACGCGCGGGAATGACTCCGTGCACTCCGTGACTGCACCACCCCGCCAGGCCATCCTTGCAACCCCGCCGCCACCGGCCGCCACGCCGACTGCTGCTTGCTGCTTGCCTTGCTTGCCTTGCTTGCCTTACTTCCGCGTCCAATCGAACGGCACGGGGGGCCCAGTCGACGAGTCCATCAGGCGCTCATTGTCGCGCCGAAAGCCGAAAGCCAGAAGCCGCGCTGACTGGGCAAATGCTTTTATTTTTGGAAGCAAACGGGACTCGGCGACGCGACCGCGCCGAATGGGCGAAATGTTTTGAATGCACCCCGACGAGCCACGACCGCCACCGCCACCTCGGTGGTGCGGCCGAGGAGGGGAGGCGGCGCAAGCTGCACGTCGAGGGACTCGGGGAACTCGGGCATCTTGGAGGAGGCGGGGCCGGGCGGGGCCGGGCGGGGCGGCACCTCCATCCAAACGCGATAAATTAATTCCGGGGGTATGACTCGGACGGCACGCCGTCCCGCATCTCGGCGATGAACCCCTTCTGACGCGCGCCTCGCCGTGCCTGCCTGCCGTGCTCACAGAGGCCGAGGACCAGGCCACGCCCCGCCACGCCCCGCCACGCCCCGAGCGGACCGGCGCCTGCATGAAACAGGAGCGTAGCCCTTGGCCCTGTCCTTTGAGATAGTCAATATCACTGCCAGGGGCCGCCCGTCCCGGACAGGGTGACAGGGTGACAGTCGACGGAAAGCACCGCACGGCAGAGCAGCAGACCGAGGTCGTGTGGCGGTCTTGGTCTTCCCTCCGGGTAAACCTGGGATCGAAAGCCGGGCGAGGCGCCGTGCTCCGCCGCCATGCCGCCGTCACCAAAATTCACTTGCTGCCTTTTGTGGTGTCAGATTGGCGGGCTGCCTCGGCCACCAATGCGCGGGGTTTCCCTCCGGCCGCCCACGCCACGCCGACGCCCCCGCGGCCCTCCCGCTTGCAGCCGGCTCTGCTGCGTGCTCGTCTTGACTCGATTCCCGCCCAAATCCCGGGCCAGGGCCATGGCCAGGGCCAGGTGTGCGCGTCGTCTCTCTCTCTTCCTCTCCCACGCGGCCCGAGCCGCTTACCCCGAAAAAAGGAAAAGGACGCACCACCGCCGCCGCGCCCTGACTCGCCCTGACTCGCCAGGTGCAGCGCAGCGCGGGCAATCAGAGCGGGGGACGAGGGGGCGGGGACGCGGCGGGGACGCCAAGGAGGCCGAGAAGACAGTGGTCTCGGTGACAAAAAGCCAGGCCGGCCGCTCTAATCGATGGCCCTCCAGGGACTCCGGGGACTCCAGGAGGCTGCGGCAGATGCAGCGGTGCAGCTTGCGCCAAAGCGACGCACCAGCAGCTTGCTGCAGCGCACCGCCGCCGCTGTCACGGCCTTCTCGTCAACGCCGGCGTTGCGTTGCGCGCGTTGCGCCGCGGGGCGCGGCCAGCTGCACCTCGCTGCACCCGCACCCATCAGCTTGACGGCTTTCTCCGCCAGGGCGCTGCGGGGCGGCCGCGCCGGGGGCCGAGCGCGGGCAGGCCCAGGCCGCCTCACCCCGAAGGGTCGCTTTGCCGCCCTGTCTCTCTCGCTCCCGCACGGAACGCCCCATGAGTGCGACAGAGAAAGAGTGACGAAGTGAACCTCGGAATGAGGTAGGCCCCTGCATGCAGGCAACCCGCATCGCGGCCTCGCTTTACGCTTATTGGGTGTCGTGCTTCTTGATCTACTTCCGCGATGGTGCTGATACATCCTGTGAAACAGACGCCGCCCGCATCGCCCGGCCGGCTGCCGCGCAGGCTGCCGCGCTGTCCCTCGTCGCCCAGGCGTGCATACATCTCCATTATTTCCTTTTTCGGCTGGCTGGCCCAGGCCGGCCCAGGCTGCCGCCGTGGTGGACGCCTCGGTGGACGCGGCAACGCGCGGCAACGCCAGCAAATAGGGCGGATCCATTTCCCGGTCGACGAGGCAATGGTCCAGCTGTCGCTCAAGGCGCGCCACGGCGGACCAGTGGGGGGGACAAGCTTCCGGACAAGCACAACCCCAAGCAGGGCAAGCAGCGCACCGCAACGCTCCCCTTCCGAAGACGCAGCGCGCAGCGTGCCATGCACAACTTACAGGATTTCTTTGCTCAACGCTACGGCTGACGCTTTCCGGTCGGGATGTCCCGATGTCTCTCTCGCACTCACGGAGCGTTTTCGCAAGGGCGCGAGAGAGACAGTGCGACGCGGCCACGGTTCGGGAGCCCCAATTTCGTTGCCAAGGCCGGCGTACACTTGTTCCTCTGCGCCATTCCGCCTCCGCCAGCCCGGCCAGCCGCAAACTCCACAACTAAAGCCGGCCGATTCCGAACCGCGCGGCGTCGCTGTCTCTCTCGCACGCCCGACCGGTATGGCGGATGCGAGAGAGACGGCAGATCGACGAAGTGCTGCTCAGCAGTCTCCGCTGGGCAGCGCAGCGGGGGTCGCGCGGGACACACAGCTCAGCCGTTTCTTACTCGGTCATTAGCTCCCTAACGAGGACGCGGCCGAGAGGCAAGCGCGGGCCTCGAATCCCAATGAGCGCACGCCGGACCTCGGGGACCTCTGGGACCCGAGGGGGAAGCTGGGGGTGCGGGGGATGGGTGCCCATGCCCCCCTCCCCCCCCCCCCTCAGCCGCGACAACCGCGTCGCGACTCCGCGGTGCCGTCGGCGCGGTCGGCGTCAAAACAGCGTCGACACCTTGCCTTGCGCAAGGCGAGCAAGGCGAGCAGCGCGCCGACGGGGAGGGCGACGACGCCGTGGCGTGCCATCATGCAGCAAAGCGATTCCGCACGGCAGTCGTCGCTCTGCGTCTCTCTCGCGCCCGCAGCGCTTCCCGTAAGGCAGAGAGAGAGAGAGAGAGAGAGAGAGAGAGAGCCGAGAGAGATAGAGAGAGAGAGAAGAGAGAGAGAGAGAGAGAGAGAGAGAGAGAGAGAGTGGCCGTGCGACAAGGCGACAGCAGCGCTCCCGCCGCGCGGCGGCGGTTTCGCACACGCGAAATCTATGAGACGGCTGTGCAAAAAAGTTATTGAAAAGCGAGAGGAGGGGGAGGGAAGAAAGGCAGTATGTGTGGGTGCGCAGGTAAGACGCCGGTGCAACAAAAGCATTACACCTGGGGAACCTGGTGGCGGGCCTGCAGGCAATCACATGTATCGCAAGGCAACAATACTTGCACAATGGAACAATGTGCGCACAGCGTACAATGCGTTCGGCTAGGGTCACCTTCCCTCTTAGCTGTCAGATTTGCGTGGTCCGGGCAGAAATGGACGAAAAGTCTTGCAGGGCCCTGAGGCTGTTTCAACCCGCTGCCCTCGACACACATGCGCACACCAGTTCCCATCGAAGCTGCGTTCCTTTTTGTCGAACGGTACACGTCAAATTTTAAATTTGACTTTGAATCAACGTGAAACAATATCGAGCAGCCTCACTATGTACAGTAACTCTGGCTGAACAAAAGTTGTCGTGAGTGAAACTGTCCCGTCATGAATGCTGTCCCGAATTGTCAATCATCAAACTCATCACAATCGAAACTGCCTGGTTAAATTCATCGTTTAATGTGCGCTTTTTTTGTACGTCTATCCACAGTGTTGCCAAATTGTGTCATAGTACTTAATAAATCGCTCGAAATCATTGTGTTTCGGTTTGAGACGAAGGATGCTGAATTATCGCCGTTTGTTGAATGGCCTGCGTGGCCTGGGTGGACGCGACTCAATGGGAAGGGCATTGTGACCCTCCGGGCCGGGGCGGGCCGTGCCGGGCCGTAGCGATGCGCTGCGATGCACGCATTATGTTGCCCAGAGCGGCCCAGGGACCCAAACACGTCTCGGCAAGCCGGAATGCCTGAAATCCAGAAATCGCGAATCGCGGCGCACAGGTTTCCATGCCACGGCCATAAATTTTGCGAGCCGGGTGATAGAGCACACAAAAAAATGGACGGGGGCCGTCCCTCTGGCATTGGCTCAGTATTGGCACAGTCCAGTCCGGTGTGCAGGCCTGTTGTGAGGTTTTTCTCTTAATCTCTTCTCCAAATAAGACAAGTCAGTTTCGCCGGGCTCGGGGCGGCTCGGGGCCTCCATGGGCGGGGCACCCCGTTGGCACGGACTTGGCTTGGCGGACGCGGGGCGGCTGACCGCGATGACCCGCCGCGCCGCCGCCCCGCACGTGTGGCCCCGGACTTCCCCCGGACACGGTGCGCAGGCTGCAGTGCAGGCTCGCCTCGCCCTGTCTCTCTCGCACCCCTTCGCAGCGCCCCACGGCAGCGAGGAAGACAGAGCGACGAGAGCATTGTTCGATCCTCTGGCCTTTTGAACACCCAGCAGCGCGCTGGAGAGATAAGAGCCCCGTCTGCTGATAAAAGTTTTCTGCAAAACTGATTCGGAGTACCTGCACTGCGCTGCGCACTAAAAACACGACGGCGGGTACTACAACGCGGCTAACAGTGTTCATTACGAGCCCCTGAATGCGGCGCCCTCCCGGCGGCCTGTCCGCTCCCTGTCCGCACTACTCGGGCTGCATCATTTTTCTTCCGCACCCTCCGCTTCGCTCGGCGGCTGTCTCCATGCTGGCGGCTTGGGGCTGCACGGCTGCATGCAGTGCACGGCCTCGGGGGCACCTCGCTAATTCCGATAATGCGCCCATTAGGCAAAAGTGGCACCGCCGGGGCGCAACGCCGCGCCGGGGTGCCAAGTCGCGATTATCCATGCAGTGCCACACGCGGTGTCGAGTCGTTCTCGTCGCTCCGTCTCTCTCGCACTCATGATGCTCCCCGTGTGAATGCGACAGGGACAGTCGATGGACGACGACGCGGCCCGGGGTGCGCGGCTGCGCGGGGCCGATGGCCCCGGATCGCACCTACGGGGGTTGGGGGTTGCGAGGGTTGACGTGCCGCGCCCCCTCCCCTCGATAATGGAATTAAAAGGCGCGGCGCGCGGGGGGGGGGGGGGGGGGAGTGCCGCCGATAGCGCCGCGTCGCGTCGGCACCGCAATCGGCCGCTAATCGGCCGCTTCGCGTCACTGGACAGCAAGGGGGCGTACACCGTACAGTACCGGCCGCCAGTCCTGTCTTCGCTTTGACGCCAGGAAGTGTGTCATTACGTCCGGCCCGTTCGTCGGTCCGATTCGGTCCGATTGGATTAGGCTTTGCCGCTTCATCGTTCCTCCCCCCGGGGCCTTTTGTTTTTGTTTTCGTTGCCTTTCCGCCCCCGTCCTTTTTGGCAGTGCCAGTGCTGATAATGATGCAGGGCCGGCCGGCAAGGGGCCCTTCAACGCCCCACATCACTCTGATGTTTCCGTCTTCCTCCGACAACGTGACTTGCGCGCCAAGTTGGAAAGGGAGGAAGGACGCGGGGGAGGCGTCGCTCGCGTCGCGGCGGCAGTGCAGTTACACAACGAGGGGCATGGAACGCTATCGGCCCTCCCCGATATACTGCAAATTCCAGAGCCGAGTCGCCGCGCCAGGAGCTTGAGGGATGGATGGATGGATGGATGGATAGATGGATGGATTGCCGGTCGCTGGGTCGGACCGCGCTGCAATGCACCGTCCTGCCTCGCCCACTTACGGGGTATTGGTTCTCTTCTCTTCAAAGGGCACTTCGCAGAGACTACCAGGAGTGAAAAACATGAGAAACAAAACAAATAAAAACCAAAGCAAGGGGGCCGGAGACCCGACCTCAGGGCGGCCACTCCACTCCACTGCAATCATCAATCACTAAATCAGTCGATCAGCGTTCGGCGATCAATAATCGGCGCAGTGCACCGCGCGGCCGCAGAGCCAACCTGGCAAAGCCGCACCGGCAAAGCCGGCAAAGCCACATCAATGCGGTCAGTGTTCTGCCTCTCTCTGCCTCTCTCTCCCTCCCTCTCCCTCTCCGGCAATCGTCGTCCGAACCGCAGGGGTGCGAGAGGGACAGAGTGAGCGCTGGCAGCCCTTGGTCGGAATAGTGGAGTATCAGTCCGCAGTCGCGGCGTCCCCGTGCAGTGCAGGGCCAGCACGGCCACCGGAATCAGCAGAAACCGAATAGCCAGCCCGGCGTGCATGGCGTGCATGCACTGCAGCGAAGCACGCTGTTGTGTCCCCATTGCGGCGGCGAAGCACGGCGAAGTGCGGTGCCAAGCAAAGACGCGTGCATCGTCGCGGCGAAAACGCGACAACCCGACCCAAGCCTCACCCACGCCCCACCCACGCGCCGCCACACTGTTACCGCATGCCTGCGGCGCTGCGGCTAGCTGCGGCTCGGGTTCGAGTGCCGGCGGGGGCGTGTAGTAGCGATGTAGTCGTCACGTTGCCGTCACGCGTTGCCGTCGGGGCGGCAGCGTAGGGCAGCACGGCTCGGCGAGCTCACCACCTTGTTATCCTGCAGCCGAGTTTGGCGGCGAGGAAGGGAAGGGGTGGCGATGGGTTAGGTCTCGGTGCGCAGCGCGCTACGCGCTGTGCAGCACTCGCGGTCCTGCGTCGGGTCGCTGCGCTTTTGCCGACTGCGTTATGATGACGTGCTCCAGGCATCGCTCGCGCCCATCTCGCACCTCGTGCACCTCGCGCCGATTGCACTCCCGCATAAGCACCGCGCAGGCCGATTCCAAGTGGGGAGCCCCTCTCTCTCTCTCTCTCTCTCTCTCTCTCTCTCTCTCTCTCTCTCTCTCTCTCTCTCTCTCTTCTCTCTCTCTCTCTCTCTCTCTCTCTCTCTCTCTCTCTCTCTCTCTCTCTCTCTCTCCTCTCTCTCTCTCTCTCTCTCTCTCTCTCTCTCTCTCTCTCTCTCTCTCTCTCTCTCTCTCCCTCACACACACACACACACACACACACACACACACGCAGACTCATGGGGCGCTCCGCACGGCGCGAGAGAGACAGCCTGCAGCGTGATGGCAGCCGGATGGCGGACGCGGATGCACAAGCAGGGGGCCGTGGAATCGGGGACGGGGAGGGCTGTTCCCGGGGTTGTTCCAGTTCGTCAGGCAGCGAATCCCAGTAATCCTCGCATGCCCGCGGCCTGCACACCAACACGGCGGGGTGGATGCGCAGGAAAGGCGCAGGGCGCAGTGTATGGCGGGGCGCAAGGGCGTACTCGGCGTGCTGCGTGCACTTCGCCCTCGTAATGACGTTCACGTCATGCACACCGTAATGCGGGCCGAGGTACGTGGCACGGGCTGGCCCGAAAGCACGGGCGAAAAGGGCGTCCAGAGCGGTCCGTCCCCCCGGGACGCCTTCGACTGTCGTTGCATCCACACCGAGGGCAAGACGGGCGCCGCGGCGCACTGAAAAAACTGTTTCAGTAGATTCTACTGAACGCGTTCAGTAGACCCCTCAGCAGTATATTGTAAGGAGCGCGCAATACCTGCTACTGTTTGAGTGGCAGTAGATTCTACTGAACAGTTCAGTGCGCGCCGTACAGTAAATGCTACTGCAGTCCGGTGGATGCTACTGCACCTTAGTCGTCGGGCCCCCACCCTACACCTCCTCCCCCGCCGGAGCCCTCGGCTCCACCCGCGCGCTACCCCCTCCTCGCTCCTTTGGAGACGCACTGGCGCGCTTTGTCCGGGCCGCACGACACAGATGTGCTTGTCTACCGTCTCCGGAGGCGAGGCCTTCAACGCGCAGGCATGGCTGAGTAGTACAGTCATGGCTCTGTGATCGGGCGGCCCGGGTTCAACTCCGAGTCGTGGCCGTCGCAGTTCGTCGCAGCGAGCCAAGTCGAAAGCTAGGATTGACGAGTGTGGAAGGGGAAAGGGGGTGGGGTGAGGCTGGGCGCGCCCCCTCCCCCGACTGCTTTTGGCCAGCAGTCCCATTTACTGTACGCGACCAGTAGCATCCACAACAATTTTGTAGTTGCGTCTACGGAATGGCCGTTCCGTAAAATCTACTTGAATTCCCAGCTAACGATATTCTACTGTACGGTTCAGTAAGAAAAAATGTTATGTCCGTTGGATATACTGAAATTTTTTTTCAGTGCGGGAATCTGGCGGGGAAGTTCCCCTCCATATCTGCACGCGCTGCGGGCGGCCGCCCATCCCGCCGCCCCCGCGGCCGCCCGCAGCGCGTGCAGCCGTGCGGCGTGTCGTCGCTCTGTATCTCTCGCACCCCCTTCGGACCGCCATGCCTTGCGCCATGCCGCCTTCTGCAAGCGAGCGGGACAGAGCGCGCGCGCCACGAGTTTGGAATCAACCTTGGAATCAACCTACAACTGCAACGAGGGAGGCGGACTGCGGACTGGAGTCCCTCCATGGATGGGCGGGAACAAGTGCCGCTTCGTATCGGATCTTCATTTCCGTGCTGCCAGTGTCCTGCTTCTCGCGGCACCGCTCACCGCGCACCCGCCGCACCCGGTCGCCAACAGCGATACCAAGACCACCGTGGCGGCCCGGCTGGGGGGCCCGGCGCCTGCAGGCTGATTCGCAGTGTCGGAAGCGCGGAAATCAGTCTGCTGCCATTCTGGCGCATTCGGGCGGTGCTCGCCCGCCACGGGGAGTCAGTGTCATTCCCCCCCTCTCTCTCTATCTATCTCTCTCTCTCTCTCTCTCTCTCTCTCTCTCTCTCTCTCTCTCTCGCTTTCCTTCGGGAGGCCCCATGAGTGCGACAGAGACAGGACTGCGCGCAGGACTGCCTGCCGTCCCTAGGGTCCTGTGGCATATGACCCCGGCCGCCGAGGTAAAGGTTCCTGCTCTTTGTACGGACGGTATGTCATGTTGTGCAATGCAAGCATGGCAGTTACCGGGCCCGAACGGCAAAGGATCATTTGTGGTCTAGCCTCTCAAGTTCAAGTTCAAGTTGTCCTTCCCTGCAGCAGCGATAGCGCCGTGCTGGCGTGCCGGCCCCCGCCCGCCGCGCCGGGGAGAGCGCTGGGTTGCCTGTCGACCGGGCGCTCGCAACGTCGCGGTAGAGTCCTAGAGTGGGAGAGAAACGCTATACCTTCCGACAGCGAAATCTGCCATACTTGTCATTTCCGGACCGCTGGTCTTGTTTCCGGCCCGTCTTTTCCGCCGTTTCACTCGGGAAGGCAGACGGCAGACGACTTATTGTTTACGTTCGGGTCGTTGGCCTGTCGGGTGACATTAGCGAGTTGCGAAGGTACGTCTTTTCGCCACAATGGTGTTTGAATTCTGGAAAACGGAAACCGGCTCAGCGGTCCGGAAATGACGAGTATGGCAAAGTGCGCGTAGCATTTTCGCAATTGACTTTTCTCTCCCACTCTAGGACTCTACGTCGCGGGGTGGCGGTCCGACAGCGAGCTCGATGGGCTGCCTACGCACCCGGCGCTCGAGCCAACGTCGTCGCACTGCCGGGCTGCCCGCCCTCGCATCCGCTCCTCGCGCGACTGGAGAGCAACGCTGCAAGGAAACCCAAAAATGGGAAGAAATCTGAGAACTTGGAAAAACAGAATTTGCTCGGTGGCATCCCTGCAAGCCTGGAGGTGAAGTTTGGCGCGGCAGAGCGAAGGAAGCTAAGGCCAACGAGCGATGCTATGCCGCACTCCGAGAGCTCCCCAACAACAGCTCCTCGTTCAAGTGACTCCTTCGTTATACCCACCTCCCCTTGTAAGCCCCCTTTCCCCTTTAAAGCGATAATTTGTCGTCTATCTGCACACGGACTGGGCCCCGCACGTTCGGGACAGGCAGCAGGGGGCAGGGCCTGTGCTCACCCTCGCTCGGGAACAACAAGCAACGAAGGTCATGGCGGGGCGGGGCGGGGGCCCTACACGCTATCCTGACAAGTGCACGGCCGTCCAAGCCTTCCCGCGGGGCGATAAGGGAAGGGGGAGGCCCCGTCCCATGTCCCATGTGCCATGTGGTCCTTATTCCGGCTCGCAGCTCGCAGCGCGCCGTCGCGTCGCCTCCGCCTCAGTGCACCGCGCGCGTCCGGGGTTCGAATACCAGCAGAGCGGAACGGCGCGTCCCCCGCGGCATCGAAGCCCGGGCCGGGGTTGCGCTTCTGACTTCTCACATTGCCGCGTAAGGACCTCGCTGACTTTGCAGCTACGGATGACTCTCACGACTTTACTGCCTAGCGGAACGGCCGGCCGATAGTCAACGCGATATTAGGTTCATTTCATATTTCTATCCTTCCTCCCTTTTTCTCTTCTCTTTCTTTTCCTCCTACTGTTCTCAGCAACCTCTCTGGAATGGGTACCCGGATGTTAAACCCTCAGTTTCCCAACGCAGTGTGCCAGCCTCGCGTATTATCACGCAGTTTTGTTACGATACAGCATGTGACTACGGAATCCATCTCGTCCGGACATTCAAACGGTTTGACAAATGTGTTTTGGAGCTAAGAATTCTTGTGATAATACGAGATAGATGTAACTAGCGTGGAGATGAGAGATCCTGCATTCCAGAGTCCATTGGGTCAATTCAATCTATTCTTTTGTGTTGCCATGAGCTCATGGTGTTGGCACTGTGTTCCGCAAAGCACGGAAATGTTGATGATTTTTATTTATGTATGAATAAAAATCGGGAGCGTCGTGGTGAATCGCGAAGACTTTTGAACCCGACCGCCAGTTCCCGCCAACCCGCTTTCCCGCCCCAAGGCGTTATTCGCAGGTCGCAGGAGCCTCTTGTCTTCTCTTACAAGGCAGTGCCTACTGCCTGTCAGTTGGCGACTGCAGACGACGTGACGACCTTTATTTTTCCCCATGGAATACGTTTTTTACTGCGTCCCGAGGTAAACGTTGTTCCGTTTCAATTAATTTTGGGTTTCTAACGTTGGTAATGTTTATAGGAATCAGTTCTAAGCTTCTGTTCCAAGTCTACCACAGACTAATAATCATGTAGCTCAGGGCTTCTTTTCAACTTTTTGAAACAGTTTTTAGATTTTCATTTTTAAAAAGATAGTTATGTTTTAAGGGAAAAAGACAGCATTCATTTCGGTTTGGAGACTTGTTTCTGAGACTCGTCTTGAATTCAGGGGAGTGCATGAAGCAGCAGGTGGGATCGGTTTTCCCATACTATGCCATACACTATGACTCACAACTTCACCAATTAACCTCAATAAGTGTTTAGGGCTTTTATTTGTTATTTTAAAATCAAACGGCTTTAGATTTGCTCCTATACTTAATTTAACCCCAACCTCCCTTAGTAGATGTTGGTTTGTACCACTTGAATTTATGCTCAAGAATCTATCTTCAATTCTAACCTGTTGTTTCACCACAACAAATGCATTCAAGTACAGAAAATATAATAGCTCGTTTTAATTTTCTTGACTCAAGATTTACATTTGCTTTCTACATAATGTCAAGCATTATGCCTGTCTTCTGTTGCAGTTGTCTCCATATTATGGACCTCTGATCTTTTCACATCATCAACCAAGAATGGGTAAACTACTAAGTCTTCTGGCACGAGATGAGTCTACTTGCTGCTCCCCTCAAAAGTACGATGTCTTCCTGGACTTTGAAAGTAAGTCTCAAATGCACGTTCCCTCTTTGTTCTTCTCTTCTTTGAGCCAAAAGCTGCCTAAACATAACGCCATTATTCTTCATCACAGATGCACAACCCACTGACAGCGAACGAGAAACATTTGAAGAAGTTCAGCGGGTGTTAAAAAACTCAGAATCAATTTTGGATGAAATTCAGTGTTACAAAGGAGCAGGAAGAGAGATTCGAGAAGCTATTGCTAATCCAACAGATGATTATCAAACTAAAGCTTGGACTGCAGTCCTTCCTCTTGTGTCAAAACTGAAGCGGTTTTATGAATTTTCTCTAGAACTTGGTGAGCATACCGTTTGCGTCTTTCACATCTTGTTCCTTCTTTCTTGTATTTTTTAAAATAATTATTTCTTGCAGAGGCTGTTGTCCCAAAAATACTGTACCAATTGTGCTCGGGTCCCATGGCACCTACACAGCACCTGGAAACCCAACAAGCACTCGTTAAACAATTTGCTGAAATTCTTGAATTTGTTCTTAAATTTGATGAGCATAAGGTTTGTAAAAGACAACTGTATCTATTGTGTTCACTTTCTTGAATCATCTTTAGTGTAATTTAATACCAAATTTTCTTTAGATGAAAACACCAGCCATTCAAAACGACTTCAGCTATTATAGACGAACATTGACCAGAGAGAGGATGTCAAGCTTGTCTAGTTTGGCCAGCAATGAAAGCATCGATGTGGATGAAAGAGAGGTGTCCAATGAGCTAGCCAACCACATGTCCCTATTTTATGCACATGCGACCCCAATGTTGAGAACTCTGAGTGAAGCTACCACAAAATTTGTTACTCAGGTAGAAATCACATTTAATGTGCTAGTCATTCTTTTCCAATTATTTTAAGTATGATAAAATTGATAAATTTTCCATGTTATTTCAGAACTCTGATATACCCATAGAAAACACAACAGAAACATTGAGTACTATGGCTAAAGTCTGTTTACGTATGCTTGAAAGCCCGTGAGTTTCTCTTTGCCAGACAAGTTTGTTATTCATGCAATAGTAGTTGTTCCCTTAACAAATTTGTGCTTTTTGCAGGAACATTATTTCACAGTTCCAGAGGGAGGAAACACAGCTATTTGTTTTGCGAGTTATGGTTGGCCTGGTCATTCTCTATGACCATGTGCACCCGAATGGAGCCTTTGTGAAAGCAGCAAATGTTGATGTACGCCTAATCAGACTTGAGTACTAACAAATAATTTTATTCTTGCAATCGATCATGTATTTAACATACTTTTGTTTGACCCATAGGTAAAGGGTTGTGTCAGATATCTTAAAGACCAACCTGCTGCTAGATCTGAAGGTCTTCTGAATGCCTTGAGGTATGTCTTTATTCAGTGTGTGTTTTTTATGTTTTTTTTTTTTGTTTTATTTTGCTTTGATGTTATTGTGGTTCCCCGTAATGGTAATTTTATTTTACATTCTAGGTACACCACCAAACATCTGAATGAAGAAGGCACACCAAAGAACATAAAGAACCTTCTAGCAGTGTGAGAAAAGTTAAATTTATTTGAATCATTCACAAAGCATTTCATTTATTTCAAAATGAGCTTGCATACACTTGCTCATGTCAAAACAAGCTCTTCTTGCATTTGAAAACTCCACAACTCACCTATTCAGCAATGTTCTCTTTCTGTATTAGCACTTAGACAGATTTGGTAATCCCGGTAATCCATTACACTTGTTTGAGGTTTTCTTTTTGTCAAACTCAGGTACTTGGGTCAAAGTTTAAGTAACGTGAGGAAGTTAAGACCTTCCTCTCCTAAGATCCATTTCATGTTGATTGGCAGCTGTGCCAATTTTAAAGAATATTTATAGCTTTAATTATGAGTGAGTTATTTGAGAGTTTTATTCATTAATATAGATGCAGATTTGGGGATATATCCTCATTTCTCTATGTGATCTTAATTCTTACCTGGTTGTGAAGTATTTGTATTATTGCCTCAAATTAGAAAAGAGGAAAAGTGTTCATTTTTTTATAATGTGTGGACTGTAGGGATTGTTTGTTCAGGATTAGGTAATACATAGTTACCACTTGACAAAAGAGCAAATAGTTCATGACAAATTTACTAGTAGAATTTATTTTTTTGTTTTATCTTTTAATTTGTTTGTAATCAACAGAAAGTTCAAATGCATGAGAATTTCCAAACAGTAAGGATAGTTTGTGTAAAAGCAGTACGAAGGACAAATGGAAAGGCACAATGTAAGCAGCATGAGCGTCAGGAACAAACAATATTTTCCATAAGATAAACCTAGTCGGATGAATTCTACTTAATTCTCAAGAGTTGCTTGTATGTCCAATAATATCTCACTTCTCAACAATTTCTCTTTTTATGGCACTTTGACTCACTTGAACTGTGAGCAGGCTTCTATTAACTTTCTCTCTGCATAATTATGTAACCTATTAACTAGTCCTGGAAGCTTGCCTACCCCTGTAAGTATTTTTATAATGTATTATTTGAAGTCTGGCATAAACAAATAATGCGCACAAATATTGAAATATGTACCGTATTAACAATGTACTGTCATGAACTTAGTTTTGGTTGTTAAGCTTGTGCTTTCTGAAATTTTTCAGCTCATTATTTGTGGTCCAAAATTTTACAAACTACTGTACTTGAAACCATTCCGCCATCCCTTTATGGTTCAATCCTCTGCTCAAACATAAACATGAGACTTGTTTTTTTTTGTTTTGTTTTTTGGTTGAGTGTACAGTATGGTGTACAAGCTAATGTATTTGTTTTGGGGCGTGGAAATTTCATTCCAAATATCTAATCATTATACCTTATTGTATACCCTTGAAAGTGCCTAACAGGTACTTTTTTTTCTAAAGTCTGGTTTTGTTTAGAAATGTTAAAATTTATCTACTGTCCAGCAAGACCAATTTTACCTGTGTTTAATTCACTGCTAAATGTGTAATCTTCATGTATTCGACATTGCATTTCTATTAACATTGTCAGCAGCCCCTAGTAAAAAAATATGTCTTCACCTGGTTGTTTTTGTCTGTCTCCTATACTTAATGTGTCTTGATAGTTTGGTATCCAGTTTTATGAAAGGCTCACTCAGGGCTGATTCAGAATTTGTAATATCTACCAAATTAGTGGTGACATACGATCACTGATTATTTTTGCCGTGTTTGTTTGAACGATTGGTGTGTTTTTTGTGTTAATTCTGAATTTTGCTTGAAAAGTATTTCAATCTAATATAAAATACACTAATATCATTACCCTAATGACTTAGTTGAGCATTGCATCTGGGCATCTGGCAAAAGTTTGTGATGAAGACTTTGACTGTTTGCTTTGTGATGCTTAATTATGTAATACAGATTTTAGTCAAAGTTGGTTTTGTCAACATGTATCCATGACCAATTTAACATGATAGATGTTGGTTTTCAGTGGGTCTACAATTATCTTTATATAGCAATATGTTAATTGTTCAAACTAGAGATGTGAGGACATGTTAGATGTCTAAAAGTGTATGTTGATTTTTTTTAAAGACTGCAATTTCATGTGTCACATCTCTAGTTTAAAATAATTTATCACCAGTTTTATTATAGTTCTATTGATAGTTAAATTACCACACCACAACTAATGTTTTGTTGGATTGTTGGTTATGCTTAAACAATTGAATTTGTGCATTTACACTTGATTCTTCTCTCTGGTCTTGTCTGGCTTTATTACATCATTCCAGGAGTAGTTTGTTAAGCATGCCTCTTATTCCTACTCATGTAACATGTCCTCAGATTTTTATCCTAACTTGTTAACAAAAAAACATTATGTGTTCAGTATTTTGAGTATCTACTTCCATTTTTTCTGCCTGTGTATAAATTGACAGAACATCTATTTGTGATTTGTACAATTGATCATTGATCAACATTGTTGTAAGTCTGACTAAATCTAAGCTTTACTCAAAATTTAGGTAAAGACAATTAAAAATTTGTGGGGAAAGATGAGGTGCTAAGCTTGTGGGGCTTCCGCAGTGCACATAAATCCAGCATTGTATATTTTTTAGCATGTGAAAGATGAGCAGGCCTAGTCCTGATTCTCGGTGTGAGCTCTTCCAAGGATGGAATGTTGAGTTTGAATTTACTAAGAAAATCTATGTTAGAGACTATATCTTTTAATTTGACAAAGCACTACACAATGATGTCGTTAACAGGCTTCCAGATACAAATTGTCAAAATAAATCTACTTATCAAATACACTTTACCTTTGTCATTTCTTCATTAAATATTTAAACCGCTTTCCTGCACCAATCGCTTGGATTTCACCCCATTTCCTCCCTTGTTTCCGAGCATTAATCAGCTCTGAATCAAAAGGGAGGAAGTAACGAGGCTTTCCCAGGGAAGTCCGCCGCAGCGTGTCTCTTCCCTTCCGGTGCGAGTGTGGTCGTGTGGTCCGAGCGTCTGGTCCCCAAACAGTCCGCTCCGTTTAGTTCTAATTGCTAATTGCTCTCCACGCGCTACGCGCAGCGCGTGTTTGGGACCGTCATCTGGCCATCGAGCGCACAATGCCACTTCCACTTCCTCTGGCGGACGGTGGCGGTGCGGTGCGGCCACAGCGTGGCGAGCATGGCGACACCGCGGGGACAGTGCAGGTAGCAGGAAGGGGTTCCCGCGCTGGCGGTGCAGGCCCCGCGGATGGTCGCGGTCCCGGCGAGTCCCCGCGGGGGCGTGCTCCCGGAAGCGACAAATGAAGGGAAGGGACCAGGCCGACCAGGTGCCGTCAAGCATGGGCTGCAGCGCCGCAGCGCGCACGTTCCCTCGCGTTTCGACCGTTTCGGTTCGGACTGCAAAGCGTTTCCTGTCGACCGGCCCGGCTATCACCGCCGAAATCGCACATCGCACGCAACGCGCCCGAGCGCAGCCGCGTGGTCGGCCACAGGATGGCACGGCACTTGTCGAATCTGCAGAAATTTCATTCCCCTGTGGGCTATGCCGGCTACACACAAATACGCTATCCTATGTGAAGCAAATGCCCAGCCCTAAGAGGGGCAACCCTCATGGGCAGCCCATATCGGCAAACCAAGCGCCTGCAGGCAGGCAACTCTAGACGCAGGCGTTGTCTCTGAGAACGCCTGCAGATAGGCAACCCCACAGGCAGGTAATGTATCTCAGAGCGCCTGCAGGTAGGCAACGCCATGGACGGGCGCTGCCCTGGAGACCCTGGAGTGCCCTGGAGCCGCGCTGGGCAGCGCTGTGGATAATGGAAGGGAGAAGGGAAAGCGTGAACAAAGGCAGAGTGGAGCCATCATGACGGAAAGCGGAAACGGAGCGGGCTGCTGCAGTTTGTAGCGCCTAGCGCCGCCGCGCCACAGCGCGCCTCGCCCGGCCGGCCCGGCCCGGCCTCGCCGCCGCGACGTGTCATGTCGCCGCTTCGCCGCCAACCCGGGGGACTGTCGGGACTGTCGGGAACGGCTCGGAGCAGAAACAACAGCAGGCTCATTCCGAACGGCGTTCCATCGCTCCGTCTGCGTCGCACTCATGGAGCGTTCCGTGGGGGCGCGAGGCGCGCGAGAGACGGAGCGACCTGCAGAAGCCTTGGCAGCAGCCGCCCGCGGCGCGGCGCGGCGCGGGGACAAAGCGGAGCGCGGCGCGAGCGCCCTTTGTCCGGGAACAGGATTCCGCGAAAGGGGAGTCGCAAGTCGCACCAGCGCACCAGTCGCACGACCAGGACCTGGCCCTGGCCTGAGATGGTGGTGGACCGGGGCGCCAAAACGGCCTCCGGTTGGATGTCGGACACTGCTGGCGCGAGCGCGCTGCCGCCGCTGCCCTGGGGGGACTGTACTCGGTACTCGCCTCCCCGTCCCCTCTCCCTCCTCCCCGCAGGGTACCGTATGACTGCACTCGCCTGCACTCGGTACCCGCGCGCATGCTCCGCGCTCTCCAGCGGCACCCGCGGCACGGCCTGGAGCCTGGAGCTGGAGGCGTGCATTCTCTCCAACAAAATCTGTGTATACACCAACATGATACCAACAAACACACGCCGCGACGCCGGCTGAGACAGCGTCGTGCAGCAGCTCTTGTAGTGGCTGGATTTTAGTGAAACAAACATTCCCTCTTCCGTTTCGCCCTGATGCAGCTCTGCTTCGTGGGTATAGGCTGGGCTCGGCATCTTCCCACATCTTGGGCGCGGTTGCGTTGCCGTGCGAGCGCAGTACTATCAAGACCATACGAGAGGATTGCCCGTGTGTTGCACTTTGTGGCACTTTGTGGCACTTTGTTGCAGCGCGCGGCCGAGCGATTCGGAAGAGTCGTATCAGCGCCCTGTCTCTGTCGCACTAGTGGGACACTCCGTGCAGCAGGTGCGAGAGAGACAGAGCGGCGAAACACGACTTCTCTGAGTCTCACGGCAGGTGGAATGCACGGCCGATGGCGGAGCCGATGCAGGGAACCGGCCGCAGCAGCAGCACTTGGAGCGCGATCGCCGGAGTCCGGGGACCGGGGACCATCATCGGGGACCCGTTTCCTCCGGCAGGGACTCGGGGGACGGGGACGCCGGCCGGGCCGGGCCGGGGCCGGGGCGACGACACTGCCAGGGGGGCGGCAGGCACGGCAACCGTGTCGCCCCGTCGGCCCCGTCGGCCCCTCGTCGCGACATTGTCTGCCGTGCCCGCGCGGCGCACTGTGCTGTCACACACGTCGCGGCGCACAACAAGCGCGCCGCGTTACAGCTCGCCTCGCCCCGCCTCGCCTCGCCTCGCCAGCGCTCCTTCGGGATGCGAGAGCAGCAGGCAGAGGCAGAAGGTGGTGTTCCCGCTAGCCAGCGCAGCCAGCGTCCCGAAGGAGAAAGGCCGGGCCATCGGATGGAAGCGATCGGGAAGGGAAGGCGGAGGGGGCGGAGGGAGATGGAGAGGGGGCGTCCCCGCTTCATGCCTTTGTTATTGTTGTTGTTGGCGTCTCTGTCGCTCCGCCGGCGCGCCGCGTCTGTCCTCGTCGCACCGATGCACTCACTCGGTGCAGGCCGGGCCTGGCCGGGCCGCTGCCCCGCCCCCTCCTCCCGCCGCTCGGCCCCACCGGCCCCACGGCGTCGCGTTGTGGTGCCGGTGCCGCGGCCGGCGACCGCGCCGCGCGGCGCCGCGCACCACCGCGTCAGTACGGCGGGAGACTCCAACGCGCAGCGACGACGCCCGACGCGCTGCCGGCTGCTGGTGTGTGGCGTCTGCGGCGGTGCGGTGCGTGCCTTTGCCTTTGCCCGTTGGAGTGGCTGCGTGCGAGTCGCTGCGAGCCGCCTGCGGAGGTCGCCGTGTTTGTGTTGGAGTTGAGGATTACGACGTGACAGCTCAGAGCCGCTGACGCCGCGTAGACACGACAGGTGAGCGTCCACAGTGCGTTCGGAGCCCCACGCGGATCACTAGTAGTCCCCCAGTCGCTTCCGCTGGGCGCTGCGGCTTGAAGGTTCGAAGCGTCGCGGGGCAAAGCGGTCTGCTTCGGCGGGGTCAGGGTGGCCTTCCCCGGGGCGCTTTGGCATCCACTTGGAGGGCCGAGTCGAGTCGGGGCCGGGCGGTGCCGGTGCTGCCGTGCTGCCGGTGCCACTTGTTGGGCAGCAGGAGCTGCGACGGCGGCGCCGCACTGCCGCTCCCTCTCCCCCTCCTCGCCCACACGGCGGCCCGCCCGGCCCGGCGTCCCGGTCCCGATGGCCCGAGCCACGGAGTCCAGTGCCCTCTGCCCTGACCCTTCCCGCACCGGCCGGTCCATGTCTGGGCCCGCGTCGCGTCGCGCTGGGCGTGGGGCGTGGGGCGTGGGCCTGCGGGCCGACTCCGAACAGCGTGCTGCGTGCTTTCGGGGCGCTCTGTCTCTGTCCCTCCCGTACTCGAGGGGCGGCCCTGTAAGGGGTGCGAGAGAGACAAAGCACTGCCAGCCTGCAGGCTATAGCATCAGCATCCCGTCACTTCATCGACGTCCGACTTGAAGGAATAACCAACAATGCGGCTGCCGTACCACCCCCAGTAATTAGTCACTTAGTGCACTGGGGCCGGGGCTTGCTTGGGCTTGGGGCTCGCCGTGCCGTGGGTGTTCCGTCCACTCCGGCGGACGCTGACGCCGTGCCCGGCCGCCCCCCGGCCGCCCCGCGGCATTCCTGGCCGCCGTAACGACACGCGTGTAATAGGCTGACCCGACGAGTCCGTCGAGTCCGTCTTCGTGCTGGACGGGCCGGACGGGGCGCCGCGGGTACTACACGAGTACCTCGAGTACACGGCCACGTGTGTCATTAGGGCTCGCTGCCCTGCGCACCGCGTCTGCGTAATCACATCACGGCGGGGCGGGGCGGGGCGGGCTTGCTCCGTGGTAATGAATACCCCGCGCATCCTGAATGGCCGCGGGAGACTCTTGAACTGCGCTGTCGTGAATGGCAACGTTCGGCGCCGCCGCCGGGCACCTCGGCAACGGCAACCCGCATGACGCGGCCGGTGTCGAGCTCGTGTGACTGTGACCGCCGCCGACAGGACGCGGTGGTCGTCGGAGCGAATCACTTATCTGTTGAATGGGCGCGGCCCGGGCCCCGGCCCCGTGCCACGGCCAACGCCACGGCCAACGCCACGGCCAACGCCACGGCCAACGCCACGGCCAACGCCACGGCCAACGCCACGGCCAACGCCACGGCCAACGCCACGGCCAACGCCACGGCCAACGCCACGGCCAACGCCACGGCCAACGCCACGGCCAACGCCACGGCCAACGCCACGGCCACTCCATCCTCGACCTGCTTGGCAGCCTCGGCACGTTGTCGTAGGTGTGTGTACCCGTTCCGTGCGCTCGACGGGGGGCCACGCGCCCCACCTGTTGATTGGTCTTCCCGTGAGTGTTCTCGTTTCTTGTTGTGATCCAAGGACTCCAAGGCCTTGGTCGTCTTTGTTGGCCTCGGCCCTTACATCGCTTTGGTCATGCCGGCCGGCAGCCTGTCATCCCGAGAGTGCGTCCACGTCTAACCATCGTCCGTCCCGGGCCGTCCCGGGCCGTCCCCGGGCCCTGGACAAGGCCGGCCGAAGGGGAGAGCTGGAAGGGAAGGCCTTTTTCTAGCTGAGTCAAGCACCGGAGGCCGGGGGCCGGCCGGACAGCGCGTCGTGGTGAGAACCCGACAATAGGCAAGCGGGAGGAAAAAAGAAAAAGGAAGAAAATTGAAAATGGAGATTGTCCTGTCTTTTTATACCTTTGTTCCGTCCTTGAGTAGAACAAAGAAGGTGGGCAGTCTGATTCGAAACTGGAGCTCGACACCGTGCCACGCCACGAGACGCCCAGCCCCTAGCTTGAGCCAAAGTTGTGTCCTGGGCCGCGTGAAAATGTCTTGCCCACCTTGCGGGGCGCACTTCATGAAGTACTATGAGGTCGGGTTGAGAAGTACACGATGAAGCATGGACGCTGGCTCTACCGAAATTGTTTGGGATGACTGTACCATTCCGCAGCGCTGCTCCCATTTCCTCAGCCGTTTTACAGTTGTTCTGGAGGGCGGGGGGGGGGGGGGGGGCGTCGCGGTCGGGGAGCTGCTGCGCTGGTTGCACCGTACGCATCGGCGTCCGCCGGCCCTGCCGGCCCCGCCCCCTTGCTTCGCCCCGCTCCGCCCCGCTCCGGCGCGCGGTGCAGCGCGGTGCAGCGCGGTGCAGCGCATGCAGATGGTGTGGGAAAACACTGGGCTGGGTGATATCCCTCCGCGCCCTCCGCCTCGCCAGGCCCTGCCTTGACGATAACAGCGAGGAGGGCGGCGGCAAGGCGCCGACCGCCACTTTGCTGCGCTGCTACGAGCTGGACGTGCTGGATGGGAATGCACCGCACCGGATTCCTCTCCTTGTTAGACTTCACGCTGCGGACTGATTCCGAGAGTCGTTTTCGTCGCTCTGCCTCTCTCTCACTCACAGGGCGTCCCGTGTGGGTGCGAGAGAGACAGAGCGACGAAAACGACTCTCGGAATGAGTCTGCTGCTGGTGGCGCCGCGTCGCCGAGTCCTGTCTGTCCTGGCGAGGCAGAGCCTTTTTCGGCTTTTTGCCGGCCTTTTCCGCGAGTCGGGCCGCAAAACTGATTCCGCACGGCGTTTCGTCGCTCCATCTCTCTCGCGCTCACACGGCTCGCACCAATGAGAGCGAGAGAGAAAGCGAATTTCGGAGTGAGCCTGCTGGTCGGTACACCGCACACGTGCGTGCCGCGTCGCCGCGTCGGACGGGGAAGGCAGCAAGCTCATTCCGAGCACCACTCGCGTCACTGTTTCTCTCGCACTCGTGGGGCTTTCCGTTAAAGTGCGAGAGAGACGGAGCGACAGGATTTCGTTTCCAAAGCAGACGGGTTCCCTTTCTTTGGACAAGTCGCACAACATCGCTGCGCTGTGCGATGAGAGGGACGCGTTGAGGGACGAGAGGCGCCAGCAGGGAGGCTGCGGGGCCTGGGCCAAGGCCTGGGCCTGCTTGGAGGAGGTGGCGACGGACTTGTGCTCGAGTCCGTGGCGAAGCCAAGTCTAGCTCCACTGAGTGGCCGGGCGAGCGTCGGGGGGGTGCTGCATGCTGCGCTGGAGAGCAGGGCTCGCCGTGCATCATGCCGCGCCATGCCGCGCCATGCCTACGCTGAAAAGCCCTTCCCGACCCTTCCCGACCCGTCCCGACCCGTCCCGACCCGTCCCGCCTGCTCGCCATGACAATCACGATCACGATCCGGAGCAGCACGACCAGGCCCTGCCGTGGGATGATGCCGATGTCGATGTCGTCTCGCAGCGCTCGGCCCTTACCTCCGCAATCTGGCCGTGGAAGTGAGGCGGGCAGCCGTCGTCCTGCATGCGGTGCTTCATGAGCTGCAGACGGCAGTGCGCGCTGTAAACTCGACCGCAGAGAGCAGAGACTCCCCCGGCGCGGCCGCGGCAGTCTTCTTGGAATGTTTACGAGTGTGGGCCGCCACCGCGCCACCGCGCCCATCCCATAGGCTGGCGGCCCGCATCGGTGACGTCACCGTGACCTCACCGTCGGCCAGACCGTCTCGCCGGAGTCATCTGGGCTGGCAGCGATAGGGAGACGGTTCAGCCCGCCGTCCTGCCGCCAACAGGAACATGATACCGACCGACATAAAGCCCTTCGCCGACGCACTTGATGCCAAGTAGACTTGCATTCACACCCGAGTCGAGTCGGCGCGTCCCGAAGTCTCGGCCAAACAAACAGTCCACGCATCGCCGAGTCGGCGCCGGCGCGCGCTAGCTATAGCTATAGCGTAATCTTGGCGGTGCGTCACCGGGCGTCCGGCTAGCCCCGCAGTCCCCGCGGGCTCCGCCCCCGCAGGCCGGCTAGCGCTCCACCTCGCCCGAATCGGCCTCTAGTTTACTCTACGTATTTGCGACGCGTCCTCCTCTGCCTGGATAACCTACCACCGCCCATGTTACTCCATGTTGTTGTTCTTGTCCGCAGCGGCCATGGTCACGAACGCGTCGTCGGCGCAGTGCCACGACGGGCTGCTGCTGCCCTTCCTCGACGAGACGGGATGGCGCTGGGAGGTGCGCGGCGTGCTCTACCTGCTGGCCCTGCTGTACCTGTTCCTGGGCGTGGCCATCGTCACCGACATCTTCATGGCCGCCATCGAGAGCATCACTAGCAAGACGCGCAAGGTGTTCATGGCCAAGGAGCGCGCCAAGAAGGTGAGTGGAGGCAGCCCGGATGGCGCCTTCGCTGCAGTCTGGTTCCGAACAGTGCCTCTCGCGTCCCCAGGGGCCCCAACAGAAAAGAGGACTGTTCGGAATGGGCCCGGCGTGGCTGCTTTGGCGGCGCGTTGACGGCCTGCTTCTGGTTGCAGAACGGCAGCTACAGCTCGGTGGGCGGCGTGGTGGCGGGGCTGCGGGAGGACGAGCCCGAGGTGATCGAGGTGCGCGTGTGGAACGACACGGTGGCCAACCTCACCCTGATGGCGCTGGGCACGTCGGCGCCCGAGATCCTGCTCGCCACCGTGGAGATCATCGGCAACGGCTTCAAGGCGGGCGAGCTGGGCCCCGGCACCATCGTGGGCTCGGCCGCCTTCAACCTGCTCGTCATCACGGCCATCTGCATGCTGGGCGTGGGCGCCGAGACGCGGCGCGTGGCGCGCATCAAGGTGTTCGTGGTGACGTCGCTCTTCGGCTTCCTGGCCTACGTGTGGCTGCTGGTGGTGCTCAAGCTGGTGTCGCCCAACGAGGTGGAGCTGTGGGAGGCCGTGGTCACGTTCCTGCTGTTCCCCGTGCTCACGGTGGTGGCGTACAGCGCGGACCGCGGCTGGTGCGGCTTCGGCCGGCAGCGCGGCAACAAGCGCCAGCTGGAGCTGGGCCCCATACAGCCCGCCGACGGCAAGGACGGCGAGACGGAGAAGATGGTGCGGGAGCGCAACCTGCTGAGCGACGGCAAGCTGGACAAGGACAGCCTCGTCGCCTTCGTCCGCGAGGTCAAGAAGTTCCCCGGGCTCACCAACGAGGACGCCGCCCTGCTGGCCGCCGCCAAGTAAGTGGAGGGATGAAAGGAGGGGAGGGGGCGTTCCCCTCCCCAGCCCTTTGCGCCACCGTCCGGCTCCGACACCGCCTTGTCTTTGCCCGCAGGGTGAACGACGCCCACCCGCACTCCAAGATGTGGTACCGCATCGGCGCGGTGCGCGGCATCTCCGGGTCCCGCCGGCTGCAGCCCCAGCTCTCGGGGCGCCTCCGCGAGGTGTACTCGGCCCTCAACGAGCACCCCAAGGCGCCCAACATCGGGGAGGTGCACGTGCCGGACTCCGCGACCAACGCCATCGTCGAGTTCCACGCCGCCACCGTGGCCGTCCGCGAGAGCATCGGCAAGTTCCACGTGAACGTCTGGCGTCACGGCAACCTGGAGGGTACCGTCAAGGTCAAGTAAGTCCAGCGTTTAAGTTGTTTTCACGTTTATTGATTTAACTTCAGCTGTTTGAAGCTAGCGCCCGTCAAGCGGCGGGTGGGCAACGCCGCGGCACACGCGCGTTATGCGGGCTAGCCTACCTCAGAGTTCACAGGCGCTCCACTGCCTCCGAGCGCCTGCTGAGCGACGGGTAGGCAATGCCGCATCACACGTACGTTTTGCGGGCCAGCCTACCCCAGAGTTGACAGGCGCGCTGCAGTGAAATTGTCAACTTACTTTTATTATTCTCTTCAGAGTTGAATCTATTGACGGATCGGCGGAAGTGGGCAAGGACTATGTAGCTGTGAATGAAACTCTCATTTTCGAACCCAATGAGTTGGACAAACAGGTATGATTTGTTTGCAGTGTTACTTATGTCTCACTTGGTTGTCAATGAACTGACAGGTTTTGTCTCTACTTGCCTAGGTGACGATTGAAATTCTAGATGATAACCAATGGGAACCAACTGAAGAATTCTTCCTCAAGCTGAGTATTTTGGACAGCGAAAACAGCAAAGTTGAGCTTGGGAAAATTTCCATAATGGAAGTTACAATTCTTGATGATGATGGTGAGGCCCATGCAATCATTAAGAGATTCATCATCCCCTGACGCATCTTGCTTTCTGCTTATTTTTAATAAGTTCGTTGGTATTTGCAGAACCGGGCATTTTGTCGTTTGAAAAGCGAGGTATGCTGGTGAAAGAGAGCTCTGGATTTGTCAGGGTGTCAGTCGTCAGACGTCGAGGTGCATCGGGCGAAGTTGCCATTAAGTGGAGAACCATCGACCGTTCAGCGATCAGTGGTAGAGACTTCAAAGGTGGATCTGGAGAGTTGGTTTTCAAACACTATGAAGTATGTAAACATTTCCAAAGAATGGCAGCTTACACTAAGTTCGCAGGACATATGGTTCACAAATACTTGTATTGTACATTATTGTAGGTGCAACAAGATATTGAAGTTCCTATAATAGATGATATGGAACCTGAAAAAGATGAACATTTTGAGATTGAATTGTTTGAGCCTTCTGGTGGAGCCAAGCTTGGCAACATTAATCGGATTGCTATCACAATTACAAATGATGATGGTAGGGCTTGCAACAAAGTTTCTTATTGCATTGTGCTGTATCTATTTTTATTTCATCATTTCTTTTCAACAGCTTTTAATACAGTGGTAGACCACTTAATGGTTTTAACAAAGACAAACATTGATGCTATCAGAGTGTACCGCAGTACCTGGTCACAGCAAATTAAAGATGCTTTGACTGTTAACGGAGGAGATGTGGAAAATGCTAGCAATGCGGACTATTTACTTCACTTCTTGTCATTTGGCTGGAAGGTAGTCGAAATTGTTGCAATTCTATTTAAGTGACTTTTTGGTTCCATGGTATCTCACAAGAAAGAAATTCTGGCCCGTTTGTCTTAAGATTCCACATTTATTTGTTTTTCAGGCCATTTTTTCCCTGATCCCTCCTCCAACAATGTGTGGTGGGTGGTTGTGTTTCTTCGTGTCCCTCTTTGGCATTGGTGTAATGACAGCAGTAATTGGAGATGTAGCGGCTATCTTTGGGTGTCTTGTGGGACTTCCCAACACTGTGACAGGTAAGACCACCTGACAAATGATCATATCTTAGTCTCTCTCAATTACAATGCCTAAAATTTACCGAAATATTTTTTTTTCAGCAATCACCCTTGTTGCAGTAGGCACTTCTCTCCCAGATACATTTGCAAGCTTGACAGCAGCACGTCAGGAACGATATGCAGACAGTGCTATTGGAAACATTAATGGAAGCAATTCCGTCAACGTGTTTTTAGGTCTGGGGCTGCCATGGCTGCTTGCAACAATTTATCATCAAGCCCAGGCATGTCATCAATGCAATCCAATTTTCAAAACATGCAATTTTATGCACTTTTATTTTATTGAGAAATTTATTTAAATTTTTCAGGGCACCAAGTTTACAGTGCAAGCAGGTGCATTGGGCTTTAGTGTTTTGGTTTTTGCCATTGTAGCAGTTCTGGCCATTGGGACATTGGTACTCCGCAGATATGTCAAGTTCTTTGGACAAGCAGAACTTGGTGGCCCAGCATTTCCTCGAATTGGTTCAGCAATTCTTCTTTTGCTGCTGTGGGTTTTGTACATCACCATGTCAATTCTACAAGTATTTGATGTGATAGGCGAGTTTTAATTTTCCAAAAGGAACAGATTTGTTTTTATTTTTCTGAACTTTTTTTTTAAATGTAAAAATTTACTCTTTAAGCACATATTGAGCTATACATGCTATGTAATTTTTCTTTTACCTGTTTGTTATTAATTTAAAATTATGATCTCTTTAAGATTAATTTTATTATTATTTATTATAAGGGCTAGTGACGCAGAAGCAGACATAAATATCAACCTAGGGACTGTTTCTTTATACTGTCAAACTTCTTTTGATGGTGAGAAGCAACAAAATGGTATTATTTTTGCACTTAGGTTCTGTTCCTGGCTTACTGTGCCATGAACTGGCTGAGCAATTAGTATGACAAAGTATTCATGCGAATGTTGTTACAAATATTGATTTATTTATAGGTACATATATATTTGAGACCATGACATTAAATATTAAGGCTGCATGCAATGTCCAAACAGTATTATATGACATTCTACTAAAACTCTTTTTAAATCAATAACTTCTACTTCTACTTGCCTACCAGTTTATTCCCCACACTGAAACACACCTTAAAAAAAAAATTAAATCAAATCCTTGCATTAGTCACACCATGTGAAGGATCATGCTCAATACAAATAAATTGTACTAAAAAGATCATTCTTGCAAAACAATGCTAATATTTTGTACAGTTCAAGTGTGTCTAGTGTTTCAAGACAATTTTTACGAAGGAAAGCTTTTTGTACATCACACCATAGAATATTAATCAAACATGGATTTTAGATAGCAATGGACAAGGTCAAAACCATAAGGAGCAGAGAGGACCCTCATAGATGCCCGTCTGGTTGCAGTCTTAAATAACCTATCATACAATTTCTCCATTCTGTATACAGTTGATAAAAGGTGGGAAACTTTTTAAGTATAAGTAGTGACTTCTTACTCCTATTAGAAATCCATCAAGAGACTTTATAGACCTAACGTTACTCTCTCAAACATGCGAATCCACAAATGAACAAAATGTGAATAGCACAAACATTTGGCACATCCACTAGTTCTACAATGATTGTACGATCTTGCACAGCAGTATAAACACATACCATGGCCTTAGTCATCACAGCACTTTTCTTCACAGCACAAATGTGCAATCACAGAAAATGCATTAAGGTCTTCTGGCCTTAACATTGTAGTAAAATTCATACTTAACATATTTGTCACTGTCATAGACAAGAGGCACAGAGACAGAATTAAAATAGAAAATATGTCTACAGACACTTCTTTCTAAGATCACTGAACCCTTCTAAAGGTGGGTACTCTCTGTTCACAGCAACCAAACATGCAATGTTGCCCTACACTGGCAAAGGACTGTGTATATTCAAATGTCTTACATGCATTAAAATCACTTAATAATTAAAACATTACATATTCAGTCTCCACATCACTAAATCAATTGAATCTACAAGGAAAAAACACATTCTTTCCTTTTCTCTGATTAAGTTAAATAAATTAAAACCTCCAGACAGAAACTTACAGCAGCTACACTTGGTGTATAGTACATTTAGGTCCTAATGTGTAGTGAACAGACTACCTCTGCCTCTACCGTCCAGTCTGACCTCTAGACAGAGGTTAACAATTCTATCCGGGCTAAGGGGCAAAGGTCTGCTCTTCAGCTTACTATGGACCAAAATTAAATCTATCATAAACCGGGTTTGACCACAGAGTATGCACCACAAAGTTATCTTCAACCAGTTCCTTTGGCAGATGCGTCATGTAGCACTTGACTAAGTTACAACATAGTAAATGACTCACATACTTAGTAAGCACAGAGACAAAAGATAGCAAAACGCCAAGCCATATGCACCACATCTAGCAGGAACTACAGAACTGATTTAACTTTTTGTGCTGATGTTGGTTACTAGATGATAACTAACGGACTATCACAAATCAATTCTGTACAGGGTCTCATTATCAAAACAATAACAGTAAAAACAAAAAAAGCCACAGAAATTGGTAACAAATAACTACTAATTGAGAAACAGAAGCAGGGAAAAAAAACAACTTTATAAGTAGATGATTAATAATAAGAAAAAAATTACTATTTGTTTAAAAGAAAAGTTCTAAGTTAAGACTCTATTAAAGCCAGATCAGATGGTTCAGCAGGGATAGTAATTCCACCAGTATCAATGCAAATATCATCATCAGTGCCTTTAAGGAAGAAAGAGTGTGAAGATTCATCATCCTCCACTATAGGGTCTTCATGAGAGGGTATTTTTATGGTGATTGATTGAGTTGTTCCTGAAATAATGGAAGGATTTTTATAGATTTTATCATACTGTTTCATTTCAAATAACTTTTTTCTGTGCAAAATGAGCACAATTACCATCAGCAGATGTCCGAGAATCAGTTATGTTGGCAGGAGGCAATCTACGGCCAGGTTCTTGCAGAAATGTACCCAGATATCGATAAACAAGGTGTGCTGCAGCCACGTTTCCAGGAAAGTACTCTACTTCCTCATCTAAGTTGAAAAAGAAAATACAGACATTATAGAATATATTGATGAAGAAACACAACTGTTGATAAAAGTGTTTTTGTACCATTATTAGAAACATCTTCTTTAGGAGCAATTAAGCCTTTCTGATGGTCTGCAACATGCTGAACATAGGCATCCTGACTGACAGTCTGGAATGTACATGAAGAGCAGGAAAAGAAACCTGACTCTCCAGGATGACGATTCCTCAAATGAGCTTTGTAACTGTTGCTTTGAATTGCAGAATAAGAGCAATAAGGACACTTGTACGCTCGCTGACCCGTATGTCGCATCATATGCCTGCCCGAAGGAACATATACTTAAGACAAGAAAAACCAGGCGGACTAAACTTACACGTAAAGTATAGATTTTTTACCTTCTGAGGGAATTGTGATCTCCTGTACGGTATTCACACTGAGTGCAAGCATGAGGTTTCTCCCCAGTATGCTGACGCAAATGTAGTGCCAGCATAGCTTTACAAGCAGAAGAATGTCCGCAAACCGAACATACATAGGGTTTCAATTTACTGTGGACTGCTTGTATGTGCCTTTTCAAGCCTTTAGCATTAGAATAAGTCTTCCCACAATGAGGGCACTGTTGTTCCATGTACCTGCACGTTTCAAAAGCATTTTAAAAATGTTGTTAGTTAATAATCATTTCAATGACCCCAAAATGAAACTTACCAACGAGGATTCACATCTTTGACATTTTTGTCCCCATGAACACTTGTAGAATGATTTCGAAGCTGCGCTGCTTGCTTATAGCTCTTGGGACACAATTTACAGCGGAATGGTCTCAGATCGCCATGAGTGCGCATGTGAATTTCTAGCTTCATTGGAGTGGCAGCTTTGTAGGTTTGACATACTGGACAGGTTAGGAGATCAACATCTACCTTATGAACACGCCACAAATGTGCAGAACACAGGCGCCACCTAAAAACGAGAATAAACTTGGTATTGAATGATGCTAAAAGTCAATTATAACATAAACATTGCATAAAATTACACTACACTGTTTGAATGTTAATTTCTCAATAATTAATATCGTCTCACCTGTTGAATTTTTCATCACAGTGAATGCAATGAAATTCTTTCAGAGCTTTGTTTTTAGAGTGGCAGGAAATGTGAGTTTGAAGTGATTTTTCATTAGAAAACTTTGACAGACAGGAATGGAAAGAGCACCTAGGAATTAAGAAGAATTATTGATCATTTACTTAGTCACGAAAGCTGCTTTTTACAACATTCAGGAAAAATAAAAAGGATTTGAAAATATTTTCTTACTTTATTTTCCTTGTCCTCAGTTTTACTTTCTGTGCCTCTTCCTTTGGGGAACTTCCCAATTTGTTTTCTGTTGTTGTAGGCAACTTTTCTGGTTCCTTATTTGAATTATCATCAAAAACCTGTTGGGTAGAATTTTCTGCAACAGCTGATGCATTTGGCAGTTCAACAGCTTGCCATGTCATTTGAATGCCTCCATCATCCGTGAGCGTCATTATAGGAATATTGCCAGGTGCAGCTACATTGGTGAGAGATGGGGTCAGCTCAGGGACACGACCGATATCAGTCTTTGGTTGAGATTTTCCACTGCCTGACACAAACTTGTGTTCCTGGAAAAGTTAAGGATAAACATATTAATGAATATGTAATTCATTTGTACACTTGAAGTAAAATACATAGATATAAACTCGCCTGAATCATGTGTAGTTTGCAGAGCTCTATGCTTTCGAATGCCCCTTGGCACTGGACGCACAAGAAGAGGAGCTGTTCAGTTTCATTTTCTTGCTCATCTTCACAGATGCTTTGAGTATCAGCGGCCACACTTTGTGCGAGCCGTTCAAATTCTTCATTTACTGGAATGCTGCCTGTGTAAATTTGAAAAAAGATTAAAAATTATGTTGTTGATTTAAAAAAAAAAAAAAAATTATTCAGGCAAAGGTTTATTGAACTTACCCGGTGGAGAGAAAAAAGTATTGGTGGGCTCCGAGACATTAAGGTGCACTTTGGTGAAATGATTTACAATAGATATCTTCTCTGGAGCTGTAAATAGACAAGCTCTGCACTTGAAAAGAGTTACTTGTTCAACGCATTCATCTTCTACTTGGAAGATGCCAAAACCAGTTCCTGTTGAGCTGTTTGGAAGCCCATCAATTAGACCCACATTAAGTTGGGGCTCTTCCTCTTCATCTTGCATAATTCCACCATTACCAATCAGATCTGTTTCCTCAGGAGCTGCCAGGATTAGGTTTGCACACTAAGACCAGAAAAGAAAATTATTGATGAGTCAACACATATATTAAATTTGCAACAATGTTATGCATTACCTGGTCAGAAAATATATTTGACATAACAAATTGAGTTTCATCCTGTTCCCCTGCATCAGAGAGCTCCCCACCAAATCCACCACCTAGTGTTGTTTGTAACTCGTCAGATAGGGACTCCTCTTTCAAGCCACACATATACACTGTTCCTGGAAAAGTATCATTCAAATAAATAAAAAATATACATTAAAAATTTAATTAATATGTACAACACTATGGCTGCTATTGCATACCTGACTTGTCAACATACGCCACTCTACCATCAGGCAATGGTAACAGGGAAACACCCTCCAAATCTTTTATATCAATTTCCATTTTGAAGCTGTAGAGAGACAGAACCTAATATTTAGAAGTTAAGAGAAACACAGAACAAATTAAATTACATTGAAAATGCGAATGGGACAACAAAGCAAGTGGGAACATTATTATACAAAATGAGGATCAACACGCAGAATTTAAGCTTACCAATTTTAATTTTTCAAATTGATCATGACATCCCGCTGGGACAATTTTGAAAAAAGAAGAGTTCTTGGTTGGGTTTGTTTAACGTTCTTCTTTTTAAAATTCATAACCTCAAGTAAGAGCAATCTTGATGAAGATGCCTCTCTCTGGAGGAAGCTTTCATACTACAATATTAATACGGGACGCATCGGCCCACTATTTTACCGACCTCATGTTGGACGAGAAAGGGTGACCGAAAGAGTCGAAAAGGGCCAAAATTACATTGTTTGGAAGAAAGTCTAACCTCCAACCACAATAAACGACAACGACCTGCTTGTGCTGTGCAGTCGACACACGACTGTTGGCAGTTGCTCCTTGCGTGCGGATAACGGAAATTAGTAAACTAGCAGACGACTTGGCGACATTTGAAGTACCGCGTGGTGCCTTGTTTGCCCACGGAACAGTGTTCTTGAGGGATTTTGACAGTTCGTCATGGATCACGGCCAATTTAGCGATGCTGAAAGTGACGAAGGGTAAGTAGTTAAATCCTGTTTGGTCAGAGAACAATCCTTCTCTTGATATCCCGTTCATTGACTGTTTCTGTCGTGTGACTCTTTCCTATGTGTTTTCAAAGGTTAAATTAATTGCGTTCCCTCAATTACTGATTTTAGAATTATGCTTCTCTTCTCAAAGTAAACAAAATATTGTACACTCAAAAATTTAATAGCAATGTTTCTGTTGATTCACCAGGGTAACTCCTCCCATCCTGTCATTAAAGGCGGACAAGCAGCTGCAGACTCGGACTGAAGAGACGGCACAGCATCTGTCGACTCTTTCTCTTAAAAGCAGCAATGTGGAACCACAAATTAATGGATTAAGTTCTGAAAACCCTGCTGTTACGAATGAAGTGGTGCAAACTGATCTGTACTCAGAGGAAGAGGAATTTGAAGATCCAGAGGAATATGACGATGATGATGATGATGACGATCTTTACGATTGGGGGTCTGGTCAAGGTATGATTGATGCTATTGCCAATTTATTCTCTATGTGTTTCCTCAGTTATTTGTTTGATTCGCTTTTTCAGTATTCATAGTAGGCGCTCACACTGGTTCACTAATCCCGTAAACTTTTCTTCCCTCCATCAGCTGCTTATGGTGTCAGCAGTGGTGTGAAGCAGTCACACCTAAATCATCAGTCTCATCTAAATCAACAGTCTCAGTCAAAGCGAGTTTCTGATTTCCAACCGCAAGAAAAGCTTTTTAAACGTTTTCTGAATAAAATAAATGTTGAAAAGTATGAAGGCCCATCTCTTCCAAATCATGCTGCCAACAAACTTATCGAAAATACTAGAAAGGCAGATGCAGGGAGGTAGGTTTCTGTTGTTTTGCCTCATAGCAACAAAAACCAGTTTTGATCATTGTTTTATTAGGAATACGGACAGATTTAAATACTTATTCTGTATTTTATATATTTCAGAATAAGAACCAAAGATAAGCAAGATCGAGCTACAGCAGAGCAAGTTATGGATCCAAGAACCCGCATGATATTATTTAAACTACTCAACCGTGGAATTGTGCTTGAAATTAATGGGTGCATATCAACAGGAAAAGAGGCAAATGTTTACCATGCTACTGGTAAAGATGGGAAGAATCTTGCAATAAAAATTTATAAAACATCTATTCTTGTATTCAAAGATCGTGATAAATATGTCAGTGGGGAATTTAGGTAAAATGTATTACTATTAAATTTTGTCCCTCCTTTGCTTGTTGCATTTCCAATATCACACTAATGATGAACTTGCTGCAGGTTTCGCAACGGGTATTGCCGAAGCAACCCTCGTAAGATGGTGAGAACTTGGGCTGAGAAAGAGATGAGGAACTTAGTGCGAATGCATACAGCTAATCTTCCTGTACCGGAACCCATATTACTTCGGGGTCATGTCTTGGTGATGGATTTCATTGGGCATGAGGGATGGGCAGCTCCCAAACTGAAGGTTGTTAATTGTTTAAATATTTTTAACTTTAATTTATTTTTTATTTATTTTTTTAATGTCATGTCTGTACTTATTTTAACATAGATTCATTGTGTTTTTGCAGGATGCAGAACTATCTAACTCCAGGGCATGTAAACTTTATCGAGATTGTGTTGTTATGATGTGGACAATGTTTAACAAGTGTCGCTTGGTTCATGCTGATCTCAGTGAATTTAATTTACTGTAAGAATAAATTCATCGTTGATTCTCTCATGTATTGGTTTAAATATTTGCTGAATGAGATTCTACAATTAAAGCATCTCTAACATTTCTGTTGCCCAGGTACCATGAAGGCATGGTATATGTCATTGATGTGTCCCAATCAGTTGAGCATGACCACCCTCGTGCTGCAGATTTTCTTAGAAAAGATTGCTCAAATATTACTGGTATGTGGAACTGCTGCAACTACAGTGTTAGTTGTATTATTTGATACTTTTTGAGGCAAAGGGAATTAACTTTATTATCTTACTATGTTTCAGACTTTTTCAAGAAACAAGGAGTTGCGACCATGTTAGTGAAAGAGCTATTTGATTTTATCACTGACCCCACGGTGACTGAAGCAAACATGGAGGCATATCTAGACAGAGTTTCAGCTCAGGCTGCAGAAAGAGGAGATGAGTTGACAGCAGAAGAACAAGTAAAGGAAGAAGTTTTCAAGAACGTATACATTCCTCGTAGACTTGAAGAAGTAAGACAATGTAAATTTGGTAAAGGCCCTACCTGCTGTGTGTTTCTTTCCTAAACTAATTGTGTTTTATAAATTTTCTGTCTAGGTAGCTCATGTTGAACGTGATATACTTCAAGCTAAGGAGGGTAAAGGCGACAATTTAGTCTACAAAACCATAGTTGGTTTGACAGACAACCTCAGTGCTGCACAGAAACCATCAATATTGGTCAATGGCAAGGAAGGTGAGGAAGGTTCTAGTGATGAGTCTGGGAGCGATGAAGATGATAATGAAGGCGAAGAAAGAGTTTCAAAATTCAAAAATGAAGCCAGGCCTAGAAATGAATCTCCAGAAAGTAAAAAGGTACTAACTGCAGGGACAATGAACTATTCTAAAAGAAAAGAATCACCAATATCTAAACATGTTTGTAATTTATTTTTCCAATTTATATTTCAAGGCAAGGCAAAAGGCAGCAAAAGAAAAGCAAGCTGAAGCAAGGAAAACTAAAATCAAGAAACACATCAAGAAGAGGAAAGAAAAAGCCAACAAGAAGTGAACCCCTCCAAAATGTGATAATAAGTTTACAATAATAACAATATGGTAATAATCTAAAGTAAATTTAGAGTGCAGTGTGATTTTATGACGGTAACAAAACATTTCATTTCCTGTAGTCTCCCCTACTTGCTGGCTGGGTTGAGTAGTTAAATTATATATACATCAATAAATGAATTTCAGAGGATGGATTGGAATTTAATTTTAAACAGCCTTTGTTTGCAAGTACTGGTTCTGTCAACGCCACAAAGCACTTGCTCCTCGGGGGCCATCTCCGGAAATGAGAGTACAATCTAAGAAGAACCTTGGGTGGGCCTGGCCTGGGGCATTGGCTTTTCCGCTCTGCACCTCGTGGTCACCGGTTCGCGCCGACCCAGACCCGGCCCGACCCAGGCGGCAGAATAATAGAGAATGCAGCGGAGCTGTGGCCGCTCACCGCGCAGCGCGCAGCCCCAGGACGAGGAGAACATAGGCGGCCGCCCCGCTCCACTCCGCGCCCTGACCACCGGGGAAGAGGGAAGAGCCAAATATAGAGCAAAGGCACTGCGGCCGGGGAGGGAGGGGGCTGGCGGCGGGGGGCGGGCCGGGGCATTGTAAATTTGCCCGGCTGGGGCTGGGAGGGCTGGGTCCGTGGAAGGGACAGGGGGCAAGGCACTGCCACGTCCCCGAGACCGCCTGCCTAATGAGTGTTCCAGTCAACGTACCCGTCAAGGCAGTGCCAGACGACGCAATCCGTCTGCCCGGCCGGAAGTCAAAGGCACCCCCCGCCTCCCTCTCACCCCATCCCCCTCCCCTTGGGGCCAATGAGCGAGAATGAGTTGCTCGTCAAGGCGGGGCCGGCGGGGCTAGCGGTGGCATTAAGGCAACGAAGGCCCTGGGCCCGTACCTGTGCCCAGGCGGGCCTAGGCGGGCCAGGCCGAGCCCCCACCGCGCGGACTGCGGACGAGGAGGACCTGGCAAGCGGGCTCTGACGGCGAGCCGCTGGGGATGCTGCCGAGGACCGCGTGGTGCCGCCGTGGTGATGCCGTCCTCGTCTGCCTCGCGAGGGAGGGGGGCGGCACAGGGCGCCGCCGCGAGCGTGGCCCCCGGGAAGGGGGCGGAGGGGGCTAGGGGCGTGGTGGGGCTGGCAGGGGCAGGGCGACACGGCTACAGCTTGGCTAGTCGCTGAGCAGGCCGCAGCCTCGTCCCGACGCCCCGGTCCCGGTTCGGCTCGGCGTCGACACCGCACCACCGCCGCCAACCTCGCGTCTGGGGATCCCGGCCCCCGTGCAACTCGTGCAGCTCGCGTCGCAGTCCTCCAAGTGCATCCTGCAGCCCCCGAAGCCCTGCTGCCCCGTGCAGACGCTCCGCCGGACTCTGAGCCCTGCTGCCGCGTGCAGCTCCCGGCGCCGCGGAGGGCTTGGACAGTGCTCGCAGCCTAGCCGCCGCCAAGCTTGGCACTAGCGCCCTCCCATGCAGCTGGCTGGCGCCCCGCCGCGCCCCGCGCTACACCCCGCCGCCGGCCACCGGCCGCACGGGCCACCAGGGAGGGCTCGCCGTCGCGGACCCGCCGCACCCGCTGCACCCGCTGCACCCACCCTGCGGCCGTGGTCAACATGAAGAGTGACCCCTGACCGCGTCCTGTGGCCCTGGCTGGCCTCGCCGCCGGCCGGGCTGCCCCGCGCAGCGCGCATCGCGCAGAATCCCATATTCCTGTGATAGCACCAAGACTGCCCCTTTGTATTCCACGTCTGTGATAGCGGACGAAGACAGTTAGTGTGAGAGTGTTTTTGTAGCTCAACGTGAAGTGGAGAGCCCCGCGCTCCCCGGACGCCCCATCCACGTGAAACGGTGAGTGGGACCCTCAGTTGGTTCGCCAGCTAACATGCGTTTTCGCGAATGTTTACCCCCGCAAGTTTGACCAAGTTGGGGCAAGTTTCACCGACAGAGGCGCCGCCGGCCCCGCCCCCGCTCGGCACTCAGTGGCGCTGACGCTGCTGCACTGCTCTGGACAGGCGGCAGGCGACGCGACAGGTGTGCAGCGCGTTGATTATTTACCCCGACGGGTAAAAGTGGAGGTGAGACTGGCGCCAGACAACGCTAGCCTAACCGTGAGGGGCGCGTCCCGTCCCGAGCGGGCGTTGTGCAGAGATTCGACCGATCGGCCAAAAAAAATGCATCACGTCGCCACATGGCCGCTGTGCTTCCAGTGCACGCTAGACGCTGCCCGTGTAACACACCGTGCACGTGCACGCCCTCGGGGCAGATCCCCACTGGTTGCGCTAGCGTCCAGTAGGTCCATATACTCGCCAAAAGCGGCATGTTCTTTGAGAGGCCTGCAAAGCTTCCGAAGGGCTTTCGTTGTTCTTGGTCTCCTTCTCGCCTATCCCTGATCTACCAGTAAGCGGGCAGAGGGCCCCTCTCACAGGGCACAGCTCGCGGCAAGGTTGCCAAGGCCGACTCGATAGCGGCCGCCGTATAATCTGCCTGACTTAAAGCTTGGATGAAAGCGGACGAGAGCGCGCGCCTGCCTTGCCAGCCTTGCCTGCCTGCGGCCCTTTCCAGCGGTGCGTCAACAAGCTCGCTCATGAGCATGATGTGCTGCAGCGCAGCACCTGCCACCCGTCCGGAGCAGTGGAGCAGCAGCGGAGCAGCAGCGGAGCAGCAGTGGAGCAGCAGCGGAGCCCCCGAGGGTGATGCGGTACGCAGGCCTGTGACGCTCACGGACGCTCACAGAGAAGCTCCTTTTCCTCATCCGTCCTTTCACTACAGCACACCGATCTGTCTATTTTGTTCCCCCACTCCCGCGTCTTTTGTCTCTCTCTTTTATCTTCCTGGCCACGCTGTGATCGCTGGTGTATGTGTGTGTGTGTGTGGGGGGGGGGGGGCTCTTGCTGTGTGTGACTTGGCGCGAAAGCGTGAAGCTGCGAACCCAACCCGTGTCATTATGCCATCGTCCCCTTTAGCTCTTTTTCGCCATGCCAGTAAACGAAAAAAAAGGGGGGAAATCGATTCATGCTATGAATTTTTGTTAGCTTTAATCATGTTCGTCGCATGGCTGTCCCAACAGTATTGATCGTGTTCGGCGGCTGACGAGCATTCACACACATTCACTGCAACATGGTGTCATTTCTCTCTCTCTCTCTCTCTCTCTCTCTCTCTCTCTCTCTCTCTCTCTCTCTCTCTCTCTCTCTCTCTCTCTCTCTCTCTCTCTCTCTCTCTCTCTTTTCCCGTTTGTTTTCTTGTGCGGCACCGTCCCTACCCCGGGGCGCCTGTCTGTGGCATGTATGTACCCAGTACCCCCAGGGTCCCAGGGGTTGGAATGAATGGGTGGAGTCATGGGTGCGGGAGAGGAGAGGCCATCCTCCTTTCGCTTCAGCTTACGTCACCAGGACTGCTAGACCGCTGCCAACCCGCGCGCCTCATTTCAAATGGCCACGCCGGAGCACAACAGCAACAGTTCGCGCGTGGCGCCGCGGCGCTCGAAGCGGCGGGCGCAGGGCGCACAGTGGGCCACCTTTGGCGGCCATCGTCGAGGCCACCCTCACCCTCGGCTGACATGGCTCCGGGCGCGTTTTGATTTTGAGCCCCGATGCTCCGATAGAGCTCCGCGGCCCGCGCCTTTTACTGTCATCATGCCCCGGCCTCGGCCAGGCAGACAGAGATACAGACAGGTACTGATTCCTCAATTCGAGCACCAGGTCTGAGGGCTTCTCCGAAACTTGTTGCTCCAATAAAGGCCCAGAACTCAGAACCGGTTCCGTTGAATGGAACCCCCTTTGATGCCTGTTGATTGCAAGGCTTCCGCGAAGTCCACTGGTGGCCTTCTGGCCCGGTGGCTTGCGGTCTACTCACGGAGGGTCGGTTTGAACGCCGATCCACACCGATCACTGCGCGTCGGTTGCGCGTTTACTTATAATTGGCTCCGTGTTTACATCCGTCCGTCCGTCCGCCCGCCCGCACTGCCCCGCGAGACTCGAAATGCCACCACCTCGTGCTGACGCGTGCTAGGCCAGTGCGAGGCTCCCCGGGCCGCCCCGCCTCGGAATCCCTCAACGCGGACCTATTAGAGCCCTCCCTCCCTCCGGGCGCCGTGCCGCAGTGCCGCGCGGAGGCAGTCGAGTCGCGACGCCAACAAGTGCCTCTCGGAGCAGCTCGGGGCGAGCCCCGCCTCGACACCATGCGCCGCGCCGTGCCGCGCCTCGCCGCGCCTTTGCCTGCACTTCGCGTCTAGTCGCGTCGTTCAGAACGAACGTTGCGATGGTGGTTGGCTGCCGGCCAAGGGGGCATAGGGGGCCGATAGGGGCTGTACCGGGCTGTACGGCACTAGGCATTCCCCTGGCCGGCCGCCTGTCTGCCTGACTGGCCGACTGGCCGCCGGCCCAGTGGCGGATCCAGAGTCGGCCCTAGGGGGGGGGGCAAAGTAGCACTTTTTGCCTACTTACAGGGGCAAATCAGTGCTTTTTGCCTTCCTTTCAGGCGGCTATCTAGGGGTCAAGGGGGGGGGGGCAATTGTCCTTTTGCCGCCCCCCCCCCCTGGATCCGCGCTTGCGCCGGCCCGCCGGCTGGCTGGCCGGCTGGCTGGCCGGCTGGCTGGCCGGCTGGCTGGCCGACTGGCAGACACAATGTCTCCTCAGCCTCGCCGCTGGCGGCCCGTGAAATATGCCAGGCTGTTTGGCGGTTTTGGTTTCCCTGCAGCCTGACTAGAGCCCCCACGAAGCCACCACAATTACAGTTTACAGCCAGTCGCCAGACAATTTGAACTTGAGTCGGAACTACGGGGGAAGCGAAGCGGCAACTAGACATGCGGGGTCTGGACGCAGAGCAAGTGTGGGTTGGACGCAGTTCGCTGTTTGATTTCCCTTTGTCTCTTTCCAGGTGCGGGAGATGGGGAGTTCCGGTAAAAAGGCGATCGGCGGCAGCATCCACCGTATCCGTGAATTCGAGTTGGAGAAGGTAAGCACGCTCCGACCAACTTTCCCAAACGCTCGGCTCATTCGGTGGACGACGCGTCGCGTTCTCCGAAAATGACAGCGATGCAATGACATTGGCCTGAGTGGCATGGCGTCCGCCTGCGGCGCGTCGCTGCCTTTTTGTTGTTCGAGGGGCCAACTGTGAGGGGCAAAACGACACGAACAACCTGAACGTGCACGGCGCACGCGGAGAACGGGGAGGGGGAGGGGGAGAGAGCGCGCAGAGCAGCGCAGAGCAACGCAGAGCAACGCGCAGAGCAACGCGCAGAGCAATGCAGAACCTTTCCGCTTGTCGGCGCTTCGGTCCGACCGGCCAGCATCAGACTGATTCCGCACAGCGTTTCGTCACTCGGTCTCTCTCGCGCCCCTCGAGTGTGAGAGAGAAACAAGGGCGACGACAGCGGTGCCGTGCGGAATCAGTCGGCTGTGCGCGTTGTGCGTTAGCAGCGGTGCGGCGCGCTACACTGTATGTAAAGAAACGGCAGTAAACACTCGCAACACTGCGGCCAGGCGGGAGGTTCCATGGCCATACTTTGACCTTGCAAGTAGACAAAGAGTTCTACAGAGAGAGAGAGGAGAGAGAGGAGAAAAGAGAGAGAGAGAGAGAGAGAGAGAGAGAGAGAGAGAGAGAGAGAGAGAGAGAGAGAGAGAGAGTGTGCAGGTGGGACAGCGGACTGTGCGTGGTCCATGTCCGGAGTCAGGGCGCCTGTCAGCCGCCGGGTAGGCAACGCGCGGAGCCGCGCGCACGCGTGTGTCGCCGCGGCCTACCTCGCAGGCGCTCTTTCGTCCCGCCCCGCCGTCTCGCCGTCTCGCCCCGGTCATCTTGACTGACTTGACTTCAGAGGCTAGACCACAAATGATCGCACTCGTGTAGGTTCGAGAGAGACAGAGCGACGAATCGCTGTGCGCGATCAGCGCGATCAGCTCGAACAGGTCCCGAGACAGGCTGGCGGCGTGCCGACGTCTCCCATCCTGGTGCGTTCGTCAGTCAGGACAGGGGCATTTCTCCAGCCCAAGAGCATTTCTTCAGGCAAAAGCGTTTCTCTAGGTCAAGAGCATTTCTTCGGGCTAGAAAGAGGGCAAGAAGCATTAAGCATTTCTTAATACTAGCTACTAGCATTTCTTCGGGTGAAGAGCATTTTCTTCAGAGCATTTATTTCGGGGGTGGGGTACGGAGACACTAAATTTTGGCTAGCCCGACCCTAACCTAACCTAACCTAACCTATCCTAACCTAACCTAACCACACGTGACGGTCTGTCCCGTTGTGCAAAGCCGGTCCCGAAACGGCATGCGATCATTTGCGGTCCCGCCTCTCAAGCCCAAGTTGGGACTCTAGTTGGGACGACGGAGCGCCTGTGAGGTAGGCCGTGGCGAGACACGCGTGCGCTCGCCTCCGCGTGCTGCCTAGCTGCATTACCATTACCATTAAGGGCCAGACCACACATGATCGTATGCCATTTCGGGCCCGACACATGCCCGCCTGCACTGCGAAACGAGACATGGCGCCATGCCTCCTTGAACTTGAACCGCACACTGCGGATGGGCCTCCACTGTCTCAATCTAACCGCGTCCACAGTCTCGCATGAGCCGAACGCCATTACAGAAGCAGACATTTTTGTCGGAGTAAACGACTCTCTGCGGTCTTGCAAAGTCAACCCCGTGCAACATTGAGGCGCCCGATCGATTTGGTGACGATTGTAAATCGAACCACTTGAAAAAAGAAAGCCTTATGGTCCGGAGCGGTCAATAACGGACAAGGCGGCCAAGCGGCTGCAACCCAGCCGGCCGGTGCGAGACTCTGCTACCGTCTCTGCGGCGATGGCTTGTGGCACCCCAAATTGCCGCGCCGTCTTCATCATGGCGGTCGGTGCCACGGCATGGGCACGGCCAGCGGTGCCGCCAGCCACTCGTGTTGGAGCCTAACGAGGGACGGGCAGGCCGGCAGGCAGGCAGGCCGCCGCCCCGCTGCGTTTGGCGGTCTGGCCTGGGATTTTGAATGAGTGGTGACGCGTGACGCGCGGCGTCCGTGCGGGCTTTCCAATGGCCGGCAGGCCGGCAGGCAGGCATCGCCGTGCTCACGGCTCGCCCTCCACACCGCGTTTGTTCGCGACCACGGCGTTGGTGACGTCCATCGCGCCTACGTCGGCGTGCCGTCGGCGTGTGGCGGCGGCCCATGTGGCGGTGCCAACACGACGCCCTCCCCTGCCCCCACCCCTCCCCGCCCGCCTCCCCGCCCCGCCGCGCGCCGGGACGGCCGGGCCGGGACCACCCGCCGGCCGCGTGCACCCCGCCGGCGACACCCCTCTCCCCCGCCCCTGCCCAAATTAAAAGAGTGGAAAAAATGAGACTCTGAGCGAGAAGGCAGCTGCGCGCGTATACTGCTCAAGACTGGCTCATCGGCCACCTCCTCATCCCCTGGCGTCCGCGGTCCGCGTGTTGCAGGTGAACCTGGCCGAGGAGTTCGACATCCTGCAGATCGTCGGCGAAGGATGGTTCGGCAAGATCCTGCTGGCCGAGCACCGGGCCACGGGCCGCGAGGCCGTGCTCAAGGCCCTGCCCAAGCCCTACACCGCGCTCAAGGACTTCTACCGCGAGTTCCACTACTCGCTGCACCTGGGCGCGCACCGGTCCATCATCACCACGCAGGACGTGGCCTTCGAGACGGCCGGCTTCTACGTGTTCACGCAGGAGTACGCGCCCCTCGGCGACCTCACCGCCAACGTCTCCGATAACGGCATCGGCGACCTGCACTCCAAGCGCGTCGCCAAGCAGGTCAGTCTGGCCCTGGCCTGGCCGGCCCGCAGGGGAGGCACTCCCTCCGAGGGGGAGCAGAACCTAACTCAACGAAAGCCACTGAGAGCGATATTGCGCCTCACGAGGTGGGCGGGCTAGTGGGCACGGCGCACGAGAGCCAGCGGCGTAAATACAGCCATCGAGTATCAATTAATCAATGCCGCTAGGGAAGCCAGCCTCGGACGGCAGCCCGGCCAGCCCGGCCAGCCCCCGGAGACAAAGGCGATGGGAAGCCGAAGCCACCCTCAATAATGCAGCGAACGCCGAGGGCAGGGCGAGGCCCCGGCGGGGAAGGTGAGGCTTTGCACTTTGTATACGACTGACGTGTTGTAGGTCGCCTCGGCGCTGGAGCACCTGCACTCGCGGGACCTGGTGCACCGCGACGTCAAGCTGGACAACGTGCTGGTGCTGCGGTCCGACTTCTCGCGCGTCAAGCTGTGCGACTTCGGCGAGACGCGGCGGGCCGGCACACTGGTGACGCGGCGCCACGAGTGGCTGCCCTACTCGCCGCCCGAGGTGCTGCTCACCGACACCGACCAGACGTACAAGTGAGTTCGCATCGCGGCACGCATTGGGCCGCCAGCAGACTGAGAGCCGTTTCCGTCGCTCTGTCTCTGTCGTACTCGTGGAGCGTCGCGTATCGATGCGAGACAAAGAGCGATGAAGGCGACTCTCGGAGCCGCCCCTTGATCGAAGCGAAGCGCCCGAACCTAACCTTCACCTCTGCCTTCCCGGCCTTGCCTGCCTCCAGAGCCGAGACGTCCCACGACGTGTGGCAGTTCGCCGTGGTGGTGTTCGTGTGCCTGACGGGGTGCTTGCCGTGGCAGAAGGCCGCCCCGGACGACCCCCGGTACGCGCGCTACGTGTCCTGGCGCGCCGCCGCCTCCATGCCCTTCCTGCCGGCGTCGCGACGCCCCAAGCTGTGGCGGCTCATCTCGGCGCGCGCCCAGCGCATGCTCAGGAACTTCCTGGAGCCGCGCGCCGACCGCCGGCCGGCCAGCCTCGGCGAGCTGCAGCGGTACCTGGACGACCGCTGGGTGGCCAAGGGCAGCGGCGACAAGAAGGGTGAGTCCGCCAGTCCGCCGACCAAGCCGCCTCTGGAGACTTCGTCGCTCTCTCTCTCTTTCTGAGCGTCTCTCGTGCCCTATGTGCTCTATGCGTTCGAGAGAGACAGAGCGACGAATGAATCAGAGTCCGCTGATACGAGTCGTTTTCTTCCCTCGGACAGAGGAGGGCGTTGAGGACGACGGCCTCTGCCCGTCCATGTATTCCTTCCACTCGTCCGTGGAAGAGAAGAACAAGCTGCTGGCCACGCTGTCCGAGTGCGGCATCGAGACCACGGTGGACCGCGGTGCAAAGAAGGACCGCATCCACCAGTGGGTGCAATCCTCCGTCATCGCCGAGGACGACGAGGAGGGCGAGTCCGAGGACGGCGACCTCGAGGGCGAGAGCTGGGAGGAGGAGGAGTCCCAGCCCCGGCCCAGGCCGCGCACGGGGAGGGTGGGTGTTGGCCGCGTTCGGCCCTGGTTCGGACGCGCCGTCCTGCAGCCGCTGGAGTATTCGCGGAGCACGGCTCACTCTGTTCTGTCTCTGTCTCTCTCTGTCCGCAGGGCCAGGGTGACGTGGAGCAGGCGACCACGTCATCGGCGTCATCGGCTGGCCCGGTGGCGCAGCCACAGCCTCCCCCCCGCAGCGCGGCCAGCGGCACGTCCAGGGTGTCCTCGGTGTCCTTCGCGGACAGCCAGCCGGGGCCCGGCCCGCAGCGGCCCACTGCCGCCACCCGCTCCAACGGCACCCCCAAGTCCGGCCCTTCCAGATCCGGCACCCATTCCTCCGGCCGGACGGCCAACGCCAACCCCAAAGACAGCCCCTACTCGAGCGGCAGGGTGCCCAACGGCGTGGCCAAGCCGTCCAACGGCAACCCCAAGGATGACCCGTACGCCGCGGCCACGGCGGCCACGGCGCGGACGCCCAACGGACTGCCCAGCGGCAGCGGCAAGGGCCGCACCGCGCCCGCCGGCAGGGCGACCAACGGCAAGATGGTGAACGGCAGGACGGCGAGGGAGCCGCAGCCCCAGCCACCGCCACAACAGCAGCAACAGCCGCACACCGCTTCCGGCGAGTCAGGCAGCAGGTCCGGCAGTCACTAGCCCCAACAGTCCTACAGTACTCTTTGGTACTACTGTACCGTACTGTAGGACTCCACTGACTCCACGACCGGCGGCCGGCGCGGCGGTCTGCAGCCGCTTCCACGGGCTGATGTGCTGACGAGCTGAGGAGCTCCACTTCGGCAAGCGGCAAGGCCCGGCCATCCTGACAGGGCGGCGGCGCCTTGCTCACAGTCAGTGCGAAAAAAAACAATCTGTGGTATTTTTTTAAAATTCAATTTTGCGAACGCGTCTTTGAATCCAACTAATGTTTCTTGCAGCTCACCCCTCCCCCTTTCACTTTCAGTCCCCTCATCAAGTCATGGCCAGGGATGGATGTTTGCCGTCTGCAGTCGGCGAAGAGCATTGCTTGGCGGGAGTGCATTCTCATTCTCACGGAAAGAACGGGGTTTTGAAACATGCTGTAACTTCTAAATATGATGACCACTTCGTGGCTGAAATTTTCTTTTTTACTGAAAGAAAAAGCTAATTAAAAGAATGATTCTTTTCATGACGATGACTATCTAGTGTCAATATTCTCCAAATCAAGACTGCTCTCATTTTGAATGGAACATAGTGTATAAAAAGTGTAAACAGGATGTCTGTTCCGTATAAGATATTTAATACATTAAGCAATTCGGTAAGTTAATATTGTGTAATCGCTTCGTTGTTTGAAAATAGAGAATGATGTTCAACATTGTGATCTTGGAAATGCCTTCTTTCAAAGTACCCTGCATAACTGGGTCTTGCTCTAGAACATACGTAGAGTAGAGCATAACACTGAACAGGTGAGCGACTTACCTTCGCTCGCATCTGTGGGCTGAAGGCACGCTGGGGACTGAAGGGATGCAGGCAACAATGAAATAAAATTAACATTACAAATAATAATACTTTATTTTAACAACATTGATCTTAAACATGGAGTCAAATTTACACAACATACACTTGCATTTGATATGTTCACAACTACATATAATGGACATTAATTGGTCCAATTCAGTAAAAATTACTCATATAACAACCTCCAATATGAAAGACATTGCGTGAGGAAGATACAAGAAGAGATAACAGAAAAGAAGTAAGACTTTTCTGCAAGTCAAGTTACTAATTTCCATTTTTATGAAAATTAAGGAATAAATATTTAAGATGTCTGAGAGCGATGAAGTGAAGTGCATTGCGTATTAACAAGTGATGATTTGTAACTATTTAACAAAGAGGGAAGAGGCGAACTTTAGTCAAACACACGACAGATTAGAGAAAGAAAGAAATTTACACTCAACACTCATAAACCACTGTAATAAGATACATTTAAAAAGGAAGAAAGTAAGGCTTTATGTAAAAATTTCATAAACACATGTGTACAGCACAAAAATATTATTTTCTTTCAAGAAAGCTCAATGCTCCAGTCATCATGTAAATAAAGATAAGACATAGAAACAAAATAGCTCTTCAAAACAAGTATAGTTTATTCTGTATGTGGTGGGAGCAGAAACTATCTCATGCAGAAACTCTGTCATTCTTATACGCAGTCTGTCACATAGGACAGAGGCATGTACAGAGGAGCTGCATACAGAAGATTAACTAACAGCATTTTTGCCCCAACTGGAACACTTCTGTAAGTTACTTCATACTTACTGACAAAATCAAAGCATGTAAACAATTTTACTTCAGTCTTGACCCGATACGGTATAGTTTGTTATTCTAATCTTTCGAACATCAAGAAAATGTATCACAAGCTGGCTGGCAGGAGGTAAAATTGTTGCAATAATTGTAGATTTCCAACCCTGCCGAACAATTCTTATGCAAATGTGATATCTCCTGATGACAAATTATGGCAACCCCATATTCATCTGGATTAATACTGCAGGCTCAAGCTATGAAAATTATTGATAGGCTGATATATGTTCCACAATAGATAAAACACACAGTGCAATGGCACTCACTGGAAAACATTACAAAACCTCAATGCACCTTAACTCTTCAAAAATGACTGAATGAGAGAATAGACTGGCATTCACAGGGATATGTTCAACTATTGACCAAACAAAGCTTGGAAAACAGTCAGTTGTAGTTCCACTATATTAATTGATTACAAATAAATACAACATTCATATCAAACAAGAATCAAAATTTCAAAATATTTTAAATATAAATAGATGTATTGACATAATCGATATGTATTAAATTACACAAGTTATTGCTTTGATCAAAAGAGAGACAATGGTCCACAGTCTCTATTGCAACAAGCTACAAAGGTAAAATCTTACAGCAGTCATATATGTATAGCCAAACCAGTCACTTTACCATGCAAGACTGAAATTACCATCACAAATGCCCCTGTTTTTTGTGAGTTAGGTAGGAGCAGACTAGAGATAATGTATTCTTATATGGTCACATAGAAAAAAAAATCAGTTCAAATACTGTATATATAAAACATTAGATAGAAAAAGAGGAAAGACCTTCAGTTAAAAAATCAATTATGTAATATGAGTCTAGCCACTAGCTTAAACCTATTGCAAGGCACAACAAGACCGCTCTGAGGGCAATTTGTAGTGCCAAATCTTATTTAGTGCCGGCTTCGTGAACACTAGCATCACATGAACAATAAACATTGATATGTTCTTAATAATAAGGTAATTTCACAGTGCAACAACAAAACTTCGTAAAAATAAAATCACTGACATAATGTTTACAAAATCTGTTGTCAGGTTGCACACAAGTCATCTAAGCTAAATTTACAATTGAGAAATAAGTACAATTGTGTACTTATGAAATGCCATGTAGAATCACCAAACAAATTAATCAGTTGAAGAAGTGATCGTACATTCTATTAGTCACTTTAAATCTCACTTCCAATCACATAAAAATGCTAATACCAAAACAAACAGATACAGCATAAGTCTCACCCAGATGGCACAAAGCAAATTGTAAAATATGGCAAATTATTTTATCACAATATAATTTCAGTTTATGAAAGGAATTGACTAAGATTGTTTCCCCCAATCAATCTATTAGTAATGCAACAGACCACTAGGAAATATGCAAAAAGAACAAAATCGTAAAGTGCTTTTACATAGAAAAACATTTAAAAGTACATGACAAAAGGAAGTGCAAATATTCAATCAAGGGGAACATGATTCATGATAACAAGGAAGCAGTGACATGATCAGAGGGGAGGCCAGGGGAGTCAGACCCCCCCCCTTTTTTTCAAAAAAAAAAAAAACAACTTTTTGTTACACTAAACAGTTGCCTGGAAAGAAGGCAAATTGCAACACATTCCACAGGAATGTAAGCAAAAAGCATGGCTCGATCCCCCCCTTTCCTCAACAATTTCTGTACACAGAACTTCCAAGTAAGGAATACTAATTACTGAAAAGACATGGTTTCACAGAATAGTGTTCAAATAGACAGAAGACACAAGAAGCAAAAGAGTCCATATTTCATTAAAGATCTAAGAAATTAAGAGTTGATTTCATTTGAAGGATTAAGAAGAAAAATCTGGGAGAATAGTTTGTATAACAACAGTCAGAGTCAAAATACCATTTCAAACTTTTAAAATGCAGACATTAAGGTCCACTGTAAAGCTAGGACAAAGTAATAAATCAAAAACATGGATGCAGATCTACACCTGTGTTTTCAGTAGATACAATATTCAATGGTTGTAAATACAGTATATTCAGAATTAAAAAGATTGGGAAGAACAAAAATTAAAATTGGAACTGTCAAGTTGTAATATGGATGAACTGTTTATGATGAGATGAGGTTTAACATCAACTCAACAAAACAGTTCTTCGTGTCACCACCTGAGGAGAAACCAAAAAAGAAAGCATATTAATTGAAACTGAGTGTAACTTCATTAATTCAATGGAGAAAGAAAGCATTATTTGATATGTGAAATAACAGCACTTCTGACAACACCACACTAAGGCATTTGCTTTCTTATAGCACTGGGCACTTGTCATATACTCAATGCTCTCTTACAAACCTCTTTAAACCTCCAGTATTGAAATCCATCTCCATTATTTTTGATTTTGGATCTGGTGTGAAAGAGCTCCACATTGTTGCCACACAGGGTTCAAGGCCCCAGTTAGAAGCACAAGACGATGCCTGAAGCTTCGCATAAGATGACGTTGAAACACAAGTGTCAACAACTGAATAAAATCTGAAGCAAAATTTTGAAAACACGAATCAGGGTTGAAGGACAAAACAACATTGCATCAGCATTGCATTGGAGACACTCAATTATTTTTTGAATCAATGTGCACACCTTTGGGTTAGTCCATCTATCCACTGCAGCAAGTCTTGCCCAAAGCGACGTGCATTAGCAAGTGCCTTCCTTTCTGCGGCTAGCCGAGAAGTCACTGTGGAACCAAGAAGTGGATCCCATTCCCCAGCAAGGTGAGCATGCTTGTATGGGGCACCTGGACCACTATGGACAAAACTGAAATCAAGTAAAAATTGCAATTCATTATGATAAAATGGATTGATAATATTAGTCATTAAAGAGTGCCAGGGTGGGCCGGCTTATCCCAGATCTCTAATTCAAGCAAATTGTACAAAAAATAAAATCAAGATTCTAATCTATAAATACTTACCCTGTCTGCTGTTGAGTAATTGGCACACCTGACATTATTTCAAGAGGAGACACAAGGAACTGAACTCTTGCCCAAACTGTGCCATTCCTCACCAACCGTACATCCCAAACTCCAGGTAACAATGGAGATTGAAGAGATGGTTTGACATAGCCGACCTGATGATAGAAATAAGATAATTCATGCTAGATTAAAGATAAGAACACAATAAGAGAGAATCATGATAGAGAATGAAAAGACACACATACCAGATGCCCATATTCAATATGCATTTCAGAAACTTCAGCCAGCTGGCCAGTAGGGTCTATCCACAGAAATGTCATGTTATTACTTATGGCTCCCGTTGCATTGGATTCCAAAGTGGCAACTAAGACAGGGTCAGAAAATGGGCCCAACACTCGCAGAAAGTTGCGAGACATCTGCTCTTTCATATCATACTCAGAGCTTATCAACAAGGACTGAAAACAAGCACAAGTACCATTTAAGTAACATAAATGCTGTGAATAGAGAGAAAGGTTTTGAGTTTTGAAAATAAAAATTTAAAGTTAGAAAATTAAAGCTAGGTACCTTTAAACGAATTGTAACTTGGTTTTTCCTTATTATATTAAATTGTGATATTGGGGACACCCATGTCTCCAGCTCTAAAATTTCCTGAGTTGAACTTTGAGTGGCTTCAAATCTGACTAAAGATCCCTGGAAATTGGACACAGCATTAATAATAAACAGAACAACTTACAGGAACAAAATATGGTATGTAGGCACAATTTTTCTTACTTTGTATGAATCATTGTGAAAGTATGAAGTAACTTCTAAAACCTTGAGGACTTTCAGAGAGCAGCTACTGTCCCCATTCTCCACTTTGTGAGAAGCATGTCGAGCCAAACTGGCAGAAACGGTCAATAACCCATCATCTGCTTGTGGGCTCAAATCCAGGTAATTATAAACACTCTGCCAGTAACTCAACTTGCTCTGAAGATCTAAAAAAAAAAAAAAGGCAAAAGTCAAGACAGTGGATAATTGGTCTTATGACTATTATGAAGCATTTGGTAACAAAAATGAATACTTGAGACACTTACTGCTAGGGGTGGCACCATACAACCATTCCTCCACTTTATCAATAACAAGCTGGCTAATAGTTGGATCAAACTTCCTTGCAAAATAGAGCTGTCGTTGCTCAGTGCTCTGAATAAGAAAATATGTAGGAAAATTACAGACTTAAGAAAACACATGGTTTCACAGAGGTTTTTGTATATAAATTGCTTGCTCACCTGTAGACGGCTCCAGTCATCAACCTTAAATACATTCGGACTACAACCACACCAATCAACAACATGTTGATACTGGCACTTACAACCGAGACGACGTTTCCAGTTAGTGACATGAAGATTGTTGTCAACATAGGTGTCACAGAACTTAGAGTTCCGTAAAATTGTGTGAAAAAAGGACTGAAAATAGATACATTATCAATAACAGCACAGCTCAAAGAAACAAAATCTGGCATCCAAAAGAGAAAATTGTACCTCAGCAGGCAAGAGTGTGCGTTTAAAAACAGTAAGAAGACCTTCCACAAGGTCATCCTGTTCTGAAGAAGTCACAAATGCCACAAACGTACGAGACAGAGCCACCCAGTCACTACCTCCATCAATCTAAAAAATAAAAGAGTCAAAGATAAATGTTAAGATAAAATATTAGAAGATTTGGATTACAAAAGATCTAGATGATTTCTTTAAATTAAAAAAATAAAAATAAACAGCAATACGTTTTGAACGTACTTGTATTCCCCACGGCAGTTGCCGATTTCCGATTCTCCACATATGTGCTTCACATTCAACGAATGATTTGTCAAGCCCCTGTTTTTGAATGAATCTCTGAGCCTCCCGGCCATGGGACTTGACAAAATTATATTGCTTGTTGGCAGTAAGAAATTTTACCAATTGAGTATTAGACCTACATATTAAAAATGCAATTGTGATTACGAGGAAGGAGTTTAGTAAAGAAAGACAATAGTCATACAAGAATTAACTGTTACTTACTTGATAGGGAAATCAGATTCACTCAAATTAATTACAAAGTCCCATTTCCAATCAGTTGAAAGCAAATAAGTCATTGATGACAGCAACATCTGAAGAAGAGAGGCACCTCCCCATATTGTGGCATAGCGTTTTCTGGCCAGTTTCACATTTGGAAATTGTGTCTCCAAAACCAGTAGTTCTCGGAAAAGGTAGTCTTGACGCTAAACAGCACACAAGTATAAATAAGATACATGCACAATAAATTTACAAGAAAGAGAACCATTAAAACTTCAGCAGCCTCTTACAGCATCAACATGAATGTAGAAAAAATGGTCTTGATGATAAAGTGTTTTAAACAATCTTCTGACTTGGCGAACCCCTCTTCCATTCAGAGTCAAGAGATATGCCACTCTTGCAGAAGGTTCATTTCTTAGTGGGCTTGCGCTTGGTACTTGAGGGGTAAACTCTGAAGTAAATGACATTGTTTTAATTATTTTCTGTCTGTATGACTAGGGCATTTGTTACATTTCACTTAACAATATGAAACAATGAACTCTTAGGAATACTTACTCGGAATACCTGTTTGATACACATTAATTGTGTAATACCCTCCACATGCTTTGCGAGGATCAGCCGGACATTTCATATTACATGAGGAATCAGGCAAACGAGAACTTGATTCAGGTCTGTTATTGCCACAGAAACACTCCACCCTTAAAAAATATAACACAAGCGGAATGGTAAGTTTTAAAAGGAGTAAGATATACAGGGATATAAAGCACAAATTACAAGACTTACGAATATTGAACACCAGCATAAGGAAAACCAGATTGCAGACATATGTTTATACAATGTTCTGGAGAATTTGTGGTTTTCAATGTAACAGAATATCCATTTAATCTTCTTAGGTTCTTTTCATCCTTGAAACAACCTAAAGATTTACCAGGTGTGATGCCTAAACAAGTTGGAACCAGAATGTAAAAACAAATATTGCAATTTGTACTACAAAAATGTTGCAAGAGTTTCCTTAGCAAGTTACCTTTTGTCAAAGGACAAGACATTTTCAGAGTTTTGGGATACAAACTGGAATCATTTATAAGGCACGTTGTGTTGGCGATTTCTTGCTTGCAAAGCTGAGTTTTAGCACGATGAATGGCAGAAACTGCCTCTTTGTTTGATATTTCACAAAGCGGTATAAAATCTAACTCTTCCAGTCTGAGCACTGTCTTGTTCACTGAACTGACTCCTGTCCGTGTCACAGATGCACTAGGCACATTTGCACTTTTCGTTACGCTTGAACCAGCTTGACGATTTGATGTCTTGTCAGGCGGCACTTTGTGACGATTGAAAAGGGCATTCATGGGTATGTCTTCATCATCTAAGGCAAGATAGTTTTCTTTAAATCTTCTGGACGATGCAGCTCCATTTGGATCTTCATTGAATGCCTATAACAGAAGTTCAAAACAGATAATTAACAGGCAATAAAAGCTTGAAAAAAATAAAAAATAAAAAAACAACATAGTAAGGTATATATCAGGCCGTGATCAATGAACTATTCCATAGAGAAAATGAATGAATAAAAGAGTTTTATTATCAAACAAACAAACAAAAACAACCAACTATGCTTAAAGAAAATTATCATGCGACCCGTTTAATAATAATCATTCTCAGATAGCTGAAATTTTGAAACTAATGCAACGATACCTGAATTTTTAATTAAATTTTGTGCTTCTACAGAAAAGGTGTCAAAGACAAAAATTTAAAATTGTTGTTAAACGAAAGAAATGGCTGCACGCACCTCCACATTTAAGCGTCTTTTCCCTGACACATCACGAGGTTCCGATATTGTCCCTACATTATCGGAATCCAGGGAGAAAAAGACATACGCTAAAAGCACCTGAACACACATAATCCCCAGGCCACATATTAAATATTTGCGATATCTTCGAATCCATCTACTGTCGGGTACTTTAACCGGAGCCATTTTTAGTCTGCTAGATCCGCGAGCGACTTGGAGTAACGAGAACAACATCAGCGACAAAACATAACACATGCTCAAAACTACGTATTATGTGCCAAAGCAGTAATGAGATGAAAGAAATCTTATGAAATGACATAAAATCAACTCACCTCTTTCGTAAGTTAGCTACGAAAATACTTTTCAAAACTATGTAACGAGGAAGTTTGTTACGTAGGTTGGCGCACTTGATCGATGAGAAATTTAATATGGTGTAGAAGGAATTAGGAATATTACGGAATTTGAGAGGAGCTTAGGTGCACGATATGTGGCTGTTCGGGTCATTATCAGGTAAGAATCATTGATATCATCCGAGGCAAAGTACCCATCAGTAAGTTTCACGCGTTAACGACAAAATGAAGAGGTTATGGGTCAATAATAAGAATTTCTCATATGGCTTGAATCTTGGCGCTTTGTCCGCGTACTTTCGAAAAGCACGTCACTTGGTCGCTTCGACACTAAACCACTAAACCTCAAACCTACTCCGAACGTTGGGTGTTGCGCAGATTCCGAACCCAGTCCACGTCCGTGGAAGAAAGCATCTTTTCATGCGACTAAACTTCGGTAGAAAAACAATTTCGAAACTAAACCTGAGAATCATTTATAAAACAAAATCTCACAGGTTTAACAGGGGATATTTTTTGGCGTGCATTTCAAGACGCGCAATTAGTTCTGCGAGTTTCGAGTGTTTCCAGATGTGAAACCTGAAACGAGGCGGAGCCATGCATCCGGTAAAGACCTCGCACCACGTTACAAGTTAACCCGCGGCCAGGGAAGTAAGTCCACATCAGTCTCTTCAATGTCCTCAGGCAGCGCCGTCGGCCTCTTCAGGGACTGTGAAGCCGGCAGTTCGACCCTCGTCGCTCCGGGTTCCTTCATCGAGTGAGTCTTGCTCGGCCAAACTTGCCTGGTCCCGCAGGTCTCTCAGTCCGACTCCACGACTCGTGATCGCTGTCTGCTTCGCACTCGTGGGGCGGTCCGTGGTGATGCGAGAGAGGCGGAGATTCGAAAGCACTGTTCAGAATCCAGTCCGCTGAGCCCCTGACTGAAGTGAAATGGTTCGGCCCTGCAGATGCCGCCCGCCTGTCTTCGAGCCGCGTGCAGTTCCAACAGACGCCGCCGCCACCACGGCCAGTGGCCTCGCGACCGTCCACCACCTCCAGAGCGTCTTCCCCTCGGCCCGTGGCCTCGCGACCGTCCACCACCTCCAGAGCGTCCTCCCCGCGGCCCTCCCCGTCCTCGTCCTCTCCCGCGCCGCGTCAGTGCCATTGATGCTGGTTCACGCGTTGCACTCGCACAACGTTCAAACGATTCAAACACGACTTGCCTTCTCTAACTCTCGGGCGATTCTGCACATCAGTGCAGTCACTCGGTCCTCCTCGCATGAGTGTAAAACTCATGGAATGTTCTGTCCGAAGGAGAGTGAGAGAGACAGAGCGACGACACGCTATGTGGAATCGAACCACTGGACCAGCCACGTGGAACTCTTCTCGGCTGCCCCCAAGAGCACTCGTTCCCTCCCTCGGTCCGTCCGGAACGCCTCCGCTCTCTCTGCGCAGGGAGGCCGTCGAGGCCGGCCTCCAGCACGGCGGCTGCGAAGAAGAGGATGCGCGTGGACGTGGCCACGCCGTCCATGGAGAGGAACTTCATCACCGTGGAGCGCGCCATGGCGGACTTCCTCCTGAGCGCCGAGGACCTGGAGGGGCTCAAGAAGACCTCGCGCCGGTCGCCCTACGCCTCCGCGCCAGAGATCGAAGTGCTGTCCAGAAAAGACGTGGTGCAAAGGTGACAAGTTCCCTCTTTTCAAACAAAAATAGTTTCAAACATTGGGTTAACTCTGGTGATACGGGTTTTGTGTGGCGGCAGGGCGAACCAGAAGTGGGGCTCTCCGGAAAACCTCGGGGTGGAACTACAGAAGCGCATTCAGCACGCGTCGCGGAGTGCCTCGCGGATCGGTGGGTGATGGGCACCGATGATGGGCACTTGGTCGCTCTGTCTCCCTCGCACCCTTGCGGAACGGAACGCCCCACGAGCGCGACAGAGACAGAGAGGCGAAAGGCCAAGTGGGGAGTCGAGACGGACGCATGCGGACGCAGGGATACGGCGGCCACCTCGCCACGAGCGTCGGCGCTTGGGCGAGGATGGGGACATGGACAAGCACCCCGGGCTGTGGGGGCCCTCCGGCGTGGTGGTGGTCACCGCCATCGCCCTGTACGCGTCGAAACGCACGGCAAATCAAACACCAGGTGAGTCATTCCCCCCACTTATTCTCTTTTCTTTTTCAGAAACGGAGGTTGCTTGGTCCTCAAGTTGGTAGCATGGAAACACACCAACTCTCACACCATGTTCTCCGAATTCTTGCACTCTGTGGCTGACACGGCCAACCAGGTCGTCATAGCCATCGGCGTGCACACCTCGACCAAGGTAAAAGGCCAGTATTCTTCGCGTTCGAGTCGTGTCTTCGGGCCGGCCAGGCCAGCTGGCTCCAGCGGCGGGCCGCCTGGAGCTAGAGCCCTCTCTCTCTACCTCGAGTTACCGAGCCGGGCGCCGTGCGCCACACGCGTGCTCGGCGGGCCGGCCTACTCGCCAGGCGCTAACTGCCCGCTGCTCCCGCTGCTGCCCGCAGCGCCCCAGCATGCAGCACCCCTACGGCTTCAGCAACTCCAAGTTCGTGTCGGCGCTCGTCTCCGGCGTGGGCATCTTCTGGCTCGGCATGGGCATGTCGCTGTCGCACGGCGTGCGCGGGCTGCTGGAACCCGCCGCCTGGGAGGACCTCACCTGGGTAGCTGCTGGGGCGAGCTGGGGTTGTGGGGCGCGCACCGCCATGGCACCACCATGGCACCGCCATGGCACCGTGCCGCCGCTAACGCACCTACTGCCCTAGGCCCTGGTCGTGATGGGCGTGTCCGGCGCCATGGAGACGACGACGCTGCTGCTGGCCGTGCGCACGCTGCGCCGCGAGGCCTACAAGAGGAGCATGCCCTTCTTGGCGTTCGGTGGGTGCGCGCACCGCGGTGGGCACAGTGACGCCACATCGGCCTTCGGACGTCCCCCGTGACCGCGCGTGGTGCCAGTATGACCTCCCAGGACCCGAGCGTCAACGTGGTGCTGCTGGAGGACCTGGCCGCCGTCGTGTCCATCCTGGTGGCGTCCTTGTGCCTGCTGCTGTCGCTGCAGACGCGCTCCAACATCCCCGACGCCGTGGGGTCGCTGCTCGTCGCCGTGGTGCTGGGCGCCGTCGCCCTCTTCATGATCTTCGACAGCGCGGGCAGGCTGGTGGGCAGGTGGGCCGGTCGTCTCCCCTCCCCGCCCCCGCCGAGCGCGTTGTCGGCGCGTTACGTGATTCGTGTATGGTTAGGTCCATCCCGGCGGCGGAGCTGCAGCGCATCAACGCCGAGCTGGAGGGCGACGTGATGGTGCGCGCCATCCACGACGTCAAGGGCATCGACATGGGCGACAACATGGTGCGCTACAAGGCCGAGCTGGACTTCGACGGCCGCCAGCTGGTCCGGGCTTACCTGGACCAGGTCAACATGAACCACGTGCACGAGGTGCCCGGTAGTACACCCAATACTGGATGAAAGGAAATTATTCGAAATCCGGAAACATGACGTGATGCGAATGGGAGTGGGATAAAGGGGGATGGGCAGAACAGTTTCCCGGGCTCTCCCCCCCCCCTCTCTCCGCCGGCAGTGCGAAGCGCGACGCGCTCTGCGCTCCATCGTGGCTCCCTTTGCGGAGAGACGCCCCGGACGCCCGGTTTGTTCGCAGGCCGTCAGGAACATCCACAGTGTGGAGGAGCTGGAGGAGTTCATGCTGGACCACGGAGAGAACATCGTGGACCTGCTCGGCAGCCAAATCGACAGAATCGAACGGAAACTCAAGGTGCGGACGAGGGGACGGGCCATGAAGTCACATGCCACATGTGCACCGCCAGGACTGACGTTCTCCATGGCTTCGTTACAGGCTGCACATCCGAGCATCAGGCACTGTGACCTGGAAATATTGTGAAACAACCGAGTTCGATATGAATAAAATTTTGTTTAACGCCTCTGTGAGAAATTGCTGTCAAATTACAGTGTTTCGCAACTCAACTTGGCTTACCATGTTCGGTTGTGTTCAAAGTACATCGTTTATACGACCTCCTTTTGTCCGACCTAGACTTCTCTTGCATCGGCATTTTTGCATCCGACCTGCGGTTATTCCGAACTGTTTCGAGGAAAGATGAGAGGGAGGAGGAGAAGGAAGGGGAGGGAGGGTGTGTCACGCCAGACAGGTAAGCCACGAACAACTGAACCAACAACGAATCTACCCTAACCTTCGGTCAAACTGCTGCCGTCGAGACCTGCGGGACGCCTGGAGTCCTGTGGTCGTGGACACAATGGGGCAAGGACATCAAATGAAACTCGTCGTCATCATGCGTCTTCTTTATTCCAGTCGTTTGCTCGGCAGGCACACAGTGGCACACAGTGCAAGGAACTAGGCGGGGCTTTGGCAAGTGGGCTTTGGGGTTTTGGCAGGTGCACGATGGCGCGTCGAGTTCGTCGTGAAGAGTCGAAGCTCCGCGGACCGTGGAACCTGGAACGGCGCGCAAGGCCAAGGGCGTCCGCCTGCAGCAGGCTGCAGCACGCAGCATGGGCGTGGTGCAGCACGACGCCGCTCGACGCCGAGGCGGCCGAGGCCCTCACGGCGGAGGCAGCTAGTAGTGGCCGTAGTGGGACGCGTAGCCGAGGCCGTGGCCGAGACCGTAGCCGTGGCCGTAGCCGAGGCCGCTGTAGCCCAGCTCGTGTCTGAGCCCGTAGGCCGGGGCGGCGGCGTAGGCGATGGGGGCCGCGGCCAGGACGGGGGCCTTCACCACGGCGGGGGCGGCATAGTGCACGGGGTAGGCCGCCTTGGAGATCTGGATCACAAACGGGGATGAGATTACAGCCTTGAATGCGGCGAGGCGAGGATGTCAGGTCTGAGAAGCGAGGGCTCACCTGGTAGCTGTTTTGGTACGACGTGGCCCCGAGCGCGATGGCCGCGCGCGGGTACCCACGGCGCGGCAGTGGCCGACCGCCGAGCGGGGCCCGCTGAGCCGAGGCCGCTGTAGCCGACGCCTCCGTAGCCGAGGCCGCCGTAGTGGTCACCCACGTAGCCCGCAGGCAGCCACGAGCGTGGACAGGCCACGGCAGGACATGGCAGCCGCAGGGCAGGCGGCCAGGCAGGGCCCAGGCAGGCCCAGGCAGGCCCAGGCAGGCCCAGGCAGGCCCAGGCAGGCCCAGGCAGGCCCAGAGCCCAGCGCCCAGGCAGGCCCAGGCAGGCCCAGGCAGGCCCAGGCAGGCCCAGGCAGGCCCAGGCAGGCCCAGGCAGGCCCAGGCAGGCCCAGGCAGGCCCAGGCAGGCCCAGGCAGGCCCAGGCGGGCCCGGCAGGCCCAGGCAGGCCCAGGCAGGCCCAGGCAGGCCCAGGCAGGCCCAGGCAGGCCCAGGCAGGCCCAGGCAGGCCCAGGCAGGCCCAGGCAGCCCGGGCAGGCCCAGGCAGGCCCAGGCAGGCCCAGGCAGGCCCAGGCAGGCCCAGGCAGGCCCAGCAGGCCAGGCAGGCCCAGGCAGGCCCAGGCAGGCCCAGGCAGGCCCAGGCAGGCCCAGGCAGGCCCAGGCAGGCCCAGGCAGGCCCAGGCAGGCCCAGGGCAGGCCCAGGCAGGCCCAGGCAGGCCCAGGCAGGCCAGCAGGCCCAGGCAGGCCCCAGGCCCAGGCAGGCCAGGCAGGCCCAGCAGGCCCAGGCGCCAGGCAGGCCCAGGCAGGCCCAGCAGGCCAGGCACCCAGCAGGCCAGGCAGGCCCAGGCAGGCCCGGGCAGCCAGGCGGCCAGGCAGGCCCAGGCAGGCCCAGGCAGGCCCAGGCAGGCCCGGCAGGCCCCAGGCAGGCCCAGCCCGTCCCAAAAAACCATGGAGCACATGGGGTCCCATGGATGACTTCCCACGAGACGATGATCTTTCACCATGGAAATTTAGGAAAACACCACGAGCACTCTTACACCACGGCATGGGGCGGCATGGGGCGACAAATAATTCCGTGGTGAAAGAACCACCATGGTGTCTATCGTCATGGTGAAGCATGGCTTCCCCATGGTGGCGCTCGCACCATGGTAACGTGCTCTTGCCCGTGCGTTGAAGTCTCCAGAGATTATTCCGAATCCCTCTGCAACTTGAAAACTACTAGAGATAGAGTGACGGCGACCGCTCCATCGTGTTCAGCATCGAATTTTTACGTGGGTGAAGAGGTTAGATGAACGCCTCGTGTCTCTTCGCTTGACTTTGTGACAAGGCACTTGGCACGCCATGTGTACGAGGGATGTCATGGGACCAGTACACCATGAAAACCAGACACCATGGAATTTTCTCATGGTAAAAGGGGCCAAAAATGAGGGGTGTTTTGGACACCATGGGATTTTGCTTCCCATGCAATCCCATGATGTCCCATGCACCATGGGACCCTCCATGGTTTTTTAGGACTGGGAGGCAGGCCCAGGCAGGCCCAGGCAGGCCCAGGCAGGCCCAGGCAGGCCCAGGCAGGCCGCAGGCCCAGGCAGGCCCAGGCAGGCCCAGGCAGGCCCAGGCAGGCCCAGGCAGGCCCAGGCAGGCCCAGGCAGGCCCAGGCAGGCCCAGGCAGGCCCAGGCAGGCCCACAGGCCCAGGCAGGCCCAGGCAGGCCCAGGCAGGCCCAGGCAGGCCCAGGCAGGCCCAGGCAGGCCCAGGCAGGCCCAGGCAGGCCCAGGCAGGCCCAGGCAGGCCCCGGCAGGCCCAGGCAGGCCCAGGCAGGCCCAGGCAGGCCCCGGCAGGCCCAGGCAGGCCCAGGCAGGCCCAGGCAGGCCCAGGCAGGCCCAGGCAGGCCCAGGCAGGCCCAGGCAGGCCCAGGCAGGCCCAGGCAGGCCCAGGCAGGCCCCGGCAGGCCCAGGCAGGCCCAGGCAGGCCCAGGCAGGCCCAGGCAGGCCAGGCAGCCCCGGCAGGCCCAGGCAGGCCCAGGCAGGCCCAGGGAGGCCCAGGCAGGCCCAGGCAGGCCCAGGCAGGCCCAGGCAGGCCCAGGCAGGCCCAGGCAGGCCAGGCAGGCCCAGGCAGGCCCAGGCAGGCCCAGGCAGGCCCAGGCAGGGCCCCGGCAGGCCCAGGCAGGCCCAGGCAGGCCCAGGCAGGCCCAGGCAGGCCCAGGCAGGCCCAGGCAGGCCCAGGCAGGCCCAGGCAGGCCCAGGCAGGCCCAGGCAGGCCCCCAGGCAGGCCCAGGCAGGCCCAGGCAGGCCCAGGCAGGCCCAGGCAGGCCCAGCAGGCCCAGGCAGGCCGGCAGGCCAGGCAGGGCCCCGGCAGGCCCAGGCAGGCCCAGGCAGGCCCAGGCAGGCCCAGGCAGGCCAGGGAGGCCCAGGCAGGCCCAGGCAGGCCCAGGCAGGCCCAGGCAGGCCCAGGCAGGCCCAGGCAGGCCCAGGCAGGCCCAGGCAGGCCCAGGCAGGCCCAGGCAGGCCCAGGCAGGCCCAGGCAGGCCCAGGCAGGCCCAGGCAGGCCCAGGCAGGCCCAGGCAGGCCCAGGCAGGCCCAGGCAGGCCCAGGCAGGCCCAGGCAGGCCCAGGCAGGCCCAGGCAGGCCCAGGCAGGCCCAGGCAGGCCCCGGCAGGCCCAGGCAGGCCCAGGCAGGCCCAGGCAGGCCCAGGCAGGCCCAGGCAGGCCCAGGCAGGCCCAGGCAGGCCCAGGCAGGCCCAGGCAGGCCCAGGCAGGCCCAGGCAGGCCCAGGCAGGCCAGCAGAGGGAAGACGGGGCGGTATGTCGACACGGAATCAAGCAGCATAACGGACGGCGCGGGGCACTGCCATCTCGACGGCCGCCACCACCATGGCCACCACCGCCACGCCCCCTCGGCTGCCTCGGCCCCCCTGGCCCTCGGTGCACGCGGCATGCAGACACGCCCCCTCGTTGCACTCGGCCTTCCCTCGTCTCCAATCAAGGAATTCCGTCCACGCTGCAACGCCGCAACGCCCGACGGACCGATGATCCGGCCCAGGACTCCGGCTGCTAGAGTGCACGCCGCACAGTGGGCCAGACTCGAACCGAACGCGTGATCCCAATGGATTCTCTCCGAACGATGAATCCAGTGATGGGGTCACTCGTTCGGTTTGAGTCCTGTTTAGCTACTCTGGAGCTCAAATGCGTCTAGAGTTTTGGCCGCCTCCACCGGTCTTCTGGCCTGGCTCGTCCAGGCTAGAGACCTAGAGGCTGGTCGGACGAGACTCCCTTTCCTTCACTAAAGCCGCCACCCCGTGCGTGGGGTTGCTGACGTCGACGGCGTGCTGCTGTCGCTGCCACTCACCAGGGCGTTCATGTTGTGGTGGGTGCGGTGCGGGTGCGGCTGCCGACTGTGATCCCCTCCGAGTCGGCGCCGTCTTTTATACGAGCGCACCTCCAGGCTCCAGGCTGCAGGCTGCTGCAGGCCTCCAGGAGGGGGCCCGCGCCTTCGCGTTCCTCGGCCATTTCCAGCCGTCGCCATGGAAACGCAACGCCGAGACTCCACAGGACTCCAGGACGCCAGGCAGCGCCCGGCAGCGCGTCGGCGCCCCCACGGTGCGGAGGGGGCGGCCCTCTCGGCGGCCCTCTCGGCGGCCCTTCTCGGCGGCCCTCTCGGCGGCCCTTCTCGGCGGCCCTTCTCGGCGGCCCTCTCGGCAGCCCTAGACGGCCGTGAGCAGACCGGCACGAAGTGCGCGTAGCGCGTAGCGCGTGCGTGCATAGGGGCCAAACAAAGTCGGCGAGCCTCCGAGCCACAATGAAAATGAAGCTGCACGCCTCTTACCCGTCCACGGCCAGGCCTGGCCAAGCCGTCAGGCCAGGGCAGCACCCGAAGGGCGCAGCGCCGGCAAGGCGAGGGCCGGCAAGTCGACGGCCACGGACGGCCGCGCTCCCAAAAACGTGACGACGCGGCGCACGAAATATAGTCACGGTCACAGTGCTTCAGCGCTCTGTCTCCCTCGCACTCATGGCGCGTTCCGGAAGGGTGCGAGAGAAACAGGCAGACAGACCGTTGCTGTCCAGCAGCCGCCGCCTCGTTAGTACGCACCACCTGCGCAACAAGTGTGAACCGAACTGACCCCGACAATAGCCGACCGGTGTTGGGTGACTTCGTCCGACATGCAGTCATGCTGGGAAGCGGTTTAGTCGATTTTCCTCTTTCGATGTTGCCTCGCCTTGCCTCGCACTCGAGCTTTTTACCGATGACCCCCAAAGTGGCGGCGATGTGGCGTGGCCGTCTTGGCCTTCTTGGCCTTCTGGTCCTTCAGCGCGTTCCGAGAGCCGCGTGCTCTATTCCGCATTTGGCGGGCGGGCGGCGTTTCGTTTCGTGCGGCCATTTTGGGACCGGGCACGTGCGCGGTGACATCACACATACACGGACGTGTGTGCTGTGTGAGGGTGTGTGCGTGCGTGCGTGAGTGCACCGCGGTCCGCTTGGTCGGGCGCGCAGCGCGTACCGAGTGCTCAGTCTCGGCGTGCGAAGTGTGAATCAGTCCAAGCGGTGCCGCGCGCTCGGCTCGGCGGTAATCGGGGTGGCGTCCAGGAGTCCAGGACGGCGGCATGACTGGCCTGGGAGCACTGCGGAGCACTGGGAGTGGCGGCAGGCGACGCGTCCGTGCCGCGCCCACCGTCGCCGTCGCCGTGTCTGTGTGATCCGCATGCGGGGCGTGGGAATGTGCAGTAACGTTCCGTTCCGATGAGGCCAACCAAGCCAACCGACCTGCCGAGCTATTCCGAACTCCGTGCTTTGTCCTCGTCACTCTGTCTCCCCCCCCCCTTTTCCCGCGTTTCCCCATGACTGCGAGGAGAGATACTATCCATGAGTGCGAGAGAGAGAGAGAGAGAGAGAGAGAGAGAGAGAGAGAGAGAGAGAGAGAGAGAGAGAGAGAGAGAGAGAGAGAGAGATGCTAATCCTGCAAAAGCCCCACTAACGGATCGACGGGAGGCTTCGTACCGGAAAGTAGTTTGAAAAACAGCCGCAGATCCTTCGGGCCACATTGTCAAGAGACTGTCTGCCACACCCACCACTGCACCGCAGCGCAGTGCTTGATGGCGCTTTCGGCAGCCGGGACCGGGACGCCTTGTGTGCCTAGGCTGGCCTGGGCGCACCACGCGGCCCTCCGCCACTACACTCTGCGGCCAGGATTAGCCATTACAGCCCTGCCGGCCCTGCGATCACCCGGAAACGGCCGCGCCTGCACGCGAAGGTCCGCGCCGCGCCGTGCCGCGCCGTGCCCCAAGGTGCGACCCGTCTCCGCCTCCGTGCGCCGCGCCGCGCCACGACGCGATCCCCGCAGGCGCGGCCGCGACCTGGCAGTCAATCGCAGGTGCAGCGATACCGAAATCAGCGGCGGATGCAGGAAAAGTCAAGGACCACGGCCGCGGCGTGCAGTGCGGTGCATCCAGTGCAGTGCGCGTCCCGCACGTCCTGGCGGATGGATGGCCGTGCAGGCTGCGCGCTGCGCGCGAGAACACACAAACAGTACCTCATTTTCAGTGTATCATAAAACGGTCCAAAACTACATTTTAATGTTTGCGGGATGCTAACGACCCACTACTGAACTGCCGTTGACCGCCTCCGCTGTCACGGCGCATCGCGCTATCCTCGACGTCACCCGATAGGCCCACTACACTGGGACGTACCGCGGGGCCGTGGGGGCGCGGGGGCGGGGCAGGGGGACCGGTTCGCGACTAGTGCCTCCGCGCCGCCGCGCATTGAGCCTCTGGCTAGGCGTCTGTTTGGTCGCCTCTGGCAGCCTCTACAGTCTTCATCGGCAAAGAGTCGACCGGCAAAGAGTCGACTTCATGTGACGGTCCCCGCTTACGCGGCGGGGGCGAGCTCGAGCCACAATAGTTTTATGGCCCTCCCGAGCTCGGAGCACTACCGGAGCTTTTGTCTACCACCATGTGCTGTTTGGTTTTCGTGTCGGCAAAGAGTCGAAATCCGGTCCCGACCCGTCGACTCTTTGCCGATGAAGACTGTAGTCGCCTCGGCGTCTCTTGCGGCGACAGCCTTCACGGCCTTGCGCGCGGCGGCCCGGCCGGCCAGTCAAGCAGGCAGCAGCAGCTAGTTGAGAGCGGAGGACGGTCCAGTGGACTCCCAACGCAGCAGCGCGCCGAGAAGCGAGCGTCGAAAATGATTTCTTCTGATAACGTGTCGGGTAAGGACTTTGGTTTGTTTGTTTGTTCGTTCGTTCGTTTGTTTTGATGACTTCGACAGACCGCCAGCAACACGGTCAATACCGTTAATACAGTATCCAGAATATCCAGAATGGTTAAAGTGCTTTTTTAGTATCGCTGAAAGGTCATTCACGCTGTAGCCATGTGTGGTGCATGGAAACCGAGGACTCGCGAAGGCCGAGATTAGACAAGGCTGTCGTGTGTGTGTCTCGCGCGCGCGCGCGCGTGTGTGTGTATGTGTGATATCCTAGCCGATGCACTGCACATGCCCCATATGCGTGTTTCGTGATGTAATATACCGACAAGCACATTTCATTTGAAACGTGTCGTTCGGGCCGGGCGTCTGTTTCAGTGGCGGATCCAGAGTCAGCCCAAGGGGGGGGGGCAAAGTAGCACTTTTTGCCTACTTACAGGGGCAAATTGGTGCTTTTTGCCTACCTTTCAGGCGGCTATCTAGGGGTCAAGGGGGGGGGGGCAATTGTCCTTTGCCCCCCCCCCGGATCCGCGCTTGGTCTGTTTGGGTGCCGTCTCGGACTGAGCCCACGCTTGCCCACGGCATCAGCGTTCCTCGACCCGGGGCCCGGGGTCGCCATGTCACTGATGTGAGAAAGGAGTGGGCGTTAAATGAGATAACGATTGGCCGTCTATGCGTTGGAGTACAGACGCGGTACAGACTGAACGACCAAGTCCTGTCTCCCGCACGGTCTGGTTAGACTTTCCAAACGCGTGGCTTGGCGTGGCTTGGCGTGGCGACGAGGGAGGAGCTGGGTCCACCCCAGAATGCCAGTTGAGCCCGTCAAAGCCACAGTAGACAGGCCAACGCTCGACGACTTGGTTGACGATGGTGTTGTTGTTCCGGCAGGCCGCACCATGGTGGTGGCGGCCGTGGCTGCCGCGGGCGCCGCGGTGCTGGGGGTGGTGGTGGCGCGCAAGCTGCTCGAGGACAAGCGGGACAAGTGCCCCGCGGAGTCGGCCTGGCGGCGCGTCGGCACGGTCACCACCCTCCACGTGTTCCCCCTCAAGTCGGGCAGGCCCGTCGAGACCGACAAGCTGGTGGCCGGAGAGGCCGGGCCCACCCTGGGTATTCTCCGGGACAGGTTTGGCGTCCAGGTAAGTTGGGCACGAAGTGGTCGAGCCCGGGCAGTGGGTGACGAACGCCTTGTTCTGCAGGTCTTTCGTGGCGGTTGATCGCACTGGCCGCGCCGTCACTGGTCGCACACACCCCGGCCTGCTGACCGTGTCCATCTCGCCCGCGACGGGCAAGGAGGGCGCCGTGGAGCTGCGCAGCACGCTGGTGGACAAGCCCCTCATCCTGGACATCTCACAGCTCAAGGCGCTCAAGGGCCGGAAAATCGCGTAAGTGGTTTGCTTGCTGCGCCGGCATTGCCAGCACTGCGGCGGGGAACACAATGTGGACGGAGTGGTGGCGCTCTGTGGCAGGGTGTGGAAGTGCACCGTGTCCGGGGTGGACTGCGGCGACGAGGCCGCGGACTTCATCCGCAAGGCCGCCGTGACCTCGGCGCACCCCGAGGGCTCCGCCGCCGCCGAGCTGCGCCTGGCCTTCTTCCCCTGGAAGGGCACTGACCGCAGCTAGTGTTCCGGATTGGGTGGGCGGTCAAAACCCGATGATTCCAGAGCGACTCTAGAACTCGGCCGGTGAATGCAGTGCCGCCAACAGACACTGTCAGCAGGCTAGCGTAGGACCTGAGCTAGCCCGTCGGCAGTGCCTACGGGCGGCACTGCATTCACCGGCCGAGTTCTAGAGTCGCTCTGGAGTCATCGGGTTTTGACCGCCCACCCAATCCGGAACACTAACCGCAGCGGCCCCATCAAGAGGTCGCGCGGCGTCTTCGTAAGTACCCACCCGCTGGGGCTCGAACCTCAAACCCGGGTCCGCGGTCTCGCCTGTAAGTCGCTGGCGCTCGCTGACGCCGATCTGGTGTTGCAGGGCATCTTCACGGACGAGACGTCGTACCACCTGATCGTCCGCTCGTCCGTCGACGCGCTCAACGAGAAGCTCGAGGTCCCCGTCAGGACGCTCAACTTCCGCCCCAACTTTGTGGTGGAAGGACCGGCCGCCTTCGACGAAGACGCTTGGCAGTACGTGCGCATCGGCCAGGTTGTCTTCAAGATGATCCATGCCTGCGGCAGGTGAGCCTCGCCCCGCGCGCCTCGCGCACTCCTCGTCCTCCAGCTCGACATGGATTGCTTGCTGACGCCCCCTCCCTCCACAGGTGCATGCTGACCACCGTTGATCCGGACACCGGCATTAAGTCGCCCACCACGGAGCCGCTGACCACCCTCAGGAAGTAAGTCCATCCCGCCCGACCTCGCCCCTGCCGAAGGTTGTTGCTGACGACGACGGTGAACACGTTTGCTGCAGGTTCCGCCACCCCACCCCCGAGCAGAGGGCGCTGATGCCGCCCAGCGACGGCCACGCGCCCGTCATGGGGATCATGCTGGGCGTCGTGAAGCAGGGCGAGATCTTCCTCAACGACGCCGTCTACGCGTACCCCTGAGCACCTTGCCTCCCTGCACCTGCGCGCATCTAGTTCTAAGATCATCTTCCCTGTAAATTAAGTATTGTTTATGGTTGTATTTTCGTGCCGCCCAGTGCGATTACGCTGGAAGGTGGCAAACTGCCATCGGGAGAGTGGGTTAAAATAAATTGTCATCAGTGACCGGTGTTCTGGAACTCATTCGCCTCGCGGGGTGCATCCACGACCACTCCAGGGCCTGTCCAGCGGTCCAGTGCGCCAGCTGCAGTCTACAGCCTTTGAATAGAGTACTCCAAAGAAGCTCTGGCCCGGAAGAAGAAGAACAAAAACGGAAGTAAGAAATTGCAGTATCTATGAGAAATATACGCTGCGCATGAGCATCCGCAGCGTATATTTCTCATAGAAACTGCTATTTCTTACTTCCGTTTTTGTTCTTCTTCTTCCGGGCCAGAGCTTCTTTGGAGTACTCTATTGTAACGCGACGTCCTCGATCTAGCAGAGGATCAGTTCTGTTCTAGCCTATCATGTTCATGTTCATCATCGCGGGTGGCGAGTGCCAGCCTCGCACTGCTGTGCTGGCTGCACGGCGCACGGCGGATGGGCGGCCAGCGCGGCGCGTGGCGGCCGAGTGTATGCACAAGGTGGGGCAGGCGAGCTAGTGGGCCGGACGGCCATTAGCACGGTGGGGCAGGCCGTGAGGCAGGCCGAACGGATGCAGCATGCTGATTCCGAGCAGTGCTTTTGTCGCTCTGTCTCTCTCGCACTCACGGGGCGTGCCGCAGGCGTGCGGGAGAGATGGAACGGAATCGGCCTGCAGGGCAGTAAAGCCAAGGCCGGCCCGCGGTAATGAAGATGAGGATCATCACGTCGAGGAGGAAGGGGGAGGGGGGGGGGAGAGATTGACTGTTCGCCCCTCCCCGCGGTGTTGGGTGAAAACGACAGCAGCCGACACCGCTGAAGACAACGCGCCAGCGGTCGGTGCGCCGTGAAGCACGCAGCCCACAGTGCAGTGGCGAGCGTTGGGTTGCCGACTCGCGCCTGGCCTGCCCCGCGCAATCCAAACGCGGCTATGTACGCGCGGTGCGACGTGCGACAAGGTGCTCAACCAGCACAGATGTTTTCTGTTTACTTGTCTGCCACTAATTTGAAAGGTCATAGGGGGCCGTGAGCCAATCCACGTGCGCTTTCTGTGACCTATCTCTGCTTGGTGTCTTTAAAAAAACAAGCATTCGCCAAGGTCGTGCTTTTTGCAGCAAAGAAAAGATACTCTTGTTTTGTCAATTCATTTTAATTTAAGAAAACAACGGGACAATTCAACAAATATGTCATTTTTTTTCTATTGTAGTGGTAAAAAAAATACAATTATCTCATAAAACATTAAATAGAAATTCATTGCTTTTAATCTTATGTACAAAATCACTGCACTTAATTAGGTCTATCATTATGTACAATTGTATGTATAACTTACAAATTTATAACAAATCACTAACACACATTCACACAGTTAAGAATGTTTGCAGATAAACAGACTAAAAATTTACAACATATTTAGTTTTATACATTCTTACTTTGACAATTGAGCAGTGGGCTAAAAGACATAATGTGTCAAAACATACTAACTTTCTGGTACATGCAGCTTATTGTCCATTGAAAAATAATTTTGCACAACCAGTAATACAAACCTTCATACTCGCTCTGCAGTCTTATGCTTATTCTGCTTCAATTTTAATTTTGAAAAAAGTATTATGTAGAAACCATATGAAATACGATATGGTCTTTAGATTGAGCATCATGGTCAAATGGTAAGAAACAAATATTTTTCTTTAAAAATATTGGTACCAAACGTCCTGGAATATCACAACATCAGCATAATGACACCAGCTGAATGACACTTGCGATTCAGTTCTTAAGCTATTAAGTACACATGTTCATTTGGCTTCATAAGTGTAGACACATCTAAAATTTAAGCAATTTCATAATCCGGAATGGTTTCATAAGGATCAAAGTTCTTGCATGAAGTCCAGGATGAAAGTGGGGATAGGTAAGGATAAGAGAGTTTTGGAATATTTCAAAATAAATGTCATCTAACAAAGACACCTGAATAAATTTTCTTCTCAGAAAGATTTTTAGGCAAAATAAATAAATAAACCTTTTAAGGGCTAAGGCTCTCCAAGTTAAACCTAAATCATACCTGATTATACCGCTCACTTTGAACTTCCATCATTGATAGCAGGACGGATGGATTGGCACTACTTTTCACAAACTCAGAATAAAGTCAACTCTCAACACATATGTCACATAAATCTTATCAAAACTAAAAAATAGTTATGATAATATTAATAATTAGCTTATTATAAACAATGAATGACTAAGAGGAGATATCTCCATGCATCAGTATTCATGGCCATCGAGTGACAGCCAAAGCAACATTTTGATTTTCCGCATTATTGCATGAAATGGGGGAAAAATTGTCTACAAAAATCTAAAGCAAGATCTTTTTCTGGCACCATATTTCGCTTCTCTAAAGCTCAGTGGTTGTTTCAATACTGTTGCAGTCATTAATGTATGTGAAGCCCCCTAGATGGGAATAGTCTTTCTTCTCACAAAACAGTACATTTTCATTGGTGGCACTTGCATTAAGGTGGCCTACATTATTTTCTTCTTGTGATCTGAAAAGTAAATGGAAGCAGTGGTGATGGAACCATTTTTGAACTAGATGAGGAAAAAACGAGAAAAGTGAGATGCTGAACAAACCTGTCGTAATGATGATTGTTGCTGGGTGGGTCGTGACCAGTTAAGTTATTGGGCTTCATCTCTCGCCTTCGCAGTGTTTCGACTCCACCTACTATACTGGAAGCTCGCGCTGTCGTAGCTGCATCTGAGCTGACTGGACTTTGCTGGCCTGCAGTGATGGAAACAATTCATAAATGTTCTCCTGACTGTGGCCATGCATTAAGATATAAAATATGACAAAACGTACCTATACTGTCAGCATGATTTTCTTTTGTAATATAGCTTACATTGTCCATACTAAAAGCATGATTTTTTTGACTAAAGTCTAGCTGCAGGTCATTATAGCTGTCATTATCATCAAGAGGTACACTCATCTGCAGAACCTGATGATATTAAATGTAAAGATTAATACATACTCCATAGCACGGTTTAAAATAAATTAGTATTCACAGCGTTCTTGCCTGAGTCTCGTATTCCTTCAAGTTCGGTTCCACAAAAACTGGGTCATATCTTGGCACCACATACATCCTCTGCATTCTCTCCTTGTACGCCTTGTACCTGAAAACCGGGCAATTGTGAGCCAAAAGCTATTCAACTGCACTATCGTCAAAGTTGCGTAGAATATTTGCCTCATGGGAGACATGCTCGCTCGCGGTGCTCGCAGTACGCACCTGGACCAAGACACGCATATGTAGACGATGCCCACGACGCCCAGTACCAGGATGACGCAGGCGATGACGATGAGCGCGTAGGGGAAGACCTCCCACGACACGGCCACGGCCGTCTTGGCCCTCGCCACCACGTAGGGCTCGTGGATGGCGGTGGCCGTGGCCTGCAGGTTGGCCGACACGTCCAGCGTGATGTTGGACACGGCCTGCTTCTCCAGCACGGACCGCTGCACGCGCGTGCTGTTGCGCTCCAGGATGCGGCCCGTCACGGGGTCCACGGCGTAGAACCACACGTCCGTGCCGCTCGAGTCCGTCTGCAGCGTGGCGTTGTCGGCCAGGTAGTGGCGCGCCGTCAGCCTGTCCACGCCCACCACGAGCCCGGAGTGCTGCTCCAGGATGGCGACGAGCCGCTGCGCCTCGCCCTGCACCCGCTCCGGCCGCACGTCCTGCAGCACCAGCACCAGCAGGTTGCTGGGCGTCACGATGTTGACGATGACCTGCGCTCGGGCCGCGTTCGAGCCGCCGACCCCGCCCGGGTTGTCGCGCGCCTCGACGGCCAGGCGGAAGGGCAGCCGCTGCGGCGGCACCTCCTCCAGGGAGCGCTTCGTCTTGAGCACGCCCGTGTCCGCGTCCAGCGCGAAGAAGTCGCTGTCGCTGCCGCCGTCGCTGGCCACGTCGTTGTCCGTGTCGGTGGCCGCCGCGTCCACCAAGGCGTACTGCACGCGGCCAAAGCGGCCACCGTCGCCGTCCTCCGCCTTGACCTGCAGCACCGACGTGCCGATCTGCGCGTCCTGCGGCACGGCGCCGAAGTAGCGACCCGTGGCCGCCTCCAGCCCGCTCGCCGGGAACACGAAGGTGGGCACGTTGTCGTTGAGGTCCTCGACTTGCACCTTGATGCGAGTCGTGGCCTGGGCGGGGTTCACCAGCCCCGGCAGCGTGTCCAGCTGCACCGTCAGCAGGTACTGGGCGCGCTGCTCGCTGTCCAGCGGCGCCGCGCCGCTCACCCGCAGCTCGCAGTTGCGCTCCTCCGTCACGTTCACATAGAAGAGTCCTCCGTCGTTGCCGCTGACGATGCTGCAGTGCAGTGGCGCGGGCGCGGTGCGATGCGCCTTGCTGTTGACGATGGTGAGGGTCTTGACGAGCGTGCCGGCCGTGGCGTTCTCGGGGACCTCGACGGTGTACGCGTCCTCCGCGAAGCCCAGCCCCGTCTCCGGCGCCACGGTGGCGGTGTGGCGCACGAACACGGGCACGGACATGACGGACGACAGCTGCGGCTCACCCAGGTCGTAGGCCTTGACGTCCACCTGGTAGCTCTGGTCCGCCTCCTTGCGCAGGTCGTCGCGCACGCTCAGCACGCCCGAGTCCGAGTCCACGGTGAAGTACTTGCTGGCCTTGCCGCGGCCGATCAGCTCGTAGCGCACCTTGTTGCCCGGGGCCGTGCCGTCCGAGTCCGTGGCCGTGAGCGTGGTCACGCGCGTGCCGATGCTCACGTCGTCCTCGAGCGTGACGGGCCGCGCCACGGCCGTGAACACTGGCGGGATGTCGTTGCGGTCGTCCACGTTGACCACGACGCGGGTCGTGGCCCCGGCGCCGCTGCCCGGGTTCTCCTGCGTGCCCACCACCAGGATGTACTGGCTCTCGCGCTCGTAGTCCAGGCCCCGCGTCGTGCGGATCACGCCCGTCTTGGCGTCGATGGCGAACAGGTCCGTGGGGCCCTGGCGGATCACGTACGTGACGCGCTTCACGGTGTCCGGGTCCTCCGCACGCACCTGCAGACAGCAAGCGGCGAGTGTCATCGGCGGCTCGGAGACAGGTGTTACAGTGTAAGTACGGGCAGAGCAGGACGACCAATTGTGGCCTAGCCCGTAGTGGTAATGGTAATGGGCGCCTGCAGCGTAGGCAGTCCCGTTGCGCACGGGTGCACGCTGGGCCGCCGGACTGCCTCCGCTGCAGGCGCTCTTCGGCTCCGGCTCCGGCAAGGACGACGGCGTGCTCCACTCACCTGCGCGACGACGTGGTCCGGCACGTTCTCCGGCACGTGGACGTCGTAAGTGAGCTGCTTGAAGACCGGCAGCTCGTCCTCCACGTCCATGACCTCGACGGTGACGGTAGCGGTGGCGAGGCGGGGATCCGGGGCGCCGTCCCTGGCCGTCACGACGAAGCGGTACTCCTGCGGGTTGAAAAAAGCCGCGTTAGTCTCTCGGAGGAACGTCGGGAACACTGGCCGATCATGTTCAATGTTCGAGCCCAAACTCACCTTCTGCTTCTCGTAGTCCAGCGCCACCTTGGTGCGCACCTCGCCGGTCATGGTGTCCACGGCGAAGGGGACGTCCTCGGGCACCGAGTAGTACACCACGGCGTTCTGGCCCTCGTCCGCGTCGTTGGCGTGCACCGAGCCCACCGTCTGGTTGGCCTCGCCCTCGCGCACCCGGAACACGTAGGGCAGCCCCACGAACTCGGGGTTCTTGTCGTTGATGTCCGTCACCTTAATGTTGACCGTCGCCGTGCTCGACAGACCACCCGTGTCTTCGGCCTTGATGAGCTGAGGAGGCAAATTCAATCAACGCCAGTCGGGAACGAGCCGTGGTGGTGAGGGGTTCATTGAGAGAAAACCGGCAGGCCGGTTCCGAACAGTGCTTGTCGTTCTCTCTCTCTTACACACCTCAATGGGACGGCGCTGTGCGAGAGACAGCGATACGAAAGCACTGTTCGGAGTGACGCTAACGACCGCGTGCCTTCCACTTCCACTCACCAGCTGGTATCTGGTGAGGTCCTCGCGGTCCAGTTTCCGGATGATGGTGATGACCCCCGTCTTGTCGCCGATGGCGAACTGCCTCAGGTCGTTGCCGCTCACGATGGAGTAGGACACGGGGTCGTCCTCGGGGTCCTTGGCCTGCGGCGGGGAGAGTGGAGTGAGTGTGATTACATGTTGCTGCACGCTGCAGACTGCACACGCTCCGAGTGTGTTTTGCGGCGTACTTACCGTAATGGTGGCCACCGTGGTGTTGATGGCGGCGCCCTCGCTGACCTGCACCTCGTAGACGGACTGCTGGAACACGGGGCTGCGCGTGTTGGGCCCGGGGACGACCTTCACCTCCACGATGGTCTGGCTGGACCGGCCGCCAGTGTCGGTCGCCTGCAAACGCGGAGGTTGAGTTTGACATTCAGCCGGGCGTGGGACATGGTTGCACTGGCGAGGAGCATCGCCCCGTCGCCACTCCGTCGCCACTCCGGCAAACATCGCCACGCACCTGCACCGTGATGCTGTACTGCTCGCCGGCGTTGAGCTTCCCCATGGTCTCGATCAGCCCGGTGTCGGGGTCAATGACAAACTTGAGGCGGCCGTTGTTGGACACGTGGTAGATGCTGTACGTGACCAGGGCGTTGTCGCCCTCGTCGTTGTCCGTGGCCTCCACCTTGATGACCTCCCTCTTGCCGTCGCCGGCCTGCACGGACACGGGCGGGATCATCGGCAGGCGCGGCGCGTTGTCGTTGACGTCGGTCAGGGTGACGGTGAGCGACAGCGGCGAGCTGGCGGCGTTGCCGCCCTTCTCGCGCGCCACCACCTGGAAGCGGAACTTGCCCGGGCTGGGCGGGTCGCGGTCCAGGTCCTCCTCGTTGACCGCCAGCACGCCCTTCTCGATGCGGAAGAAGTTGGTCGTCAGCTCGAAGGTGTAGGTGGGCTTGGGGTCCTCGGGGCCCTGCGAACAGCGACAAACAGCGTTAGTGCACACAAGGACAACACACATTACGGCGGTGTCCGTGACTCACCAGGTCGGCGTCGGTGACGGTGAAGGAGATGGGCCTGCCGTTCACGTCCAGGATCTGCGTGCCGACCGGGGAGTTCTCCTCCACGTAACCCTCCGTGGCCGTGGCGATGATTTCCGGCGGGTTCACGTCCACGGGCTTCACAGTGATCTCCAGCTTGGCGGTCGCGAACCTCTTGGCCTCGGACACCTCAGCGGCCTGAGTGGACACAGTGGACACATCACGTCATTGGACAAAAGAAGGGGGTGAGTCGCGGTCACCCGACGGCCTGGATCCCCACGCACCTTGATGATGAGGTGGAACTTCTTGGTGACGGAGGTGTCGACGGGCTGCGTCTGCCGCACGGCTCCCGTCTGCGGGTTGATCTCGAAGTAGTCCCTGAAGCTGGCCGGCGAGCCGCTGAGGAAGGAGTAGGCGATGGGCGAGTTGATGGAGTCCATGTCCACGGCCTGGATCTTCTCCGGCGACACGTGCAGCACGCCCGCCAGCCTGCCGCTCTGCACCTACGGCACCAAGGGGGCAAGGGCGTCAGGCAAGAGCTAAAACAACGACGACTCGAGAAAATGACGTCGCAACGAACCGATGCCGTGTACTCCGGGTTGATGCAGGCGCCGTCCAGCAGCATGCAGCCCTGGTAGATGAAGCTCGGGTCCTGGTCGTCGTCGTCGCGGACGTTGACGGTGAGCGTCGCGCTGCTCGACAGCCTCTCGGACGAGTTGCGCGCGCGGTCCTGCGGGGACAGACAAGCACGCGTCAGGCACAGCGCCATAGTTTTAGGAGTGGTGATGGTTTCACGTGGGGCTTACCGTGGCCATGATGGTGACTAGGTAGCGCTGCGTGCGCTCGTAGTCCAGCGACCGGTTGACGGTGACCTGGCCCTGATGAGGCAGGTTGATGGTGAAGTAGCCGTAGCCGTCGGCGTAGTGCGTGCGGGGCTGGGCCTGGTGGGCGGCGGTCACGGCCGCGGCGTCGCCGGGCACCACCATGTACTCCATGAGCCCGTTGACGCCCGCGTCCGCGTCCGTGGCCTGCACGCCCTGAAAGATCGTGGTCCCCACGGGCGTAAGCTGCAACAAACACATGGAATCTATCAGAACAACTTCGGTCGTTCAGCTTGCGAAGTTTTGGGACGTTTTGGGACACCCTCATCTCTAAACGGAACCATAAGAGTGGGCGCAGGTATGGACCCAAAAATCCTTATCCATTACCCTTTATCCATCTCATCTCGCGGACACTAGCTGGTCTGCGTCCGCGCCAGTTGGCGGCGACTTCCCCTCCCGTCCCCATCATCCTACCCCCGGACTTCCCGGACGCAGCCGCGCGGCGGAGCTTGCCGGCGGCGCCGCCAGATGGCCCGCCCGCGCGGCGGAGGGCGCGGCGATGGCAAATGTTGTATTTGGGGCTGTGGCCGTGGCTGGGGTGGCCGGGACGAAGGTGGTCGAGGGGGCGGGGTTGAGGCCGAGGCCCCTGGAGGTGGCGGCGAGTGTGTGCGCGTGCCGAGGCCGTCGCTGCGGGCTTGCTAGAGCGGCGTCCGCGAGTGGCCAGCCGCGGGCCGCGCCGTCCGCGGCTCGGGTTAGTCGCAACAGACTTTTCTTGTTTGGCATACTTACCTGGCACAAAGGTTAACCGTGAACACTAAGGCGGTTCCTTCAGGGTGAGGCCTGTCCATTGCACTTCGGGCGGGCTGACCTCTGCGAGTATCCCTAATGTGGATACCTCGGGTGCACAATTTTTGATAGTCGGGACTGCGTACGCGCGGTCCCGGATAATCCACACATTCATTTCCTGTAGGAAGCCGGCGTTGTGTACATTTGGCGCCAATTCGAGGCGACATCTGCTTTTCCCAACAATTCTCGTTTCATCGCGTCTGTCTTTGCCTTGTTGTGGGGCGCCACGCCTCGTGGCCCGCCCCCTCACTTGTTCCTGCTTTTTCGGCAAATGTTCAAGTAGCTTGTGTCGTGAACCACCACATTACACGGCGGGGGGAATTTCCCAGTGGTTTCCCCCCAAGCCTTCTCCCCTCGCGGTGCGCGCGATGCCGTCCGTGGTCCGTCATCTGGAGTCGCTCGAGAGATGGCGCCGCGGTCGTCTTTGGACCGCTCGCTCGCGGTGAGTTCTAGCGCTCGCGCCTTACATATACTGCCTGGAGTGCACACTTTCAACTAACTTTGCGCAGTGGCGATATCGTAACCAATGAGGTTTATCCGAGGTGCGATTATTGCTAGTTGAAAACTTTTACCAATACCCCGCCTGTTGGACTTGCAATACAGTCCGACGTGGCAATTTTTGGAAGCCCCTACGGGGGCTCATGAGACTATCAACTTCTTCCTAAACCAGTGTACGTGAATAGTCGCCTCGGTTGCGAAGTTGTTCGTCAACCAAGGGACCAACAACTATGTTTGAGGCCACATCAACCCCCCCCCTGCAAAGAGAGTACGGCGCGGCAAGTTCTGGCGGGCGGGGAGGGGGGGGGGTAGGTAGGTAAAAGAAGTCCCGGCGTTTCCCGGCCCACGTTGGTCATCAACAGCTCCCCTAAGAAGAACGGGGTATACGTAATGCATGAAGAAACTGTAAAAAAAAAATGCTTTTGGCAGAAAAATGCTTTTGACAATATAATGCTCTTGGGCGAAGTAGATCGAGAAAAAGAACAAGAAAAACGTTGGACAAGACCCTGTTTGTGGCCAGGTTCTTCACCCTAACGAGGTACAGAAACGGGATTAGAAATGCTCTTTGCAGAAAAATCCGGAAGAAATGGTCTTTGAAGGATAGAACGAAGCGTTCTTTTACTTCTTTTACACCCGTCCCCCCGACCCACCTTTTGGCCCATAGACAACATACGTTGTCTATGTTTTGGCCAGAACTTGCCGCGCCGTACTTTAGAGTTGATGTGGCCTCAAACATAGTTGTTGGTCCCTTGGTTGACGAACAACTTCGCAACCGAGGCGACTATTCACGTACACTGGTTTAGGAAGAAGTTGATAGTCTCATGAGCCCCCGTAGGGGCTTCCAAAAATTGCCACGTCGGACTGTATTGCAAGTCCAACAGGCGGGGTATTGGTAAAAGTTTTCAACTAGCAATAATCGCACCTCGGATAAACCTCATTGGTTACGATATCGCCACTGCGCAAAGTTAATTGAAAGTGTGCACTCCAGGCAGTATATGTAAGGCGCGAGCGCTAGAACTCACCGCGAGCGAGCGGTCCAAAGACGACCGCGGCGCCATCTCTCGAGCGACTCCAGATGACGGACCACGGACGGCATCGCGCGCACCGCGAGGGGAGAAGGCTTGGGGGGAAACCACTGGGAAATTCCCCCCGCCGTGTAATGTGGTGGTTCACGACACAAGCTACTTGAACATTTGCCGAAAAAGCAGGAACAAGTGAGGGGGCGGGCCACGAGGCGTGGCGCCCCACAACAAGGCAAAGACAGACGCGATGAAACGAGAATTGTTGGGAAAAGCAGATGTCGCCTCGAATTGGCGCCAAATGTACACAACGCCGGCTTCCTACAGGAAATGAATGTGTGGATTATCCGGGGACCGCGCGTACGCAGTCCCGACTATCAAAAATTGTGCACCCGAGGTATCCACATTAGGGATACTCGCAGAGGTCAGCCCGCCCGAAGTGCAATGGACAGGCCTCACCCTGAAGGAACCCCCTTTAGTGATCACGGTTAACCTTTGTGCCAGGTAAGTATGCCAAACAAGAAAAGTCTGTTGCGACTAACCCGAGCCGCGGACGGCGCGGCCCGCGGCTGGCCACTCGCGGACGCCGCTCTAGCAAGCCCGCAGCGACGGCCTCGGCACGCGCACACACTCGCCGCCACCTCCAGGGGCCTCGGCCTCACCCCCGCCCCCTCGACCACCTTCGTCCCGGCCACCCCAGCCACGGCCACAGCCCCAAATACAACATTTGCCATCGCCGCGCCCTCCGCCGCGCGGGCGGGCCATCTGGCGGCGCCGCCGGCAAGCTCCGCCGCGCGGCTGCGTCCGGGAAGTCCGGTGGGCGGCGCCCCAGCCGCTGCAGCGGATGCCCGCCAGGCCCGCCAGGCCACGGAGTCGGGTTTCGCAGAGCGTCTTTGAATGATGTTTCTTGTGCACCGGGACACCGGGATACGGAAACGTCATCAGCCCACGTCAGCGACGTCAGCGACCACATCCCGAGACAAGACTGCTCCACTCACATAGGACGGCTCAGATGCCCCGGAAACTAAGTGCCGGCTCAATTGGCGAGACGGGCGCTGCGCTGCGCCGTGACTGCGCGATTTCAATCCTTGATGACAGGGCTGAGGACGTTTGCAGGCTGATTCGAGCTCCATTGGGGCTTGGGGGTGCGAGAGGGACAGAACAGAGCGGCGGAACGGTGAGCGGAATCAGTCCGCAGTGCCGCCGCGGCACACGACTCATGGGCTCGGCGCACGCATAGCGCAAGTCAGGCGCAAGCGCGCTGCCATTGCACTGCAAGTGGAGGCTGCGTCGCGGCGAGGCAAGGCGGCTACCACCGGCAGGGCCTTGGCGGCCTTGGCGACGACGGTCCGACGCCGGCCGCTTTGAGCGCATGGGCCAGCGGGAACAGACGGAAGGAAGCTATACCCTTGTAAGCCCGCTCTGTCTCTCTCCCCTCTGCTCTCGCCCCCACGGGACGCGCCAGGAGTGCGAGAGAGACAGAGCGAATTGGGAACCAGCCTGCTAGCCCGGGGAGGGGAGCCAGCGAGAGCGGGGGAGACTCTCCCTGGCGCTGACTGTACCTAAAGGGTCCGCGCTCGCTGCTGCTCGCTGCTTCATATACGATAATTGAGCTGTGCCGTGCGCAGTGCTCCGAAGGGGGCGGGGCGGCGCGGCGGCGGGGCGCGGCGTTCGCCTCCCGTGTAAGAGAACCGTTGTTCGGAATCATGTTTACGATCGGAACCATGTTGCCGGCGAAAGGTCTGCACCGTTACAACAAAGGACGGAAAAAGTTCGTTAGCGACGTTCTCGCTGACCGCGAGGCACCGCGAGGCACCGCCAGGCACCGCGAAAGCACGTGGCCGAGGCGCCGCCCCTTCCGGGCCTTCCGGGCCTTCCGGGCAGGTCGCCTCTCTGACCCCTCGAAACCTCGAAGCGGTTCAGCCGTCCCGTCGACAGCCACCGACAACTACTGGTCCGGAGCAGCCCGTTTCGATGCGATGGCCGCGAGGAGAAGAAAAGGAAGCAAAATCCGAAAGTGGCAAGGACCTCATAACGTGACGAAAAGAGTTTGGCGGTTTGGCCGTGTCCGTGCAGGGTCAAAGGCCACGGGCCGTGCACCCGCACGAGAAAGTGGTGCCCAGCCACCCGTGCAGCGCTGCGCGGCCTGCGCGGCCAGCCAATCGAGGAGCACGGCCGGGATGACCTCCGCCGAGACTAGCCGCGACTGGCCGCGACGTGCCCCGAACTCGCCAAAGTAACTGACAGCGAAAGTGTCTCATCACGACCGGCCCCGCCGTCGCCACGTCAGCGCCGCATCCAGACACTCGGCCTCGACGGCCACCTGGGGTGCGCGGCCAGGCGCGCTGGAGAGAGCACTCTCGAGGGCTCTCTGGCGCGCACCCTGGACAATTCCGCCAGACAAGCTTACCTCGGACACGGTGGTCTCGTACGGCAGGTTGACGAAGTGGGGCGCGTTGTCGTTGATGTCCGAGACCCTGACGATGACGGGGATGGTGCGCTTCTTCTTCGTGGCCTTCACCGTGCAGATGAGCTGCGCAATGGAAGGGAGGCTCGTTTCAGAAGAGGCGGCATTGAACCCATTTCGAAAGCCACCGCCCTGGCGGAAGGAGGGCCACTCGGGAGCGGCGGGAGGAAAGGAAGCTCACCTGGAAGACGATGTGCGACAAGTTGGACGAGTCCCTGTCCAGCGGGTGCAGCAGCTGCAGCCGCTTGCCGTTGAGGATGAACATGGGCGACCCCTTGGGGAACACCAGGTCCAGGGCGATGTCAGAGAAGGGGTCGCCCACCACGGGCAGGTCGGCGGGGCTGGTCTGCTGGTTGATTTCTGCAATGAGGAAACTACGGCTTAGACGCATTCTAACTAACTATCAATCGCAATTATGTGTATGTAATCGCAAGAAAACGTGTGATACGTTTGAAGGTCTTACTACAGGCACCCCATAAAAATCTCCAAACACTAACTCAGCCTGACCGGGGTGTGTTTGCCATCTGTTTGAACGCGCTCTGCTGCCCGCCGAACGGCGCCATCATTTCGAGATCGAAAGCAAAGAGAGGACTTCCCTTAACGGCCGCCAAGCCGAGTGTGAAAACAGCGAAACAGCGGCCCTCCCTAACGGGATGCACAACGGTTGGATAATGTGCGGTGGCAGCACCGGGCAGCACCGGGCACCACAGGCCTAACGACGTCCATGCAATACGTCTGGATTACGCGAGGCTGCGCCTCGGCTGCGCCGCAGGCCGAACTGGGCTTCGTCGCTCTGTCTCTCTCGCACCCCGACGGTACTCCCCGCGAGAGCGAGAGAGACAGAGCGACGCGAGCCATGTTCGGAATCGGCCTCCGGCTTGGGAGCACCGCGATCCGTTCCTAATTCGACCGAAACGGGCGGCAGTGGGGCGGCGGGTCGAACTGCAGGCGGCATCAAATCGACCGTATTGACCGACCGATCGGCCGGCTGGCGCTGCGGTCAGCACACTCCTGGCGTGTTGCATCACGGACAGCCACTACACCGCCACTTAAAAAAAAAACCGCGCGATGCGATACTGCCAAGGTGCTTTTGGCGTGGGAGGAAGGCCGTTGCCGAGGATCGCACTCTTCCCTTCTTTTCTTTTCGAGTGTCTCTGCCCACGCGTCTCCGAGACTCCGAGACCGCAGCGTGCAGTCCGGCAGCCCGGCGCCATTTGCGGCCGCGCTGCGAGGCGAGGACCGTAAGGACTGGCCGGCGGACCGCGGCACCGCTTCTTGCCCCTTTCCAGTTTTATAATACGTATAAAAATGGGAGGACGCAAGGGCAAGACATCCGGGAAGGTCACCAGCCTCGTCTCTCCGTGGACCAGCCGCTTAGCCAGCAACAGCCGTCAGGGCCCTCCCACGCTGGCAACAGCTAGGTCCAGCACCCCAAGTTTCAACCAACCCCTTCCTTGTTCCCACACAAATCTCAAGCATTTCTCTTCCCACGACTTTCAAGACCAAAGTTTAAAAATTTCTACGGCCCAGAGACGTCCAAAGACCATTACGAGGGGGTATGCGCTCTCTGAACCTGTGTACCGACTATTACGCTATTACGCTCTATTACGCCACAAATTAATCGGAATTTAGCTAAAAACGGCCTAAAACACACCAAAATTGATAAATATTTGACAATTTCGGCTATTACGCGACTATTACGCGTATTATTACGCGTGCTATTACAGATAGACTGAACCGACTATTACGCGAGTGCATACCCCCTCGGACCATTAGGTTCAAAAATTTGATACAGGTGATCAAAAGTTGACCGATTTGTAACTCTCAGAAAATCTCCAAGAGAGTCCCACGCCCGTATTAGTACGTATTTTTGCGACTCTCCCAGACGTCTATAGTTATCCAGCGCCGCAATACTCACGAGGTCCCCTGCTCTCTTCGACGTCCAGGATGATGTTGGACTGGCCGGTCTCCACCTCGCATAGTCCTGCAACAGCAAAAGGCGCACTGATACACTGACGAAAAAAAAGAAAAAGAAAAATGAAGGATCCCATCGCGGTTCTGGTGGCGGCGGAGAAGAGGCAGTCCGCAGTAAATCTACGAGATAAGGGTGGCAAACCAGTGCGGGGCAATTACCACCCACATCAAGCACGATGATCAGCCAAGTTGGAAAAAGGGAAGAAAAAACTCAAACCCGAATACAATTAACGTCATTTCTGTTCGATTCTGAGACAGCGAACTTTTAGGTAGATTTTGCAAAACAGCCTGCCATGGAATCGACTGGCACACAGTAAATGTCTTACAGTGAAAGGCTGCACCAATATATTATGGTGGGGATTTTCTCCATAATACCAACGAAATTCATCAAAATATCTATAAGGTACGGTGAATTCTCAATGGTATGTTACGAAGTCAGCTGCACCACCATAATACTATGGAACATTTTCATCATAATATGGAGAATCTTCACCGTGTGTAGAACATTTAGAGTGCATAGTGCGACCTTCAAAGCACTAACCAGCTTTACTGAACCAGCCACTAAAAAAACCCAGAAAGCCACGCTCTTGTCTCACGCGATGTGGCGGCGTGGCGGCGCTCTTCCCGAAACGCCCTCGCCTGTCCGCGCGCTTCCTTTATTTGCCCCCCCCCCCTTTTTTTTCTCACGCCCCGCGCGACGCGGCGACTGGCGGCGACTGGCGGCGACTGGCGGCGACGCGGCGGGAAGGTGGATGAAATTGAATATGGCCGTCACGACGCGGTGCGGCACTGGCAAGCCTGGCCGGCCGGACCGCCGTCCTTGAGAACGCCACAACGCCCCATTTATCAAGGCGCGTCTTTTGAGTCTTTTGGCGCGGAAGGAGCCTCGGCCGCGATCAATCACAAACACGCTCCGCTCATTGCGAACGGCGCTCTCTCTCTCTCTCTCTCTCTCTCTCTCTCTCTCTCTCTCTCTCTCTCTCTCTCTCTCTCTCCTCCCTCCTCTCTCTCTCTCTCTCTCCTCTCTCTCTCTCTCTCTCTCTCTCTCCTCTCTCTCTTCTCTCTCTCCTCTCCCCCTCCCTCCTCTCTCGCCGTCTCTCTCTCTCTCTCTCTCTCTCTCTCTCTCTCGCACACACGGGGCGTCACGCAGGCGTGCGAGAGAGACAACCGCGCGAGATGCTGTTCGGTATCAGCCGGCAGCACTCGCCACAGGACCGCCCGCCCGGCACGGCGCGGTGGGTTTTGATATTAAAACCAGGCAGGATATGAATTAAAGTTTCTATGGTTTGAAATCAACCAACTGCCTCTGTCGAGGAAATTGGCCTTGTCGACGCACCGAGCACGGCGAAGGGGTGCGTTGCGCGCCGTCTCGGCCACAATGCGCAGTGCGCGGCGCTGGCGCACTGTAGGGCAGGGCTGCTCCAGAGGACGCGTATCGCGTAATTAAAACAAATAACGAGGTAGCCTCGCGCCGGGCCGCACGGCCGGGGCGCGCCCAGGACCACCCGGACGCTTTATTAACCAAGCACCCCGTAATGCCGTAATGCGTGCCGCATCAGCTCGTAAAGTGCAAACTCACCGCGGAGCCTGGCGGAGCCCCCGTAGTGGGGTGGCCCCGCTCCCATGTGGGCGTCCTAACTGCACTTCATGACCATGGGCTGGAATTTTTTTTGGTTGTTCTGGGGACCCACCTGAACACTTTTGCCCGCAGAGGCATTTCGATTTCGCGTGCAGAGCCAAGATGGCGGCCGTTTTAACGCAAAATTGAACACTTTTGACTTGGATGCGTTTGATCCTATGGCTTCCCTCATTCTTATCCGATTTTCACGATCCAAGAATTGATTCCCACCAAGTAAGGTCCAAGGAAGACGATGCCGTTGACAGATTCACGATATCTCGACAAGTTTTGGAGCAGTAACGTGTCAAAAGTGAAACATTGGCCCCGAAAAAAGGCAACATTATTTTTGAACCTTAATACACAGTTACCTGTTAACCGTATCAAAAAATTGCCTTCTCTGTTCGTTGTGCGTCCTTTCTAGACGAGTAATTTGAGCACAAACTCCGACCTGTGCGCCAAACCGTTTACGAGATACGCCCGTTCGAAGGGTGCCGTGTCGGCCCGGCGGAGGCCGCTCTGCAGGGACTTTCCCTAAGGGGCTGATAGGCAACCCGCTCGACGGCCGCTCCCGCCAGCCGCGAATCCAGCGCTAAACGACTGTTTTTCAACGCAAATGTGGCTTGTTTAGCCTAATTAGGCTAATCGTTCTCCGTCAACGGGTGGCTGGTTTTTGGGCCTTCCTTTGGGACACCTTTGTTACGGAGTGCGATTAGCCACCTTAGTTTGGGAGCGGTATTGCAGCAAAGTTTGTCGAAACGGTATCAAATGTGTAGAAATCGTCGTTTGGGCTGACTTTGGGAAGCCACTGCGTTTAATATAAGGCGGCTAATCGCTCTCCATCAACGGGTGGCTGGTCTTTGGGCCTTCCTTTAGAACACCTTTGTTACGCAGTGCGATTAGCCGCCTTAGTTTAGGAGCGGTATTGCAACAAAGTTTGTCGAAACGGCATCAAATGTGCAGAAATCGTCGTTTGGGCTGACTTTGGGCAGCCACTGCATCTGATCTAAGGCGGCTAATCGCTCTCCCTCAACGGGGTGCTGGTCTTTGGGCCTTCCTTTAGAACACCTTTGTTACGGAGTGCGATTAGCCACCTTAGTTTGGGAGCGGTATCGCAGCAAAGTTTGTCGAAACGGTATGAAATGTGTAGAAATCGTTGTTTGGGCTGACTTTGGGAAGCCACTGCGTTGAATCTAAGGCGGCTAATCGCTCTCCATCAACGGGTGGCTGGTCTTTGGACCTTTCTTTAGAACACCTTTGTTACGGAGTGCGATTAGCCGCCTTAGTTTAGGAGCGGTATTGCAACAAAGTTTGTCGAAACGGTATCAAATGTGCAGAAATCGTCGTTTGGGCTGACTTTGGGAAGCCACTGCGTCTGATCTAAGGCGGCTAATCGCTCTCTATCAACGGGTGGGTGGTCTTTGGGCCTTCTTTTAGAACACCTTTGTTACGGAGTGTGCTTAGCCGCCTTAGTTTGGGAGCTGTATCGCAGCAAAGTGGATCAAAACGATAAAATTTTACTTTACCCAAATATACCCTATAATACGGTAAAATACCGTATTTTACCGTTATTTACGTAACTTTGAATCTTACCGGTGTTTTTACATCCCTAATCTACTTTGACCCCAACTCAGGTTAAAATCCCGTCAGGGTTAAACATAGGCGAAATTCGCACATTTCTTTATGAACCTACGGGACGGGCCAAAGTTGCCGATGTATATCGCTACTTTTCCTGTTATTTCAGTATGGTCCCCTTTTAGATGAGGTTTCATGGGTTCATATGGAATACAAGCAAGTTCTAGAACGGTGGTGAAACAAACAAGGCTAAACAAGCCACATTTGCGTTGAAAAACAGTCGTTTAGCGCTGGATTCGCGGCTGGCGGGAGCGGCCGTCGAGCGGGTTGCCTATCAGCCCCTTAGGGAAAGTCCCTGCAGAGCGGCCTCCGCCGGGCCGACACGGCACCCTTCGAACGGGCGTATCTCGTAAACGGTTTGGCGCACAGGTCGGAATTTGTGCTCAAATTACTCGTCTAGAAAGGACGCACAACGAACAGAGAAGGCAATTTTTTGATACGGTTAACAGGTAACTGTGTATTAAGGTTCAAAAAAAATATTGCCTTTTTTCGGGGCCAATTTTTCACTTTTGACACGTTACTGCTCCAAAACTTTTCGAGATATCGTAAATCTGTCAACGGCATCGTCTTCCTTGGACCTTACTTGGTGGGAATCAATTCTTGGATCGTGAAAATCGGATAAGAATGCGGGAAGCCATAGGATCAAACGCATCCAAGTCAAAAGTGTTCAATTTTGCGTTAAAACGGCCGCCATCTTGGCTCTGCACGCGAAATCGAAATGCCTCTGCGGGCAAAAGTGTTCAGGTGGGTCCCCAGAACAACCAAAAAAAATTCCAGCCCATGGTCATGAAGTGCAGTTAGGATCGGCCAGGCCACCCCACTACCGGCGGCCACAGTGTGCACAGTGTGCTCGTCGCTCCGTCCCTCTCGCACGCTTACGGGCAGCTGCTACCGGCTGCAGCGCCACCTCCAGCCGCATGCCCTGCATGTGCTTTGGCCGAGTCGAAATGCACTAATGCGCGCTACAGACACACACACACACTCACACACACGCGCACTCACACACGGCCAGCGCCGTACGGCCGTCCTGCGGCATTCGCATACAATATCTTATTCACGTGTTCTCTCTATTATTTTGCACACCATTTGCTCTGCCGGTGCAGGCCGTGCAAGCCGTGCAGGCCGCTCGCTGCCGGGATGGCCCCGCGGTCCGCTACTGTGCGCCAGCCCCCCTGCGAGTGTGTGTGCGTGCGTGTGTGTGCGTGCGAGTGACCGAATGGGCAGTTACTCGCACAGTGTTACGGTGCCCAAGGCCCGCGCTGCCGGCGCTGCGCGCAAGGTACGGCATGCGAGGTGACTGCGCACAGTGCTTCGTCGCTGTCTCCCTCGCACTCCGGGGGTGCGTGCGCGAGAGAGACAGCGACGCCGAATCCTTCACGGCAGTGTGGCCTCCGCGCGGTGCTTCTAAACCCTTGTTCATGATGGCAAAAGGAAGCTAAAAGTGAGAGGAGCGGTCTTTTTGGGCACGGCTTCCTCTCTCTCTCTCGCCCCGCGTGGGGCGTTCTCCGCCGCTTTGGAAGATTGCGGCAAAAAGACGCAGGCCAACAGAGAGTCGTGTCGATTCGGAGCGCAGCGCCAATCGCAGCGCTCCAGTGGAGCCAATTCGTAATGGCCGAGTCCGGCCGAGGCGATCGAGAGCCTGGAGGGCCTGCAGGGCCTGCAGGGCCGGCCGGACCGCCGAGGTCGCGCCCCGCCCGTCTCGCGCTGTCTCGCTGTCTCTCTCACACCCGCGAGGGCGTTCCGTGAGGGTGCGAGAGAGACAGAGCGACGGCAGGACGGCAAGGAATCGCACTGCCGTCGTACAGCTAAACCACACGCGGCGCTTCAAAGTTCACACTGCAAAGTGGGGAGTATCTTTGGGAAGTCAGCTGCGTCGTGCGCTGTGCTCCTGCGGTGTTTTTCCTGTAAACTCGAAGCCGGCCGTGGCGAAGCACGTCGGCACGCTCCACTCACCTGGTTTGGCCGCGTCGCTGGGCCCGGCGCACACGGCCAGCAAGACCGCCAGCGCGGCGTACAGGGCGTACAGCGCCCCGGCGGGGGCGGGCGGGGCTGGCCTCATGCCTGCAACAGAGAGGAAAGGCAGGGGTCACGCTGTGCTCGGCTGTGCTGCGCTTTGCGAAACTGGTGCATTTTTCTCTCGCCCTGGTGCCGCCGCTGCTGCATGCACGACCGACTCGCCGTGTAATCGATGTCAAATCAATCAGCGATCGGGGTGCTGCCGAGCCGTTCGCCGTCTCTGTCGCACCCCCAGTGGGACGCCGCGTGGGCGCGCGTGGGTGCGGCAGAGAGAGCGAAATGGCTGGGCTGAGGGGGCGGCCGCGGCACGAACCCCGCGCCGGCGGCAGCCTCCAGGCCACTATAGGACTCTACCTCCAGGGTCGCCGCGCCGGCGCAAAACGTAGGGCTGGCGAGCGAGGCGAGACAATACTCGAAGCCGAATCCGTTTTCCCCGCTCTTCGTTCGGTCCGGCCGTTCGGCCAGAGAGACGACGATGGAGACGAAAGCGCCGAGTGAGACGAGCGAGAGCTGGCCGGGCGGTCGGCGGCCGAGGCACCGCCGAGGCACCGCGACCCCCACAATCGTCATCACCATCGTGAAGGCGGCCGTCGCGGCGTATCGCGCGCGTCATCGCAATGCGCATCGCGCCGCATCGCGCGGCCATTGGCGACAAAAGCAACGTCGGCGAGGCGGTACTCGCTGGCCGAGCCGTATCGGGGGAGGACGCCGACGACGCGGACGACGCGGACGCCGTGTCACCGCGCGGCCAGCCAGACAGATTGGCCGCCGCGATTTCAACAATTTATTCAGTTGGCAGCATTGTGTGGAAACGGCGACGTGCGCGGGAAGAAAGGGAGGCGCGGCCGGCCACCCTGCGCCGGCTGTCTCTCTCGCACTCATGGGGCGGACCGTCGGGGTGCGAGAGAGACAGAGCGACGAAACCGAGGTTCGGAGTCTGTGCATCTCTGGGCCGGCCCCCAAGACAGCGACCCGCAGGGGTCACTGCCAAGAGAGTTGAGCCCAGGGGTGGTGCTGCCCGGAGTCACCGCCGCCGCCTCGCCCCGTGTAGGGCAGCATGCTGTGCATGGAGTGCGCGGCCACGTAGAGATGTGCGAATCAGGTTTTTTCCCCTCGAATCGAATCGAATCGAATCATGAAAAAAAAATCCCCGAATCGAATCGAATCGAATCTGCATCTTTTTTCTCGAATCGAATCGAATCGAATTTTTGTCCCTGTTTTTCGAATCGAATCCGAATCTCAAGCAAAAATTTCATGATTTCGTTACGTTGTTGTTGGAGCAATACAGGAAGTGCGTTGTTCAATATCAGTAGTGCAAAACAAATATTAGTGGAACAAAAAATAATTATATTTTATTACAATGTAATATCACATAAAAATATTAGTATTTGGTAATTTCAGTCTAGAAGCTAGCTGGCGGGTGTGCAGCGCGCGATTCAAACGGGAGAGGAAAGGGACAAGATTCGAAGGCGAATTACCCTCGATTCGAATTTTTCGAATAGTTCGGATTTTAAGCAATTTTCCCGGGAGCGAATCGAATCGAATCAGAGCTGATTCGATTCGATTCGATTCGATTCCGAACCTTTCGCACATCTCTACGGCCACGGCGGTATCGAGGGCCGCGACCTGGGTCAACGTCGACAACGCCGTCGACCCGCATGCCGGGGACGGCGGGCGCGACGCGGGGCCTTGGCGGAGGATAACGGGGGGACGCCATGCAGAGCCAGACGGAGCCGGGCAGAGCCATGAGAACCGTGCCGCGAGGCCGCGGGCCGCGGGCGGGGACCGCGCACGGGGACACACGACACACGCGCAGCGCGCAGCGGGAAAACACAGAAACGGCGGGAAAAGTGCGGAACGGAAAGGAACGGACCCACTCGAGGGGAACCCCGCCGGCGTGGCGAGGTGCGCGTCGTCACGACAACGACGGCGTGGCGGTGTGGCGGCGCGCCCAACAAGGCCTTGCAGGCCGCCGAGCACGTCGAAGTCTCGTCCTTGATGAGGCATTCCTCGGTCCGCGGGGCTGCCGGCCGGCCGGCCAGCCAGCAAGGTGCCCCGTCACGACGCCGGCGGGGCGGGCAGGGCAGCGAGGCGGGCAGCGAGGAGAGCAGCGCCATGGCGGCGCGCAGCAACGGGAGCCGGTATTGTTTTCGGCCGCCGCACCAAATTAAATGTCACTCACAGAAAAGGCTGTGCTGGCGGAGGCGGCGGGAAAAAAGTGAATAAAGTGCTCGCGTCCTGTGCGGCCCGCTTCTTGGTCATTTCCTGGGCGACAGCGCGACAGCGACAACGCCGTGCAGTAACAGAGCGGAACAAACTGCCGCCAGCGCGGCAATGGCATCGGCAATGGCACGAATCCGGGAGGGGCGGCGCGGTGGTCGCCTTGGCGGTGCCCCGCTGGCTCCAGCTGCAGACGTATTCCGAGGGCTGTTCTCGTCGCTCTGTCTCCCCCGCACCTACACGGTCTTGAATGCGAGAGAGACAGAGCGACGAAAACCTCGGAATCGGTGCTGGCTCTGGCTCCGCGGTCGCCAGCTGCCGTCGAGGCCAGCGCCGCGGCGCCGCTCGGGGCACCCGCACTCACCCACGCCAGCAGTACCGGCACAACCAGCAGCAGCCCATGCTCGCAGTCTGCCAGCACGCAGGGCGACCCGCGGCGCGAGGCCTCTGGCGCGGCCTCCAGCTCGCAAGGTTGAGATCTGGTGCCAGTCCCACCACGCCCAGCCGGCGGGAACGCGTTTCGGCGAGGGGCAAACAACTTGAATTTAGGTGTACATTTTCCGTGAAATAACGTGAAATAACGGTGAAATAACGTGAAATAACGGTGAAATAACGGCGAAATAACGATGGAATAACGCCAAAATAAGCGTGAAATAGCGTGAAATAACGGTGAAATAGCGCGAAATAACGTGAAATAACACGAAATAACGCGAAATAACGTTGAAATACCCTTGAAATAACGTCGGAATAACAATGAAATAACGTGAAATAACGTGAATTTGAAATAACGGTGTACAAATTTTGACGAAGTTGTTTGCCCCTCGCGTTTCGGAAAAAAAGAAACGACGAGTGATGCGATATCTCATTAAATGCGAGTTACACCTTATTTTCGCAGTGTTGCTGCACCTCCTAAAAAAGACGACATCGTAAAATGACTTTAACCGCACACATTCGCGCACGCACGCACAGGGACACACCTTGGATGCGCTGCTGCCCAGCCCAGCCCGGCCCGGCAATGCCTGGCCATGCCCGTGTAAATGCAGTGGTGTGTAATGAGACAGGGCGGAATACCGTTCGCGGCTTCGCGCGTATCGCCGGCAGATCTGTACGGCAGCCAACACCACAGCAGCGAGGGAAGGGCGCTCCAAGCCCGAAGCCCCACGAAGGCTCGAACCGAACCGAACGGACTCGCTCATAAGATGTTCGCACGGGATACGAGGCGGCCGGGGTAAAACGCTGTGCAACGGCGGACGGATTAAAAAGGGACGCCGGGATGGCGAACGAGATGCAACGAGTCCAGGAATGAGGACGTGACTGAATGACTGCGAGGGGAGGGGAGGAGGGGAGGGGAGGGGGGAGGAGAGGGGAGGGGAGCGACATCGGCCAAACTGAGTCGACCCGGCCGGCCCGGCCAGAGCGCCTCACGAGCTCCGGGTAGGCAACTCGGCGCACGGACGCGTCCGGAGCGCGGCGGCGGTTGCCTACCCGGCACGGCTGTCGGCGGTGGGCTTGGCGAGCCGCTGTTGCCGCTGAACGATTCGTTGTTCCAGACAAAATAACACCGCCGGGCCATCAGTCTTGCGTTCCAGCGCCGCGCTAGTCTCCTTTTTTTGGCGCGTGCCGAGCCAAATCGACGGGCGGACGGGCGGACGAACACGCTCGCGGGGATGGGGCTGGCCGGCAGCCAGCGGTTCGCGGCTGGCTCTCTCTCTCTCACACTCGTGGGGCGTCCCGTGACGGTGCGAGCGAGACAGCGCGACGAAACGACTGCTCGGAGAGTGAGCCTGGTTCGGCGGCGAGGGGGTAAACACTTCAAGAAATCGTGTACAGACTACTCGGTATTACGCTGTATTACTGAGGTATTACACGTGTATTACGGCCTTAAAATGCAAAAATTTGGCACATTTGACCCGAAAAAGTTATTACGACCCCGTGTATTACGCGTAATACACGGTTTTTGTGTACAGGGTATTACGCGAGTGGTTACCCCCTCGTTCGGCGGGCACTCGACTCCAATATGCAATCAGGAGGCAATGTCACTGCATGGCATGGGCCTTCCAGCGAGCATCCAGGCGCAGCGCTGTGCCACCGCCTGCGACGACTTCGTCCGCCAGACATGCGCCAGACATGCGCGAGACGGAGGGAACTGGAGCCGTTTGTCGCGGCAGCCACCCAGCTAACCAAACCACGCGCGTGGCCCTGCATACACGCACGCACGCCCGCACAACGCGGAGGCGGCCGCGGCGGCATATCTCAGGCACCCAAAGGCACCCAGCAGGTACACTCTAAATGTAGGGTGCCCAGAAACTGGGCGTCTTTGTCGCCCACCCCACTTTTTAGGGTGCCAAATGTCGCTTAGTTTCTGGGCACCTTTGTCGCCCAGTCTCGGGGTGGACAAATCATACAGTAACCGGCCCTCTCTCATGGTAGAGCATGCACAGGTGTCTAGTTCCTGGGCGACTGAGGTGCCCAGATTCTGGGCACCTTTGGCACCTTAGTCGCTGCCGAGCCATGGGTGAAGGCAGGTTCCTGAATGGTTTGTCCACCCCGAGACTGGGCGACAAAGGTGCCCAGAAACTGGGCGACATTTGGCACCCTAAAAAGTGGGGCGGGCGACAAAGGCGCCCAGTTTCTGGGCACCCTACATTTAGAGTGTACCCCGTCGTCCTCGCAGGTCACTGCACCGCGGGGTACGCATGCACGCGAACACACACACACACACACACACACACACACACACACACCACACGCACGCACACACACACACACATACAGCGAGGCAGGCGCTGGGCTCGCTAACGACCCCGCTCCCCATTGTGGCACTGCAGTTCGATTGACTCGTTGGCCGCTTGGCCGCGAATCCAAAGTGACGCCAGTTTAGAGTGCAGCCCCGCCCCCGCCCCTCCCCGCGCGCCTGCCGCCTGGCCTGATCCTTTGTCGATCGCTGCAGCTTTTCCTGTTGTTGTTGCTGCTAACGTTGTTGTTGTTGTTGCTGATGCTGCTGTAGTCGTCGTCGTTGTTGTTGTTGTCGTCGTTGTGACGAGGCGGAGAGGCAGCAGCAGGAGAACAGCAGAGAAAGTGCGAAAGAGGAGGCATGGGTGTGGATTGAGACGTGGGGCGAAGGGCGCGGGGCGGGGAGGGGAAGGGCATCCTCTTGTCCGTGGGGCACGGCGGGCACGGCGGGCACCGGCAGGCACCGGCAGGCGGCGGGGAAAGCTCTTGCATGAGAGGAGCACATCGGGTTTGGAGTGGCAGGGCCGGGCAGGGCGCGGCGCGGCGCGGCGGCTCCAAGGCGCCGTAGGAATGTATGCCACTTCGAAGAGGGCGCCGCATACCCGGCCCTGCGGCCCAGCGGGGCTGGTTCCGCACGGCGCCTGCGTCGCTCCGCCCAGTCTGTCCGTCTCTCTCGCACTCCTGGAGCGTGTGGCGGGGTGCGGGGGAGACGGACGGGGCGACTGTCCGGGAGCGGCCCCCGCGGCCCCCGCGTCCTGGCAGCATGCCTGGCAAGTGGGCCAGAAGACTGGTGGAGGCGGCCAAAACTCTAGACGCGTTTTGAGCTCCAGAGTCGCTAAGCAGGACTCGAACCGAACCTGTGACCCCACCAATGGATTGCTCTCCGAACGAGGAATCCATTGGTGGGGTCACACGTTCGGTTCGAGCCCTATTTAGCGACTCTGGAGCTCAAAACGCGTCTAGAGTTTTGGCCGCCTCCACCGGTCTTCTGGCCCACTGTGCAGCACCACGCCGTGCCACGCAGTAGAGTTTGGGATCGGGCGGGCTAAGAATTTGCGGCTTGCCCGGGACTGTGCGGATGCAGCCCGTGAGTCTCGGAGACAGCTGGGCCACGCCAAACCACTGCGGGTGACGCGCGTTGCGACGCCGCCCAGCCAGCCGCCTCCGGCCGTTGCTCGAGCACACCGACAGGCGAGCCGACTGCGGCTGGCCGGCAACTCTCTCTCTTACTCCCATATGCAGGTAAAGGAGTGAGAGAGACAGGTGTCGGCTCCGGCCGGCACCGGCCTGACTCACTTGGCTCCCTTGGCTCTAGCCACTGACGAGCGCGACGCGTCGACTGGACGGCGACGCTGTTCGGGTGAGCCGGGCAAGGCCGGGCTAGGCGGCCCGACCCCGGGTCGGGCCGGGCCGGGCTAGCTGGCGAAGGCACCCGGGCAAGCGTTTCTGTCACTAGCCCGCCCGATCCCAAACACTACACGCAGAGCCGCTCCAGCAGGAAGAGGGCGGAAAGAGTCACCCGTCTCTTTCCTGGATCAGGCTGGAGAGGGTTTCATACAGAATTCAACTTTTTCTGTCCCTCTCCTTACGGAATTAAACAGAACAACGCCGAGAGCAAACGACATTACTGTCTTCACATTAATTTTTTTTGCGCTTTGATCCAGGACGGGCGACACCTGCACTGCAACAACACGGGCTGCGTCTACAACAACAGGACGGCGTGTCGCGCGCCCCGGCGCCGCCGCGGAGTGCCGCGGAGTGCCACGACGCGCCATGACGAGGGGGCGATATTTCACAGAACGGGCTGCAGCAGCGCGGCAAAGCAGCGGCCGTCCTTCTTTTGTGTCCAAAGAAATTGCGCAACGGCGGAGAAGGCTGAATTGCAGGCGGCTAGGGCCGGCAAGCGCCGACTGGGCTGCTAGCGGTGGCACAGTTAGGGTGAAGTACGACGGCGACGACGACGACGACGGTGTCTGCCGCATTTTTCTCGCGCCGCTTCTTTCCCGGCGGGTGGATAAACCTCCGCGCGACGGCGGCCAGGCACTGCCAGGCACTGCCAGGCGGCGCGATGACATTGCGGACACGTCCGAAAGCCGTTTTGCACATGCATCACCGGCGGGGCGGCGGCGGGGCGGCGCCGGGGCGGCCATGACACCTGCAGCGCGCCTCAGCGCCGCCGCCGCCTCGGCCGCAGCCAGCGCGGAGCAGCGCGATTTAGCGGCATCAGCGAGGAATGCGGCGGACAGGGTTATGGACTATGCAGGACACCTGCTGCAGCTGCGAGCCATAGCACACTCACACTCACTCACACACACCCACACTCACTCACACTCACACACACACGCACGCACACACACACACACACTTACGTGGAGAGGCGGCCAGTGGGCCCGTCCATACCCGTAACGGCACTCGCCTATACCAGCACACATACAGGGCCAGGCCGGCCGCCACGCCCGGCCACCCATGGGTACACACGGACACACGGATGCGTGCCGTGCCGCCAGCCCCGCCAGCCGGCCAGCCAGCCAGCCCGGTGGCGGTGGCATTGTGCTGGCCGGCGCTATAAATACGCCTCGCAAAACGGGCGACATCGGCATAAATATCGCCGCCCTGCCCGAGCAGGCAGGCTGGCAACCAGGCAGCGCGTGGCAGGCTGGCAGGCAGACAGGCAGCCAGCCAGGCAGGCAGGCAGGCAGGCAGGCGTGCAGGCAGGCAGCCCGTGGCAGGCTCGGCTGCCTGCTCGGGCGGGGCGGCGGCGCGCGCCTCGCCGCGCCTGCGGGGTAGGCACCACGCCTCTATCTCGAAACGGCCGGCATGCTGATTCCACACAGCGTTTTCAGTCGCGCTGTCTCTCTCCCACCGAAACGGAACACCCCATGAGGGCGAGAGAGAGAGAGAGAGAGAGAGAGAGAGAGAGAGAGAGAGAGAGAGAGAGAGAGAGAGAGAGAGAGAGAGAGAGAGAGAGAGAGAGAGAGAGAGAGAGAGAGCGAGCGAGCGACGAAAGCGCTGTGCTCCGGCGACGGCGACACCGCGCTTGAATGGGAACGGTTTTAGCCGCGCGCGACGGGGCCGGGAGGGTGGAGCGGAGGGAGCGGACACGAGTAAGCTTATTTACGACCGGCATGCATCGGGAGGCATCGCGAGGCTGCCTGCGGGGCTGCAGGGCCGGCCTGGCCTCCACGGCCTCGCCCACGCCGCCGCGCCGCCAGCCCCACATGGGCCATTGGGGCTTCCCTCCGGCGGCAGGCCTTGGCGTGAGGCGTGTGGCGGGGCGGGCCGTGGCAGTGGCCCTGACCTTCCCGACGGACCGCCTTTCTTTCCGCTCCCAGACTCACGGACCGCCGCTTCCGCCGGCCGACTCCCACACTGAAAAACATGAGCTCTCAATCCGAGAGCATTTGCCTCACACCGAGAGGATGCTCCCGGAATAGTTGCAAGCACCCCATACATGTGACGCAGCAAACGCAGCAAACCAGGATAATAAGCAGGGAGCGAGGTGGCGGTGCTCGGCTCGGCAAAGTTCGGTTCGGCGAAGTCCTGTCGAAGCCTGGAGCCCCGGCAGCGTGGCGCGGACTGGCCGCTTACAGATTAGTTGCAACGGAACACCGCTTCGCCAGGCCAGGCCAGGCCGCGCCGGGCTTGCCGGCGCTAGCGCGGGCGCTAGCGGCCACATGCATATCAGTGCGCCGTGCCGTGCCCTGCGCCCCCCACTGGAATGCCCTCATTTTATCGGCCCGTTTAAATCACGTACACTCCTCTGCAAACAGTGCGGTGCGGCCAGTCCTCCGCGGCTGGGCCGGGCCGGGCGGCGGGGCGGGGCGGGGCGGGGCGGGGCGGGGCGGGGCGGGGCGGGGCCTCCCGGGCCTCCCTTATCGCCTATGCAAACATAACGGCGAGGCGGTGCCGGGCGGTGCCGGGCGGTGCCATGGCGGCATGGCATGGTGGTATGGCGCACGCCGCGTGGACGGCGTGGACGGCGTGGACACCAGCACCGCACCAGCGCACCGGAACGCGACGCGACGGCCCTCGGCCCTTCCCTTCCCTTCCCTTCCCGGTCCAGCAGGCCCACGCTTCCGCCCGCCGGCGAGTCGCTCTGTCTCTCTCGCTCTCAGGGGGCGCCCCATCAAGGTGCGAGAGAGACAGAGCGTCGGAAACGACTCTCTGAATGAGCCTGCTGCACCGGCAGCGAGGGCGGCGAGGTGTCGCGTGGGACTCCATCATCATCAGCGAGCCCTTCCGGTCACCGTCCCACCGGACGTGTTTCGCTCGCCACTTTTTGGCGGCCCTACAGTGTACTTACCCTCTGCGCGGCCAGGGCGTGGCCCCGGCTGGTCGTCGGCGGTCCACCGCGCGTGGCTGGGCGGTCCCTCACATCCTGGCCATCCTCGTCGTCATCCTGCAACAGAAGAGACACGCCCGTCAGTCGTGCCGGCGGTGGCGGCGTGGCGATGCAGGGTGGTCCGCGCCTCGCCGTGCTGCCCTTGTGCGCCTTGTCCGCGGCGTAGGCAGTGCGGTAGTAGTACGACGGCGTCCGCACGCAAAAAAATAAAAGTCAGTCCAGAGCTAACTTTCTTAGTTGGCGTTTTTTAGCACCACAGCTAAAAAAATTGCAACTCTGCTAGCGACCTCTGCTGAGTAGCGCTGCTCCTTTAGCTGAGGGTCTGCCGGAGATCGGCTTTCCCGGAACCTATATTTCTGGAGGATTCAGCTACTTCAGTTTGCTGCAGTGCTAATCAATCGCTGCAAAAATGGGATTTACAATGCAGCAAAAATGTTTAGGAGATAGGGCAAGGCTAGGTTCGTTCCGTGGCGCTTCGCTCGCGCTGATGGCTAGCAGTGAGAGATGGGTTAGTCGGGGAACGGATGCTCCCCACGTTCTCACCGTGACATCACCCATGGTCAGCAATTTTTAAAGTCTCTTGAGACACGACTGTCCCGGAGGAGCCTTACGCCTCAGGACGACTGGTCCGTCTTAGACAGAAAATCCCGCACCTTCTAATAAATATCATAATCATGAAGAATTCTACAATGCTAATGCAGCTAGAGTTGCCACTAATCTCCGTTTTCTCCATAGCTAAATTTACCCAGCTAATAATTTTTAGCTGTGCAGCTAAAAATTTTGCTGGGCCTACAGAGCTAGATAAATTAGCACTGGTGCTAACTTTTTAGCTCTGAATCGATTTATTTTTTTGCGTGCGGGCGATAGCCATCGACATCTGGCGGAGGTCGCGTCATAAGAACACCGCGCGCCGCTGCCGCGCGCGTGATGGCTCGAGGTGAAGCAGTGTGTGCGCGCGGCCTGGGCGCGGCCGCGGGCGAGGGTGGGGCGCAGTGCGCGGCAAGTGCCTATGCGACCGAAAGAGCGCGCCCGCCGGGACTCGAACCCGCAACGATGCATGCGCGGACGCTCCGGGCGAAAAAGTCAAGTTTATTAGCCGGCATTGCCGTCCCGCACGAATGGATGTGTTATTGTGCAATTCGCAGTTACAGTGTACCCGAGATGTACGCGCGCGCGCGTGTGTGTGTGTGTGTGTGACCCCCATGTCGCACCGCTCGGGCCGACGCGCACGGGTTCTGGGCCGCTATGCCTCATCGCCTCTGCTCGCCTCGCCTCCTGCCCGCTGCCCATCATCGAGGCGAAGTGGAGGCTGCCGCCTTAAAAGGAGGCACAAGCCTCGCTGGAACCGCGCTACGGAACGTGCCTGCGCTCGCGCACGCGCGCGCGTGTGTCTATGTGTGTGTGTGTGTGTCGGAAGCGAACAAGTCCGGTTTGATTTCGCCTCAATCCTAATGAATGTCGATGCTGGCGTTGTGCAGATAATACGACCCGTTCCCATACGCTGCGAGTGGCGAGAGCAAAAACAGGAAAATTATGGCAACCTGTAAAGGGGTGCGTCAACAGGTGTCACGCGCATCCCCAAGCTAACTGTCAGCATGTCTGTCAGTCTGTCTTCCGTCTGTTCGCCCCGGGGGTGACTACGTGCCGGCCCACCCCCGCGACCCCGGTGGGGTTAGTGCCTCCGGATTGCCTGTGGCGATTGTCTTCGGTGCCTTCGCCAGGCAGGCAGCCAGGCGGCCGGACCGCGACACGCCGAGTGCTCCAATTAGCGAGGCAGGAATCTCTGCACCGCCGTGGCCGCGTCGCCGCGTCGCCGTTAGAGCCGCGCGGTGTCTCGGACGCCCTGCTTACGGACGGCCCAACAAAAACAATAACAACAAAAATCGATAAGGTCCTCGCTGAAGTCTGATCAACGCTGGACCAAAATGTTATTGTTTTTACTGCTCAATGGGTCATACAGTTAACCCCACCTCTCCCAAGACAGGCCCGAGAGGACGGTCCACAGTGGGCCAGAAGACCGGTGGAGGCAGCCACAAAATTCAAGACGCGTTTTGGGCTTCGGAGTCGCTATATGAGGCTCGAACCAAACGTGTGACCCCACCAATGGATTGCTCTCCGAGAGGAATCCATTGGTGGGGTCACACGCTCGGACTCTGGAGCTCAAAACGCGTCTAGAATTTTGGCCGCCCCACCGGTCTTCTGGCCCACTGTGCGGCCGGACCAGACGAGGCGCCGCCCGTTCCGGAGTTGCTGGAGCCTCCCCTGCCTCCAGCTGGAGGTGTCCGTCCGAGAGTCCGAGGATGTTGGCGCGCTTGCCGCGTTTGCCGCGTCCACCGCGCGGACGTTCCCCCGCGACTTTAATCTTTTCACTCCACTCCACCCGGCCTGCTCCAAGAGGCCTGCTCGGCGCGCCGCTCTCAACGCACGACTAATCCCGATGCTATCTCCGCACTCGGGACTCCAGAGACTCCAGACTCGTGCTCGCGGCGCGCTCCAGCTCCAGCAGTGCGGGGGCGGGCCAGCGTCTGTCTCTCTCGCACACCCAGGGCGGTGCCGTGAGTGCGAGCGAGACAGAGCGACGCAAACACTGTTCGGCGGAGCAGCGCTGGCCAGCCACGTCATTGGCCATGCCGCCGAGCTGGAGTCTCTGGAGTCGATGCCCCGCGCCGCGCAGCGATGCGCATGGCTCTTCTTGAGTCGCCGGGGCGTGGCCGCGTAGCCCAGCCCAGGCGTGGCCTTCGGTTTCGCCTTCTCTTCTCGCACTGATAGTTCCGACGCGGGGCGCCGCGCGGACGTTGCCGGACACGGAAAACCATGTAAACTGAAGACACAAAGTATTTCTCATAAACGAGAAAAAAAATGGATGAGAAACGTCCCGTCCACCTTCATGCATCGTTCGATCTCAAGTCGATGTTATTTTCTTCGCCGTTGCCGTTATTTCCATGAACAAAAAAAACAAACACCATTAAGCACGGCCTGGTGCAATTAAAGAAAAAACGTCGCGGAATGAGTCTGCTCGGCTGGTATCGCGGGTCCACGGCGTGGGTCCTTGCCCTCGCGCGAGGGCGGGGAGGGGGAGGAGGGGGAGGCGGGGATCGAAGCGAGACTCATCATCACCACGGCTTCGTTACCTTTGGGGAAATCATCATCAGCCCCTCGCCCCCTCGCCGCCACAGACGCTCTCTGGCACGGCGCGCTTCGCCTGCTTCGCGTGCTTTCCATAATCGTCCCGCCCGGCATCCTGCGCCATGAAATCACTAATGCTCGCACCGAGCGACACCGCCTGGCCATGGCCTGGCGCAGCCTCCTCTCTCACACTCGTCCGAGGAGCGCCAGGAGGAGTCACTAACTTGGGGCGGGCCATCCGCCATTCTGTCTCTCTCGCACTCACGGGGCGTTCCGTAAGGGTGCGAGAGAGTGCGAAGCGCTGTTCAGCCAGGAGGCCGCGAAGGGAGTCTCTGTCCTGCCACACCGCCCCACAGTGGGTCAGAAGACCGGTGGAGGCGGACAAAACTCTAGACGCGTTTTGAGCTCCAGTAGTCGCTGAACAGGACTCAAACGGGACGTGTGACCCCACCCATGGATTCCTCGTTCGGAGATCAATCCATTCGTGGGGTCACACGTTCGGTTCGAGTCCCATTTAGCAACGCTGTAGCTCAAAAAGCGTCTAGAGTTTTGTCCGCCTCCACCGGCCTTCTGGCCCACTGTGCGCCCCGCCCTGCTGGCCCTGCTGGTGGCGCTGATGGGGTCGTGCGGTCTGCCTGCCCGCTGCTCTGCTTCGTGCTTCGCCCCGCGTGCCCCGCGTGCTCGGAGTGCTCGGACTCATCACCGGCAACGGGGTCAGGCGAGGATTTGACGCGTGTTTTGCTGCGAGACAAAACTCGCTGCAGCCTTGGCCGCCCGAAATGGCGCCGGCCGCAGAGAGATTAGCCTGGCGCGGCCTGGCGCGGGTGGAGTGGAGAGGAGCAGGGAGTGAAAGCCGTTTAATAAACGGCTAGAGGCGGCTAGAGGCCTCCTCGGCCAGCGCAGCGCGGCGCGGCCGCGGCGTGCAGCCCGCCGGGTCATCAGGTCGCGGCGTCCAGGCGTCCCGGCACGAACGACAGCAAGTGGTCTAAGAAGGAGCCTGCGGCGGCGGCGGTCCGAAACGGGGACGGCGGGGCAGTGCCGAGCAGTGCGGCAACGCCAGGCAACGCCAGGCAACGCGTCTTCCAGGTCGCGGACGGTCCCGGACTCCGGGAGGTGGCCGTCGTGTCGCCGACGCCGTGCTCATTACGGACAATCACACTTTGGGCGGGCGGCGCGTTTTCGAGCCACGCGGCCACGCGCCGGAACCGCGTTTCCGAGAAAAACAAAAGAGAAAACGTGCACCTCGTGCCGCGCCCTGCCCGGCCTCGTTAAGGACGGTTTAGCAGCCGGTGTAACCCGAGACGAGCCCTGCGAGCTCGCTGTGCCGGCCGCGAGTGGACTGCGCGCTGCGCGCCGTGGGACTTCGATCTGCGCCTCGCCGCCGTCGCCATCGGCGTCCCGAGCCCCGCCCCGCCTTGAGTGTGTGAGGCCGGCTCGGCCTCAGCGCGACGGGGCCTTGGCCGGGGCACCGGCCGGGACAGGCCTTTTGTGCGCCGGGAGGCGAGGCAGGCACAAAATCCTACTCAGCGTGCTGATCGAATCCTTTCTAAACTGTAGTTAAAAGATACTTCGCAACTCCAGTTTTAACTGCTATTTTTAAAACGAGAGATGACCGTAGTCAAAACTGCAGATTCGACCGCAGTATTACAAAAAAACTACCAGTTTATTTGCAAGAAAACTGTAGTTAACTGTAGTTTAACTGTAGTTTCACTACAGTTAAACTGCTGTAATTACATAAGTCCAACTGCAGTCTAAGTATATATTTTTTTGTATGCAGCCTGCCATTTGTAACACTAGATAAATTTCAATTTGAGTCCAGATGCAGTACAGTTATTGTAGAGTTGTAGATGCATTTTAAAATTGTAGATTTGACTACAGTTCGTTCCACCCGGGTACATCTGGCACTCGGCCTCTGAAGTGCAGCCCTGGGTTTCAGAGATGCGTCCCGGCTAGAGATGCGCGAGGGGTGCCCCCGGCTCCAGTTCACACCGTCTCCACTAGCTTTAGGAACGAGCCGATCTACGGCGTCCGACAACGCACCGCGCCACTCCGGATTTCTCGAGCAGTGTCGGCCTGGCTGTGCCGGCCGTTCCTGGCCCTGCCTTGGCTGTGCTGTAAACACGGTGTATTCGCTGCGATTCGTTGCATGGACTCGTGTTACCCGATCACCGCCGCCACAAACGTGATCGATACCCTCCACGATTACACGCCGAACAGGGCCTGGGGCCGCGTGCTGCCGCGTGCTGCCAACGGTTATGCATACAGAAACAGAAAAAGGAATTTTCGCGAAAGGGAGAGAGGGAGGATGGGAGGGAGGCAGGGAGATACAGCAAACCTGAATAACTGAGTCCAGAAGGAGCTCCGCATATAAATCATCTCAGTATCTAATCAGAGATGAATCCGAATGAAACCTCGCAAAAAAAAGAGAGAGAAACAGAGCGCGGTTTAAATTGAACATCCCCTTCCTTTCCACTCTACGCACGCACACAATCAATGTCAACGTGGCACACATTTCCAGCGAATCGTTCTGGAAGCAAATTGTCGAGACGCTGCTGCTAGACTGGCTGCCTCCGTCCGCACGGCCGTATCGGGCAGGAGCATACCGTTACACTCCGTTCGCGATGACACACGGCCGAACGGCCCCTCGGCCAGACTCTCTCCCCCCTCGAGCCGCGGCCCGCGTGCTCGGGCTGCCCAGGCTTGCTGCCCGGCCGGCTCCGCGGCTCCACTACATCCTCATTCCTGGAACACGCAGAATCGCGGGGCAGTGGACGGCGTTAAAATGGAACGTCTAGGCCGCGACCACGATACGCCGCGCCGCGCCACTCGCACGGACGGCATAATCGGCACGCTAGCGGTAAAGCAGCGAGGCAGCCAGGGGCCGCACTCGGCCGCACTGGATGGACAGAAAAAGTTAATGAAACGGTGGCGCACTTCTTCGCGTGCCCTGTCGGCTGGCTGGCTGGCTGGCTGGCTGGCTGACTCGCTGGCTGGAAGGAAAGATGAGCAAATATTTTTTCGAGCGCGCGGTGTTCCTCCAGCCAGACGGCAAACACGACGACGGAGAACGGTGCGGGCCTTTCATCCCGGCCGCCGCCACGGCCGCCACGGCAGGTTCAAGTTCATGACCCCCGTCGCCCTGGACGCCGAGCTTGCCGAGCCGCGCCGAGCGAGGAGGCCTAGGCGACACTTATGCGAGACACTGGCGGAGCGGAGAGCGTCACGACTCGGTCGCCCCCGTCATTACCGTGATGGGCACCATCGACTGGGACGTCATCATCCGGGCGGCGCGGCGGCGGTCGTCTGCAGCTGTCCCCGAACAGCGCTCCCTGTCTCCCTCGCACTCGCGGGGCGTTCCGCGGGGCGTTCCGCGGGGCGTTCCGCGGGGCGTTCCGCGGGGCGTTCCGCAGGGCGTTCCGCAGGGCGTTCCGCAGGGCGTTCCGCGGGGCGTTCCGCAGGCAGGGCACCGTAACGTCACAAAACTGTCGTTACTTTTCATCAGTTACCCGGTACGTTACAAGTTTTAGACCAAGTTCCAAAGCAACCATCGTTACGTTACGCATAACGTACCCGGTGAAAAAGGTAGTTCTGTAACGTTACGGGAAAAGTATCAAAGCTCTCGGGACGCCGTGGTACCGGTACAATACCCTTATCTCCCAGAAGTAACGTTATCAACGATTGGTTTAACCCTGCGGTACGTTACGCGGAACCGTTCCAGCTGGAACTCATTGAACGGTCACGTTTGGAACGGAAATGTAACGTTACTCCAGCAATGCCCAAAATTGTGAAAATGAGACTGCTGCACCTCCGATCCCCCGTCCTCGCCACTGTTACCCTTGCCCACTTCTCCCATAAATTTCCCCTTTCACCATAGTGACGTGGTCAAAATCTTACCCCGCCACGGGCCCCAACCACGAACCAGACGAATGTGGGCGCGAGCCGCTACCGAAGTAGCGACAACATTTCCTCGGTGGAGAGAAAAGCTCACGCTATTTTGTTACGACAGTGGAGAAGATATTTGGCTCGGCCAGCAGTGTTGCCGTCTCCCATGAGGGCGACATCGCAACGCTGCACCTCGTCTGCTGTTCGCGACGGATTTGCGACGGCGACGGGCCCGGGCCCGCCCGCTGGACTCTGACTCTGGCCCGTTCAGCCAGCAGGCCGCAGCATGGCTGAGTTCGGAGCGCGCCGGCAGAATGACACTCTACTAGACCACACCTCTCTCAGACGTCGCTCTGGCCCTGCGGCTTCGAGCACCGATATCTCAGGCGAAAGGTCTGGGGATCGATTCTCGAGCGGTTTGTTTTCGTCCGCCGCGTCGTTTTCCTCGCTGTGGACCCATTGCCGTCTCAACTTCTCAACCGCATGTCTGCTTCTCGTCTTTATTTCGAATAAATAAAGTCGCAGACCACTTTGCGACGAGAAAAAGACACGGACGCGCCCGCCGCTCACGCTGTTTCTGTTTGGCTCCCGTCTCAAAGTCGTCTCAAAACCGTCGAACAGCCGTCTTGTTATGCTCTTTGCGCCGTCTCAGACTTGACTTCGCTCGAAGACCTTCTGACCGAGTGCAGACGATTTTCAGCCAACTCCTTCCGTACCGGGCGCCATCGAGAAGCTAACTTGGTGAATTGCCGCCGCCCCGAGCCAGCCGCTAGATGGCGTGCGCGCCATGACGCGGGGCTTGCCTCGCGTTTGTAAGTTCTTTGTCATTTTGACTAGGTCCGGGCGGGTTTCCGTTGCGGGCGCGGCAGTCCCTGCGACGCCCCATGACCACCAGACGGGAGGGCGGGGGAACACAGTAGGCTGTTGCATCCTGATCTCAGGTCTGGCCCGCGGCTGCAGTGGTCCTTCGGTTGGTCATTGGCCGACCATCACTTCCATCTTCGAACTGCTAAAAAACGCACTCAACAACTCATTCAATCTCAACATTTGTGTATCTTTGTGAAATTTTTTGGAGGGGGGGGGGGCGATCGAGGGGCTGGGGTTTGTAACGTACCCAAGCATAAGCAGTTCCCGTTACGGTATACGTAACGTTCCAAAAGGTAACTGAACATCTTACGGTATCCCTCTATGGTACACAGGTGGAACGGGTACTGTAACGTAACGCGGCGTCAAAAATGTAACGGATCGTGACAAAATTTGTAACGCTACTGAGGTAACGTTTAAGCGTAACGTTACAGTTTGTAACCGAACCGTCACTGAGGATGAATTGATCCACGGTACAAAAACGTAACGAACCGTGTATCAAACGATACGGTACCAGCCAAATTTTGTAACGTACCCGCGTTACGGTACGTTACGGAGCCCTGTCCGCAGGGCGTTCCGCGGGGTCACACGTTCGGTTCGAGTCCTGCTTAGCTACCTCCACTGGTCTTCTGGCCCAATGTGTCCCGGCGGACGCGAGACGCGTGGCGGGTCGACGCGGCATGACTCAGGGCGTCCGAGGAGCAGTATAGGTACGTCACCAGACAGGAATCAACTCTCTGGGCTGAAAACATAACAGGTAGATAGATAGATGGATGGATGAACAGGAGGAGGACGTGCGTAGAATCGTCCAATCTATAGAAAAGTTAGACGATACTAAAATGAATGTTTTTCCTCTCGTTTCTTTTCTGTTTCTCATTTAACACACCGCGGCAACCGGCAGTAGATCCCCTCTCCCAGGGCAGCCAGCACAACGTCAGAACGTAAGCCAACGACAGCCGTCGCGGCTGTCACCCTGCCGGGCCCCCGCGTTCAAGTCCCCACTCGCGTCGCCGTCGTCCACACTCCGCGCCAGCATGCTGGTGCACCGCCGACTGTGCGGCCAAGGTGCCGGCGGCAGCGCGGAGCCGACGCGCAGCGCTGGGGCATTTGGCGCCTTGAGATATGGCGGCATTTGGACTTAGCGCGCGCTATCTCTGCCGTCCCATCGGGGCCCCGCCAGCACGGCGATTGCGCACTCAGTCTCTCTCGCACTCGGGGGTGGCCCGCCTGGCCCGCAGGGACGCGAGGGAGACACAGAGCCAGTCTGCACTCGGTGCGTTTTTCCGCGGCGCTGCCCGCCGGCCGAGGATGGCGACGACGAAGCACGAAGCGACGCGGAGCACCGCGGCGGCGCTGGACCGCGGCGACGAACACGGCGACACGCGCGGCAGGCCGCCTGTCTCCTTCGGTCTCCTTCGCACTCTGGGCGTCCCCCAACACCCCGCAGGGCGCCGCGGGTGCGAGAGAGACAGAGGGCCGGGCCCGGCGTGATGGATGCCCCGCCCCGCGCCGCGGCGCCGCGGTCCGTGCCGTACGGGCCGAGTAATTAGCACTCTGGGGATTAATAAATGGGACTGCACCGCAATTAACATCTATTCCGTTCGTCATCAGATGGAGGCGTCTGGCGGGGCGGCCGGGGCGCCTCGGCCGCGGGGCTGGGCTGGGCTGGGCTGGGCCCCGCGGAGGGCATTGTTCTGGCTGAGAAAAACATCGAGGAAGGAGCTCTGGAGGGGCTGGAGCCGGCTGGAGCTGGGAGGCCCCAAGCCTGCCGCAGTGAATCAAGCAGCGAAGGGGTGACGAGACGGTTTCAGGGACGCCCGAGGCGTTTCACGGGGTTAGTTCACACTGAGGCCTTGAACCGCCCCCCGGGGTGCGCCTCTGTGCGGCTCCACAGTGCCTTACACAGCGCGATACACCGGGCGTTCCCAAACCGGAGGCACACTCGCGTGGCGTCGCCGCAGAGCACGCCGCAGCACTGAAGCCCTGATGCACCGCGAGGAGATGGCCCGTCCGCCCACGGCCGCGGCGAGGCCAGAAAGCCTCTAGGCGTGCAGAGCAGTGCAGAGGCAAAGGAATGCCGCCCGTTTAACGCGGCCACTTTGGCACGTAGCACTGTTCATTGACGCGGCCGATCGAACACCAGTCCTCGTCGCACTCGGTGCGAGAGGGAGGGAGAGAGATGCACGGAGGCGACAGGCCGGGCCCCCGTCGCCGGGCCCTGCAGCCACGGCGCGGCGTGGCGGCGGGCCAGAAAAATAAAGCCACTCCCCGTCCTGCCTCGCCTCCCTCCGAACCACTGCCGCACAGTGGGCCAGAAGACCGGCGGAGGCGGCCAAAACTCTCGACGTGTTCTGAGCTCCAGAGTCGCTAAATGGGACTCGAACTGAACGTGTGACCCCACCAATGGATTCCTCGTCCGGAGAGCAATCCATTGGTGGGGTCACACGTTCGGTTCGAGTCCCATTTAGCGACTCTGGAGCTCAAAACGCGTCGAGAGTTTTGGCCGCCTCCGCCGGTCTTCTGGCCCACTGTTCACTGCCAGGCAAGCGACACGGCGCGGCGGACGCGGCGTCGACCGACGCGCGACTACCGAGATCGGAATCGGACGACCCTATGGTTAGAGCAGCCGGCCCAGCCGGCCCAGCCAGGCCAGCCACCGGACGAAAAAAACATTTCCATACAAACGGACTGCGGCCTGCGGATGCTTCGATCGGCCGGGGGCCAAGTAATCAGACCGGCAAGCCGCCGCGCCCCTCTCCTCGCCTGTCCTCGCGGCCGGTGAGCCGCATCCTCTTTTCCGAGCCGTCACCGCCATCGACAGCCACTCCAGCGAGGAATGCACCCCGCGCCGCGCCGCACCGCGCAGCGCCGCCCGGCGGAAGTCAAGCCGGCCAACAGCGACACCAGCGACACCGGGCACGCTGCAGCGGGCGCCATGCAGCCAGCGCAGCCAACGAATAAATGGCTTGTTGGGATGGAAAGTTGCCAGGGCGGAGGGCGGCCGACCGAGCGGCGCGGCGCGGCGGGCCGCGACTCCTCACGCGTCGCTCCGCAGCCCTGCAGACTGATGCCGAGTGGAGTGGAAGGACCCTCTCTGGCGCTCTACTGGTTTAGGGCATTCTTCTGCCGAAAGCGTTTCCTCTGGCCGAGAGCAGTGGCCAAGAGCAGTGCGGCGTTCGCGAGGACTCAGTCTGGCGGTGCCCGGCGGGGGGCCGCCCTGCGCATCCAGCACATCCCCCGAAGCGTGCGCGAGGGCCTAGCTTCGCATTGTGTGCAAATTATCGTGTAAGGAAAAGGGGGGGGGGGTCACCATGTCCGCGGTGGGGTAGAGGAGGGGGGGAGGAACACGCGGCGCTTGTAGGCGCGCCACACTTTATGACGGCGTGTCCGCGTGTCGCTGCCGCCGCGGTGACTCACTTAATTTCCATCCGGAGATGTAGTATGCACGCCGCGACGGCACTCGCTGTGCGCAGAACGACGCCAGGACGACGACCAGGACGACGACCAGGACGTCAACGACGGCACGCAGCGCGTGTCGCATGCGACCGCTTTTGCCGGTAAACAAACTCTTCTTGGCGCCGCGCTGCGTGTACCACCACACCGTGAGAAACGCCAACTTTCGCTCGCAGTCATTTTCCGTTCGGATTCATGGGGTTCGGCTCGATTTCCGAGAGCGCCTCTGGTGCCGCGGTCAGCGCGCAGTTGGCACGATTCCGATCCGTCACTCATTGTCTCTCTCGCACCCCAGCGGGCCCAGCGGGGCGCCGCCCCACGAGAGTGTGCGAGAGAGACGGCGCGACAAAGACAGTGTTCCGCTTGCAGGCCCTGCAGGGCACGCGGCCGATGCAACGGGACGCTACCCGCTATTAATGGGATGGCACCGTCATTGTTTTGAATACGAATGAGGAGGGAGGGGAGTGGCCAGCCGGACGCCCCGCCGCTCTACAAACATTTTGCCCCCCCCCCCCCCGTGGGGGCATTTCCGCTGCTCGCTGTCCTAGACGTCACGAAGACGCCAAACGACGACGAGCCGTCGCTTACCTCGACCAGCTCCTTGAACCGACGACGGCACTGATGACGGCCTGCACTGCACTCACGTCCGATCGTGCGTTAACAATTTAAATAACACGTTGTAGAGGGCCGCCCCGCCCCGCCCCGCGCACCAGAAGGGACCCCACAAGTGGATCGCGGGCACACCATCATCCCGGAGGAGCACGGCGGGCAGCGCGCAGACAATGTAGCCTGGCCGCCTTGCCGGCCCCAGCCACTCGTTGTTCGTTTCGGAGTGAATCCCTTTGAGCGGCCGCGGAGTTTGAAGGCCGCGGAGCGCGGCGCCTCCCGAAGCCCTCAATGAACGCCGCAACGAGGCTCCCCTCCCTCCGCCGCCTCCTCCTCCCCACGTCACGGCGCGGGAAGCGCAGGCAGCGCCCCGCCGAGAGGCTAGTGCAGTGGCGTCCGTGGCAAAAACAGCCGCCGATGCGAAGCATACGCGAGCCCGCCGAAGTTCCGTATGGGTGCGAGAGAGAAAGACCTCCGTCTTTGAAGCATTGAAGCAGCCTGCTGGCGATACAAGGCGCCGCCTCACCGCCGCCATGCGCCACGCCGACGTGCAATACTCGCGCCCATTCGTCTTGCCGCAGCCGCGGAGTGCGTCCGCACCGTCCGCACACGCCTGCCACCTCTGTCGCACAGTGTGCGCACACGGCGAGGACTGCCGGCGCGGAGGCGGAGACGCGGTGGCGCTCTCCAAACGCAGCCCAGTCGGCCGCAGGCACGCAAATTGCACACGCACCCGCGCCTGCAGACTGACGTCGCTCTGTCTCTCTCGCACCTGCGCGGGACGCCCCATGCGTGCGAGAGAGACGGAGCGACGAAAACGAGTCTGCACTGCAGCTGCAGCGCCTCGACGTGAACACAGAGCTAGCTGGGCTGGCTGTCTTGGGCCAGTGGCCAGACGAAGCCAAGCGCGTCGGAAGGAAACGCGTCTGCCGACCGGCCGCGCTAGAGTTGCCAGAGCCGGAAAAACTCCTCGGCGGGATGCCTTGGAACCACTCGCACACTCCGGTTTTCTTACGCCCAGCCTAGAGGTAATTGTATTGGAAACGCCAGCGTGTAGCGCCAGCAGCAAGGGTGGGAACCACGGCAGGCACACCGCAAGGCAAGGCCCCTTCCACACACACACATGCTCACCGAGGCGCCAACAAAGGGCGCGCAAATTTGAATTTGAAAACAGACATGCAATAACGCCAACAACGCGACGTAACTTCGTAACACACGCGAGCATCCAGGCTTCCCATTATCCGCGGCACGGCTCAGCGACGCCATAGCGACGCCAGCGGGGCGTTGCCTTACTCCGCGGTCCGTGTTTAATTTTCACGACGGCACAGAGAGGCGTTTTCGTCGCTCCGCCTCTCTCGCACCCTTACGGAGAACCTCACGAGTGCGACAGAGACAGAGCGACGAAAACGCCTCTCAGTCTGCTGGGGCGGGGCAGGCGGACTGGGAAAAGGCGGCCGTTAGAGGCCGATTCCAATCCGTTTAACATCGCCTCGCGTCGCGACGCGCCCGGAACGCGGACCGCAGAGCGGGTTTTGGGGCCGAAACGACGCGGCTCGCTCATCGCCAAGGCAAACAGACCGGACTGGGATCGCCAGCTAATTTCAATTAGGGAAGCCCATTCCGACGAGCGCGGTTCCGTCGCCCTGCCTCTCTCGCGGGGCGAACAGTGTTCGGAATAGGCCTGCAAACTGATTCCGAGAGTCGTTTTCGTCGCTCTGTCTCTCTCGCACTCGTGGCGCGCCCCCTATGGGAGCGAGAGAGACAGAGCGACGAAAACGACTCTCGGAATCGGTCTGCTGGCGGTCCTCAATTTTCGAGACGAGACCGCACCATACGTGCGGCACGGCACGGCGCGGCTGCCACCGAGATCGGCACGTTGATGGCAGGCCGCAAGCTCTGCAAGCTCCGCTAGCTCACCGTGATGGAGTCAGCGGCTGCGGGGGGCGAGGCCCGGCGCACCGCGGCGTGGCGAGGCGTGGGTGGCGGCTCACCTGCAACATCGACACCGCCGTCAGAGGGACGTCCAGAGGTCACGGCCAAACAACACAAATCGTTCGACGGCAACAACAACAACAGCAAACGGCCGCAAAGCAATCTCGAGTCCCGTTTGTTGATAAAACTAAGGATGCTCCAGTTGGCTGCGGTCAGGTCTGCGGCCGCGGAGGGGCGCGGGCTTGGCCGCGGACCGCGAGGTGAGATGTCACTGGGGCAGACGCGCGGACGGGCGGCAGATGGCCCACCTCACGTTGTGCCACGTAGTGCCGCGTCCATCGGAGAAAGCCCCGCAAGGTGCCTCCAGGACAGGGGAGGCCGGACAAGGACCCGACGACGTCGTCCAAGTTAGTCCACTATTCCGAGGGAAGGCCGGCCGCAACGACAGACTTCACTTGAAATACGTAGCTTGAACCGACTGCTGTTTGAGTTTTGGGTGCTGGCTGGCGACGGCGACGGAGAGAAAACTAGTGCAATCATACTTCACCAACACTACTGTAAAACTTTGTCCGTCCGAGGGCAGGCCGATGGCCAGTTGCAGAGGGAGAGTCCCGCGAGTCCGGCCGGAACAGCCGGGCAATGAGGCAGCCTGTTTTGGGCCGTCCGCGCTAAAAGCAAAAGCTAGCCGTCTCGTTTTAAAAGAGGGAAAGGCGTCATCGCGCTGCTCCGCCGGGGGCCGAGGGGGCCGCACGCCAGCCGGACCATCGCTCTCGTCGCTCTCTCGTCTCTCTCGCACTCATGGGGCGCCCCGTGGCAGTGCGAGAGAGAGAGAGAGAGAGAGAGAGAGAGAGAGAGAGAGAGAGAGAGAGAGAGGACAGAGCGACGGACCACAGTCCGGCGGGTCAGCGGGTCGACGACGGCGCCACGCGAGCGGCCGGACCGCGCCGCGGAGGGAGGGAAAGGAGTTCCACTCCGGCCGGGAAAACGCCAAATCTTGCACTGTTGTGACTCAACGAATGTGACGTCATGTCCGTTCGAATATGAATCATCGTGTCACGTAGTTCGTTTGAATATCATGTCACATTCGTGTACATAAACGAGAGTTCACGTTTTATCCTTCCTTGGCGTCCCAGTGGCTATACGTTGCGGCACTCATTTCACAATAAAGCTGCAGAGTGTTCCAGGAACGGAGTGCGCCAGTGCCTTTCAAGACCCGCCTTGAGGGGCCATTTCTGGAAAGGACCGAAGCACCCCGGGACCTCGCACCTCCCCGCCAACATCTCGAGCGCCGGAACGGCCAGAACAGAGACAACTTCTCAAGACAGCAAACGGGGGAAGTGACCTCCCGGCAATCCTGCCGGCGGCAGCGCGGCGCTGCTACCGTCGGGGCGAAGAGTACCCGAGTACCCGCCTGGCCGTCAGAACCACTTATGCAAGCCCTAAAGCAGCCTCCCTCCGCGCGGCGCCGCGGCGCGCAAAGCGGCCGGAATATTCATGAGGAAATAAAAGCGTTCCCTTTCGATTGATGGAAGAAGCAATGACGGGCGAGACAATGCGGTGCTGATGGTTCGAGTCGAGCCGGAAGCAGCGACGCAGCGCGTTGGCCTCGCCGGGCCTCGCCGCACAGTGGGCCAGAAGACCGGTGGAGGCGGACAAAACTCTAGACGCGTTTTGAGCTCCAGAGTCGCTAAATGGGAATCGAACCGGACGTGCAACCCCACCAATGGATTGCTCTCCGGACGAGGAATCCATTGGTGGGTCACACGTTCGGTTCGAGTCCCATTTAGCGACTCTGGAGCTCAAAACGCGGCGAGAGTTTTGGCCGCCTACACCGGTCTTCTGGCCCACTGTGCGCCGGGCCTCGGCGTTACGTGATTCGTAGACAGCCGGGAAGAGCTCCAAACGTGGTGCACTCGAATCCAGCAGACAGGTGCCGATGGATTGCCCTTCGGGCCTGCGGGCGCGGCGACGCGGCGTCCATACACGGATTGTTCGACTCGCGGAGCCTCTTTGCATCTGCTGGATCGCCCCAGCGAAATCAGCGGCTGTCGGCGGCAAAATCTTCTGCTTAATTAACGGGCCAATTAAAAGCGGACATGGACACGCGTTAACGACAGGTGCAATGAGAGGAGCAACGAAAAGGCGCGGCCGAGATTGAGCGGCGCGGGGACACCGGTAGTCGCAGCGCTCTCTCTTTCTCTCTCGCACTCATGCGGCGTGCCGTGGGCGTGCGAGAGAGACAGCTACGCGAAACGATCCCAGGCGGCAGGCCCTTGGGAAAGGTGCTTCGTGTCGCGGACCTCGTAAAAAGGTTTTTTCTTCCTAAGCGCTGTGTCGTACTACTTTTTTCCCCTTTTCTTTTTTCTGCCGGTGGCTGCCGGTGGCTGCCGGTGGCCAGGTGCCCCAGTCACCCCGTCGTCATGTCGGGTCGCAAAGGCTGGCAAAGGCGAGCCAAAGGCTGCCGAAGCTTGACGGCCCACCGACGACGTCGCCGTAAAACGCGCCAATCATTCGCCGGGAATGACCTCGTCGGGGTGGGACTGACTGGGGCGACTGGAGTCCAGTCACTGGACGAGGAGAAAGCCGAGAGGCGGGGCAGCGCGGAGCAACGCATCGCGGGAAACAAATCCAATTCCCGGCCAATCATCCGGACGACCGCGACGCGCCGCGACGTCGCGTCGGGACGCCGCCGCTTCCCCAGCGCCTCCGAGCGCCGAGGCCGCGCGCGTGGAAACGGCGCGACATCGAGGCAACGACTCGGCGAGCTGGCGAAGAAAGCCCACTCCGATGTCCAGTCCCGAGGGGGCCAAGAGCGCCTGCGAACAGCGGGTAGGCAGTGCCGGCGAGCAGGGGTGCTGTGCGGGCCGGCCTACCTTCATTACCATTACCATTAAGGGCTAGACCACACATGATCGTATGCCATTTCGGGCCCGACTCATGCCCGCCTGCACTGCAAAACGAGACGAGGTCGTCCTTACTAGGGTGACACGTCGGCTGACGCTCGGCGCCGCCAGTGCCGAGTCCCCGAACTCCCTACGAGAGGTGCCGGGTGCGGTCACATCGACACAAAACGAGCGCGGTCGTTGCCCCCAGTGTTTAGGTTTCACAGAGACGGCTATCGAGCACGTTGCGGCTCGCTGGAGCTGGAGACGGATTCAGCAGTCTCCGTACGAGTCTCTCGCTCTCTACCTCTCTCTCACTCAAGGACTGGCCCGTTTGGGTGCGAGAGGGACAGCCCGGAGGAGAGACCCCATCTCGGAGTGAGCCCGCTGCTCGCCGCGCGTCGCCCCGCCGCATGGCTACGCGGCTACGCGGCTACGCGGCTACGCCCACCGCGGATCGTCCGCGTGATTGAAAGATAAAGGAAAGGGGCGTCCGAGTCGGGAAACAGCGCGGCAGCGCGGCCAGAGGAGGGGCCCCGCCACGCCCCGCCACGCCCCGCCACGCCCCGCCACGCCCCGCCACGCCCCGCCACGCCCCGCCACGCCCCGCCACGCCCCGCCACGCCCCGCCACGCCCCGCCACGCCCCGCCACGCCCCGCCACGCCCCGCCACGCCCCGCCACGCCCCGCCACGCCCCGCCACGCCCCGCCACGCCCCGCCACGCCCCGCCACGCCCCGCCGCGTCGTGGTCGTGGGAAAAGCAGAGCAGGCGGTTGTCGACGCGCGCTCGCAAGCAGATCGACAGCCTCGCCAAAAGGCGCCAAATGGGAGGACAAAAAAAGAGGCTTCGCACTGCTGTTTGTCCGGCGAGTCCAAGCAAACCAGGAACAGCTGCTGCCTAGCGGTTCTGGAGCGCCCCGTGAGCGCGACTGAGAGACAGAGACACGAAATGGCTCTTCGAGGTCCACCTGCTGACGTCCTTTTGCTAACGCTGCGACGGGGCCGCCCAGTGAAAGCCCACCTGGCGGCAGCCTGGCGGGCCGACGCGTTACAATTGGGAAGCAGAAAGGAAACCGACGCGAGGCGCGTCGGGCGGCGTACGGACCGACCCTCCCCACAGAGAGGGTCCCTTGGGCCGCAAGGACGTCGACGCGGCCAGCGGCCCACAGAATGCACGGCAAGCAGGGCGCCCCGCCCCGCCCCGCCCCGCCTCACCCCACCTCGCCCCGCCTCACCCCGCCCTGCCCCGCCCCGCCCCGCCGCCGAAAATGCCTCGTGCGCAACCAAGGCGGGGCGGCGCGGCGCGGCGCGCCGTTTGGCAGCCGTCGTGAAGCACGCCTGCTTCGCTGCTTTGCTGTTTCACCGCTTGCGCAGCGCGGCATACAGAACGTCGCGGGATTTGTCACGCGGGGCCGCGAAAGGTCAAGCATGCCCTTGCTGGGCGTGGAGCCGCCGCGGTGCAGCGGTGACGGGCCACCGTCCCCGTTTCGGCCACGCCGCGCCGCGCCGCGCGGACGAAGCCTGCAGTTGTTTGACTCCGACTGTGTCGTTGTCGTTCTGTCTCCCTCGCACTCGCCGGGCGTTCCGTGCGGCTGCGCGAGGGACAGAGCGACGAAGGCGGCAAGCTGCTGCGACGCCAAAACGGTCCCGGCGATTAATCTCTCGACAGATCGACGACTCGGCTGCGCCGCCGCGCCGCTTTCGGGCGGTATGAGAAATAGCGCGTGTAACGTGCAGCGTTTCCGCGGCGAGATCGGCCGCACGGCGCACGGCCGCACGCGTCGTCGTGACCGCGATCGGCTTGCATTTCGAAAACGAGCCGCGTCGACTTGGAGCGAAACGCGGCGAGGCGGCGAAACGCATGCGTCATGCGCGCCGCCATCATCCAGGCGGCCGCCCTGCCGCCCTGGCGGGGCTGGCAGGCAGGCGGGGCCCCGCCGCCCCGCCCACGCAACCCGAGGAGCCTTACCCGCCCACGCCACTCGCGGATCTGCCCGGAAGAAGCGAACAGCGGCCGGGCGGGCCGGGCCTTCCCAGGCTACACTTTGCAACGCGGGGAAAGTGATACATTTATGAGAAATTGCGGTTGCATCTGGGCGCCGCCAGCGCACCCGCACCGCAAGCGCGGCACAATGCAACGGCGACGCGGTTCCCAGAAACGAAGGAGGAAAAGGGCTTTTTGTCGAGCAGCGCGCCGAGCGATTGGCTGTTCGGTAAGACTGGCAGCCGGACGCGTCCAGTGTCGTGGCGTGGCTGGCCGCCGTGGCCGCCGGCCGGCAGTGCACGCCGTGGCAGGTCGTGGGAACCCTGCGGTGGGTGGGCTCTGGGCTGCACTGGCTGCGCTGGCCGTCTGCCCCGAGGCGCCTGCCCGCCTCACGCCGCCCAGCCGTCAGATTCCGAGCACTGCTTTCGTCGCTCTGTCTCTCTCGCACTCATGGGGCGGTCCGTAGGGGTGCGAGAGAGACAGAGTGACGAAGCAGTGTTCGGAATCTGACGGCAGGCCTGGCAGAGCGATTCCGGACAGTGCCTTGTCTCTCTCGCACTCAAGGGGCGTATCGCCTCGTGTCGAGACAGAGCGACTGACTGGCTCACGCACGCCGGTCTGGCGGCCCTGGCGGCCCACCGCGGCGATGACGGCAGCCGCACCACCTCGCCCATCATCCTCGTCAATGTTTCTCTCTAAACATCCATTACGCCTAAGAAGCATTGAGGCGGCCGGACTGTGGGCCGCGCATGCCCCTCTGCGGTTGCCATAGTGACGGACGGATAACGAGCCCTCACGCTCCGCGCCCCGCCAGCCCCGCCAGCCCCGCCAGCCCCGCCAGCCCCGCCAGCCCCGCCAGCCCCGCCGAGCTGCAAGAAATTAAAACGCAGAGAGAGCCTTATTAAAATTCCTCCGGCGTGCACGTCGCGCTGCCAGACCTGGCCAGGCCGCGCAGTGCTACGCAGTGCCGTCGTCTCGTCTGTCTAGCCCCGCGGATTTCATAAACGGCGCGCAGCACACGGCCTCGCCTGTCTCTCTCGCACTCACGGGGCGTCCCGTGCGGCCCGTGTGGGTGCGAGAGAGACGGAGCGACGAAAGCGCAGCCCTGGCGCAGCCATCACGGCAAGCGATATCGGCGCCTTATCGCGCGGCCCCTTGGAAGGCCGGGCCGGTCCGGGTTTGTGTCTCCAGTTGCCTTCTAATCGACGCAGCGCAGCAGCGCAGCAGCGCACTCGCACTAATTAGAATATCAGCGAGACGCGACAGGGCCGCGGACAGGCCGCCTCGACGCACCGCCCCGCACCGCCCGGCGAGCCTGGCTGGGTCCCCTGTCGCGTCCGCGCACGGCCGCAGCAAGCAGGCAGGCAGCCAGGCAGCCAGGCAGCCAGGCAGGCAGGCAGGCGGGCAGCACGACGGCAAGCCGCGAGGCGAAGAGGAAAACGAAAAGTTGGTTAAGGCTTAGCGAGGCGAAGAGGCGGGGGTCTATAAAAAAGGGCATCTTAGCTCCACGTTGACAACCACGGCGAGGCAGCGCGAGGCGGCACCGCGCGGCCGCGCACGCCGAGGTATGTACACGAAACAAAACTAGGAGAACGGAACGGAGCGCGAGCAGCGCCGCTAATTATCTCATAAATGGGAGGCTCACGATCGAACTACACGTTCCACGTTCCTCGCAGTGTGCCGAGAGCGCGCCCCCGCCCGCCACGCCGCGCACGCCGCGCCACGCTCGGCGCCCAGGCAAGGGCAGCCTTTCCAGCGGAGCACCGACACTCTACTCCGGTTTCAGTCTTCGGTGCGGCCGGGCCTGCCGGCCCGCCTCTCGCCGCCTGCCTCCTTCGGGTGTAGTACCTCCGGGGTCCAGCCAACGGCCAACGGCGTCGGTAAGGCCGTGCCGGAGCACCGAGCCAGGCCGTGGCCCGGCCGGCGGATGGCGGATTCCAGCATTCCAGCCAGCCCCAGCAGAGCGCGAAGCCTAGCCGCCCACGCCGAGCCCTGCAGACCAGCCGCGGTCAGAGCACCAGTTCGGCGGGCACGGCGCGGGGTCCCTCTGGCGCCACACGCTCCATGAGAGCAAAAGAGATAGCGACTCCTCGAAGGCAGCCGGCAGGGCGGCAGGGCGGCACGGCCCGCGCGTCACTTTTGGCAGGCCTGGCCGCGGCCCTCGCCGCCGAGGCGGACGATTCAATTCCGTTTCCAGCATTCCTCGGGACGGTGCCCTCCCGGAGGCCCTCTGCTAGCTGGAAGCCATTTGCAAGCCGTTACGGGCGGGGCGGGGCGGGGCGGGGCGGGCGGGCGATTGGAAGCACAGACGCACAGAGGGGAATTATTCCGCGGAAGCTCTTAAAAGGAATCCGGACAAAATGGGCTCGGAAACGGTTTGCACTCCGAGCCCCCATAAAACCGGCATTATCTGTCCTTGTTCCTCCCGTTCCCGATGCAGATGGCGAAAAAGGGGTAAAAATCCTTTAGCGGCCGCGCGGCGGCACGGCGCACGCACCATCAGCATGCGCGCCTGCGCGTCGCACCGAGTCGCACCGCCCCGTCGCTGGTAATTGTGTTTGCGCATCGATTGGCATTCCCCAGCTCGTCCACCGTGTGTGTGTGCGCGCGCGCGTGTGTGCGTGCGTGTGTGCGTGCGAGGTGCGTGCGTGCGCGTGCCTGTACAAGGCGACACGGTCGCGCGGAGAAAGCCAGACTCATCGCCAAGCTCATCGCCAGGAGAGCATTGCTTCGCCGGGGCACTGGAGGGTCGCAGGTCGCGGCGCGGTCACGGGGACCGCGAGGCGGGGACCGAGGCGGGGACCTGCATCCCGAGTATGGGCCGCTGCGGGCCGCCGCAACAACAAGATCACCATCAACAACACTGCGACTGCGTTACACTCTGCTTCGCACTTTCACTATCGTCTTCGCAGAAGATTCGCCTCCCCTCCACCCCGGAGGGCCCTTTCCCCAGAAGCCCGGGGCAATAAAAATCGCCTTTGTATACGTGGAGCACGCACTGTAAAACATTGCGGGTTAGGTTAGGCTTGCCAAGCAAAAAGTGCACCTAGGCGTTGACGCGACCAAATGCGGCATTCCAAAAGAACAGTGAGGTGTCACTGTTTGCCTTAGGCGGCCTGGGCAAGACAGAGTCAACCCTCCTGCGTCCTTTGGAGGCGAACAGGACATGCCCGTAGCGAGTACACGCCCAAAAACGCACCGCAGGAGCGAGAAAAATTTCTCATTTTCCGGAGTGTTCCATCAACACCACGGAGAGAAGGTACCCCACGCACAAAGACGCACTGGGGCGTGGTGCATCCAGTTGGGGCAGTTCCACCGGCAGGTTCGGCCGGCAGGCTGATTCCGAACAGAGCTTTCGTCTCTCTCTCTCTCTCTCTCTCTCTCTCTCTCTCTCTCTCTCTCTCTCTCTCTCTCTCTCTCTCTCTCTCTTGCACTCACGAGGCGTTCCTTCAGGGTGCGAGAGAGACAGCAACGGAACGCTGTTCGGAACCACGGCCAGGGTAGGCAACCGGCCCGGAGGGTTGGCAACGCCGCGCCACATTCCGGTGCCCGATCGGCGTGCCGAGGTGGTGCAGGGCGTGCAGGGCGAGCAGGGCGTGCGCTCGCACGACAGCGGTATCGTGCACCGAAACCCTCGGACATTGTACAGGCCTCCTTCCGAGAGCGCCGGCCCGATTCCAGGCAACGCAACACACAATCGAGATCGGCAGTGGAAAGCGAAATTCCATGCATCTCGTTTCCCTCTCTGCGGGTGCTGGGCCTGGCGCCCTGGCCAGGGCGTCCAGGGTCTGGGGGCGTCCTCCCTGGAGCCTCCGGACGCCACTGGAAGCCAAAGCAGCCAAGGCGAGGCCAAAGCTGCGTCCAGAGTCCAGACTGCGGCCGTCCCGGCGGCAAGATAAGGACAGCCGTCGTCGGGGCATCGGCGCTTCGCCTGCCCCGCGCGCCCAGGTCTCTCCGTCTCTCTCCCTCGGCGACCGCGCCCCTTGCATAACAGCCGCGATGGACAAAGAGTTTTACACCTTATGTGGATACGGACCGCGGGCTGCGGTCGGCGACCAGGAACCACCGCCCTGCGCTGGGCGCTGCTAGGCCGGCCAGCCGGCAGGGCCGCGGCAGCACACCGCCTTGCATCACAAATTGGCCGCAATCGCAAAAGGGCCGGCCGAGAAGGCAGTGGTTGGCAGTGGCTGGCAGTGGCTGGCAGTGGCGCGGCCCCAAAGGCCCCAAAGCGGCGCCACTTCCTCCGGGGAACACTACACTGGCCACCTGACTGGCTGAGTGGCGGCGAGGCCAAGCACGCCGCACTGCACTCGCACGCTCACACTCACACACACACACACACACACACACACACACACACCAGCGCGCGCAGATCGCCACCCACCCACTCAGAGGCCGATTTCCAAAGCCAGCATAATTGCCGACCCGGTTCACTTGCGGCTCCCACTCACACACATGCACCGCCACGTCACTCGGCTTGTCGCACGCAAGCGCCGTCAGCAAGCTTCAAGCGTGTAACGCGTAAGCGAGAATTGCCAAGAGCCCAGCGAGGAGCACCAAGCGTCCAGCGAGGAGCACCAAGCGTCCAGCGAGGAGCACCAAGCGTCCAGCGAGGAGCACCAAGCGTCCAGCGAGGAGCACCAAGCGTCCAGCGAGGAGCACCAAGCGTCCAGCGAGGAGCACCAAGCGTCCAGCGAGGAGCACCAAGCGTCCAGCGAGGAGCACCACAAGCGTCCAGCGAGGAGCACCAAGCGTCCAGCGAGGAGCACCAAGCGTCCAGCGAGGAGCACCAAGCGTCTAGCGAGGAGCACCAAGCGCAAGCGCCAGACCACAGGCCCCAAGACAAAGAGCCTCGGCAAAACGCGGCCACTCCCGCCTGTATCCGCGCCGCTGCTCCGCTAGTCGGGGTGAATTTGGCCGAGGCTGTTCCGTTCCGCTGCTCGACGTCGTGAGTCGCGGCTGGTCGCGGCCAGGCAGGCAGGCAGGCAGGCAGCAGGGAGGACGCGAGGTCGCCGCAGACCAAGGCCGCGCCGAGTCCTAGATAGGCAGTGGCCGACGGCGCTCGGCGAAATTTCTCATACAGTCGCGACTTGGCGCCTTCTCGGGCCCTGCGGCCTGCGGGCGGGTTGGCGCGTCTTGGTCCTGTTGCTGCTCCTGCACCGCATCGCGCCGAAAGGGCGGTGCCTACCCGCTTCAAGACGCGTTGCCTCACAGCGCTCACAGCCAACACGGCCGACATGAACCCGCACTCAATTGAAAAGCGCGGGAAAACTTGCGCCACGTCCTCAATAGGTGGGAACGCCGCGCCGCCTCCCCGTGACCGACCGGCCGGCCGACCGCAGCGCGCCGTCAGTGCACTGTATGGCGGTGCAGTGCGCGGACACGGCGGACACGGCGGCCACGGCCCCGCGACCGCACGGCCAGCCGCGCGGCGTGACCAGTGTGTTATGAGATTAGCGCTGCAACAACACAGTCGCAATCCGAATCGCACAGACAATGCGCCAGCGCGTCGCGCGTCGCTCACACGGGACGTTGAGAACCGACTTTGGAAACCTTTTATTATTTTTCCAGCGGCGAGCTGTGGCGGGGAGAGGCGGGGTGCCTCGCAACGCCAACTGCGCCTTTCTAATTAATTTCGAAAAGCGTGGCGGCAGTGTTTACGACGCGGCGGTGACGAGGTGTCGAGCCGCGCGGTCACACTGGTGTCCCTGCCCCGTGCGTCCCAGAGGCCCTGGCGTGGAAGGCGAGGCGAGGCGAGGCGCGACGCGTCCGGATGCCAGCACGCCCAGCACGCCCGGGCCGACCGTTACGGCCAGCCGGCCACCGGCACGGCCGCGACGGCCACCAGGCCGCCACCAGGCCGCCGACGGGCCGAGCGCACCTCGGGTTGCACCGGGTAGCACGCAGGCGGGCCTGACTGACCCGGACGCACACACCGCAACCCCGCACACAACCACAATTGGGATTTCCACAAAATTTAACAAAATCTTAGCCAGTAACACAGGAAAAGAAGCCCAAAGAACAGAAATTTGTCATCCAGACGTCAAATGATATCAAAGAATGGTCAAAATCCTGTTTGTCAGAATGACATCATTGTCGACGGTCAAAGTTAGGGAATTTTGACGTCAAGTTGATGTCAAATGATGTCACGAATCCATTAAATGTATAAAGGATACGACTCTACTCATCGGCTGATATCCCCCCTTTTAGTTGTCCCGCCTATGTGTGGTAGTAGTGTCTGCCTCCGTTAAATGTCGAAAGTCGCTCCGTGGCCGGCCGGACTCGAACCCACGTCTTCGGCTTCGGGGGCGAGCTCTTTACCACTGCGCCACGAAGACATCTAAAGATCGACTGCTCACCGCTGCTCTAAGACCAGCGGTCGGGAATCTGCCCGGCAGTTGACTCGAAAGTGACGGCAATTCTTTGGGATGAAAAAATGTCTGGTATTTTCCACTTCATCACCCGAACGCGATAGACTTTCCAGAATACCAGAGAAGTCTGAATTTTTCACCGCAATTGCTGATTAAATGCGTTCATGGATGACATCAAACGGACGTCATCGTGACCAAGTGTACTCCAAGATCTTAACTTCACAGGTTATCGCCAGTTTACCTCTTTTCCAAATGGCGTACGACTTTTTGAAAGGAATAATGCAATTCCAGTTAGTTTTGCTCGTAGTTTGTAATGAGTCAAATTGACATCATCCTGATGTCACCTTTCAAGAGAGTGACTAAATTTTGTCATTTTTCAGTCACTTGATGTCAATGTGACTATTTTCTGTTCTTTGGGAGTGCAGGAAAGTCTAAAGGACACGTGTGTACCAGTCAAAACCTCACACCCCATGACGGTGAACTACTTTCTAATCACTTCGCTCTGTGTCGGGAATATTAATTGTAGGAAGCATTGGTCTCGACGCGATCCCCGGATCTGACCGGCTGGCTCGGCTGGCTTAGCTCGGGCTTCGCAGCGCACCTACCGGGACGCGTACACGTACACTCGGCGACGAATGGGACAGCCGACCAAAACAAACGCAGAGAGTGGGGCGGCCGCGCTGGCCCAGGCCCAGGGACGGCTCGGGGATGAGAAAGAGAGATTACGGTTTATCTTTATCGCCGCCCGACACCTGTTTTGTTTAGCCATCAAAAGTGAGGGTATGGGTGCCGCCGTGCCCGGCCGTGCCCATGGCCGAGCCGCCCCGCAGAGCCAGGTGCCCCTTCTCCCTCGCCCTTCCCAGCGGTGGGCCTGGAGGGGCGTGGAGGGGCGTGGAGGGGCGTGGAGGGGCGCGGGGCGGCCTGGAGGGGCGTGGTACCGGCAGCGCTCGGCCCCACCGGCCGACAGGTACTCTAGAAACTGAAGAGAGTGCATGGCATGCTCCTCCTAGGAGTCAACCACAAAGCACACTCTTCCCAAGAGCATGCTTGCAAGCACACTCTTCCCAGGAGCATGCTTGACAAGCACGCTCTTCCTGGGAGCATGCTTGCAAGCAAGGAGAGTGCTTGAAAGCATGCTCCTGGGAAGAGTGTGCTTGCAAGCATGCTCTTGGGAAGAGTGTGCTTGCAAGCATGCTCTTGGGAAGAGTGTGCTTTGTGGTTGACTCCTAGGAGGAGCATGCCATGCACTCTCTTCAGTTTCTAGAGTAGCCGGCAGGTACTTTTGGAGAGAAGTGGGCATGAGCGCCTCTATTACTTTTCCTGCGCTTTACGGTCCAGCCCGTCCAAGCCTTTGGCGTGTGTGTGTGTGTGTGCGTGTGTGTGCGTGTGTGTGCGTGTGGCCGGGGCACGCGGGGCGACGTGCCTTTGTGCTTGAACAGAACAAACGACAGTCCCATGGCGCAGTTGCTTCCCGACCCACCGCGCAGATCCATCACGGCTTGCCGAGATACCTCCGCGTCGGCTCCGCGGCCACAACGCCTTGGTCGCCCTCCTGCCTCTCTCGCACTCCCGGGGCGTTCCGGACGTTCCGCAGAGGTGCGAGGGAGACAGGCGACCAAGGGAATCAGCCTGCTGGGGCCGTGGACGGCGTGGACGGCGGCGTGGGTGGGTACGAGTCTCGGTGGATGCATCCCAGTCTCGTTCCGTGCGTGCTCTGCTTGGTAAGAAAGTGTCGTCACTGCCGAGGCCGGGACGTGGCGCTGCAGCCCGCCTGACGGCAGGTGTGTGTGTGCGTGTGTCTGTGTGTGTGTGTGTGTGCGTGCGCGCGCGCGTATGTGCGTGTGTGTGTGTGTGTGCGTGTGTGAGGGGCGTGGCGTGGCGGCCGGACTCGAGGGGACCGGGCGGAAGGAGGTCGCCCCGTTAGGTTTGAGAGGTGTGGTCAGGACGGGTGGGGCCTTCTGCCCGCAGCCCGCGCGGCCCTGCTGCCTTCAGCCTGCAGGACGCAAGTCCCCAAACAATCCCAGTTTTCAACTATCAATCCCATAATCGCAAACATAATGAGACTCCGGCTCCAGGGATCTAGAGACTGCCGATTGCTCTCGGCCCCCCTTTTCCAGTCCACACCTGAGTGGTGGGCGAAAGGTTACAATCCCACACTGCACGCTGCAAGAAGGCAAGGCGAACTAGACTTCGCTTCGCGCATCGCTGCAGGCCGGCTCTGGATCTGCCACTGGTTCCAGGGGTTCAGGGAGTGGCACTGTGGCTCTGCACGCAAACTTGACGGGCCCCACGTGCTCCACCGTCTGCTCCCGCACGAGCGCGTCGAGTACACGTGCCCTGCCGCCTGCTTCCGAACAGCAGCGCTGCGTCGCCGTCTCTCTCAGGACCCCCTCGAGTGCGGGGGAGCGACAGAGCGACGCACACGCCGCTCGGAGTCAGTCCGCAGGGCAGTGCTTGAGCTTGTGGCGCTAGAAGGCGGCCATTTCGAAACCTCAGTTGTTCGTGCACACGTTGTTCAGCGTTCGGCCTGGTCAGAGCCTGGGGCGGACAGGCCAGGCTTCGCTTGCGTCGCTGTGACGTTTGCTGGCGGCAGCCATGGGCAGCCATGGCTACACTCCAAATCCAGGGTGTCTAGAAACTATACGCCTTAGGCGTATGCCACAGAAATGGAACTGCCTTAAGGCGCCTTGATTCTACACGCCAAAGGCGTATACCCCATTGAGCACCTTTTGCAAATAGAAGTTAGCATGTGAGCACCATTGGTCGAAGGAAAGGTGCGTGCATTGTACACACCCTGGATCATAGGCACTGAGCTCAACAGGACTCTAGGTGCGTAGAATGTAAACACCCTTTAAGGGCTCGGTAGGCATGGCCTCGGCCAAGGGCGGTGTTTGCATTCAACGCACCTAGAGTCCTGTTGAGCTCAGTGCCTATGATCCAGGGGGTGCACGCACCTTTCCTTCGACCAATGGTGCTCACATGCTAACTTCTATCTGCAAAAGGTGCTCAATGGGGTATACGCCTTTGGCGTGTAGAATCAAGGCGCCTTAAGGCAGTTCCATTTCTGTGGCATACGCCTAAGGCGTATAGTTTCTAGACACCCTGGATTTGGAGTGTAGTCGTGCTCGTGGCCAGCCACATTCCTCGAACAGGTGGACGATAGGGGGCGGCCGTGACGCTCGCTGCGACCACAACCTAACCTAAACTAACCGCACCTAACTTAACCTAACCTGGCCTGACCTAACCTAACCTGACCTGGCCTAACCTTACCTAACCGGGGAAGCCATTCGCCAGCCTTCCCCGCTTTTGGTCCGCTTACAGATTCCGCTTACGCCAGCCGCTGCCCTACAGCCGCGAGTCCCGGGCCGCTCACCTCTGCAACACAAAAGAAACAGCGTTAAGGCGGTCGAGGCCTTCCTGGTGCAAAGGGCGTCACCATTGCTCCGGATAAAAAAAGGCCGTCAGTCTTTTCACTTTCTTAGCGCGGCCACGCGCCGCACACGCTCATCCGGCGTCATTTGCATATCGCAGCGCTTTTTGCCGCTTTCTAGCGCGGCTCGGCGCGGCCCGGCAGTGCACTGCAAACTAGGTATATCGGGCGCCGCGGGCGAACCGATTCCAGAGGGGCGGCTTCACCGGCTTCGAGACGAGGAGGGAGCGCAGTGCGCCTCTGCCGCTCCGACCGGTGGACAAGGACAGACAGCATGTTCGCTCCGTCACTGGCGGCGATGGCCGGCGGAGAGACAAGGACGGCAAGGCCGGCATCAAGCGCGGCGTCGCGCGCCGTTCCCACAGAAGGCCGTGCCGTCCGGCCGCGGCGACATCGAACATCGGCCAGCCCCCCGCCAGTCGATGGACCGCCGACTTGCCCGCAAAAGCGTCCCAATGTGAGGTGCACTCGGTTGTGGTCCGCCATCAAGCTCGCGGTGTGGTGCCACAGCTGCACTCATCGCAGTTCACTCTCAGTGGCGTGGGGGAGGGGCTCTTTTTGGCCACTAGACAGCCGCCTCGAGGGTGGGCAAATTGCGTCACATTCCCCCTGTAACTAGGCAAAAAGCATGGCCTGAGCCCCCCTTCAAAATTTCTGCGCACGCCACCGTTCGCCCTAGGTCTAAACCGGTCTAAACTCACTGGTCTCAACTCACTGGCACTCATTAAGATTTTACCTGTGCAAGTGCAAGTGTAGACATTTTGAAGCCTGTGCCAGCCTGTACGTCGGCGAAAAGCAAAGCTCAACTCGGTGGGAAACGCACTGCGCGCACTTCCAGTGGCAGAGCCCGCAGTCGATGCTTGGCTTCGCCTCGCCGCCACTGCGTGCGGTGCAGTGCGGTGCAGTGCGGTGCAGTGCGGTGCACTCGCACGGTCCGTCAGCCACCCCTCGAGGGCCGCGGTGCCGCGGTTTGCAGGGGAACTGGAATTCGCCGGCAAGCCTCGGACTGCGGTGCGTCCGTCGTCGCGGTCGTCGTCCGCCACCGTGCGGCCAGTGCAGTGCAGTGGTGCCCGCGGCCGGCGGCTGCGTGAGAGGGGAGCCAGCAGGCCCGGCACCCCGACGGCCGGACTGCCGGGACGACGGCACCAGACGGCACTCGCTACTCGGACGCAGAGGCCGGCAAAAAGGACGACGTGTATGCCATTGTAGAGCGCACCGAGCGCAAGAAGAGAAAAACGCTAAGCCGGTTGTAGAGTAATGTGCCAACTCGTCAAGGGAAGCCCACATACGTCGCGGGTACGGGTGTCTGGCCGTGCCGCGCCGTGCCGTGCCTCTCTGCAGCCTGCCGGACGCGGTAAGTGCCTTCCCATGGGCTTACATTCTTTCCACACTGCAAACTGAATGGAAAGACATTACGCCAAAATGTGGCGAGACAAAAAGTCTCGCCACATTTTGGCGATACTTTCATGTCTCGCCACAATATGGTCAGATTCAAATGTCTCGCCAATTTATGGCGAGACTTTTTTGTCTCGCCAAAATATGGCCCAAAATTATTTAAATAGGGTAGGCAATGCATGGATTCATAGCAAAATACATAAACTACTGCATTATTCACAAAATTCACGAGAAATCATTTCTGATCACCACTGATAGTTGTTTGACCCACTGGGGACTCTCAAGAGTAACGCTGTTTGTTTCGCTCATAAACCAAGAGGTGCGTCTTCACATAACAGGGCCGCTCACATTCAGTTTCATTGAAATCAGATTGTACTCACAATAATCACAGTAGCACTGTGGCTATGAAGAAATTTGCAGGCAGGTTGAGAGTTGATTCATCCAATAAAGATTGTCTACAAACATGTAGCTTTGAGTACTGTACAACTTAGCCCAGAGAACAGATGGTGCAGACTGTTGATGAACTTAACATTTTGACAGTTCTCCTTTTCCACACGCAGTTTGACAATAGCTCGAACGATAAAAAGACATCTTCGCAAACAGATAACCCAGTTGGCAACAGTCGTCATTGCTCGAAACTAGGAAAAACTAAATTATATCGTTGCAAGTCAAACAATCGCTCAGAGGCTGGCAGCCATTTTAGAGGCTATGTTTTTGTTTTTGGACAGAAGAGGTTATGGGCAGTTATGGGCGTGACGATTTAGATTCAGATTCGGGTTGGGAAATTATACGCATGACCAAACCAGTATTCGCAGTCACATCCTCACATCTCGTAAACAAAAGTAACCTGAGGAAATGGCCGCTGGTTATCATGTTTTCCTCCCGACTTTGCATCAATAAAATTAAGTTTTTTCTAGTTTGGAGCGATGACGACTGTTGCCAACTGGGTTATCTGTTCGCGAAGATGTCTTTTTATCGTTCGAGCTATTGTCAAACTGCGTGTGGAAAAGGATAATTGTCAAAATGTTTAGTTCATCAACAGTCTACACCATCTGTGCTCTGGACCAAGTTGTACAGTACTCACAGCTACATGTTTGTACACAATCTTTATTGGATGAATCAACTCTCAACCTGCCTGCAAATTTCTTCATAGCCACAGTGCTACTGTGATTATTGTGAGTACAATCTGATTTCAATGAAACTGAATGTGAGCGGCCCTGTTATGTGAAGACGCACCTCTTGGTTTATGAGCGAAACAAACAGCGTTACTCTTGAGAGTCCCCAGTGGGTCAAACAACTATCAGTGGTGATCAGAAATGTTTTCTTATGAATTTTGTGAATAATGCAGTAGTTTATCTATTTTGCCATGAATCCATGCATTGCCTACCCTATTCAATAATTTTGGGTCATATTTTGGCGAGACAAAAAAGTCTCGCCATAAATTGGCGAGACATTTGAATCTGACCATATTGTGGCGAGACATGAAAGTATCGCCAAAATGTGGCGAGACTTTTTGTCTCGCCTCTCCAGAGGCGTAAAGTCTGACCTTTGGATTTGTAGTGCAAGGCTAATCAACAGGTTACCCGCGGCAGGACAGCGACCATTACGGCCAGACTGTACACAGTTATTCTTTTCTTAAAATACTGGCAACCGCATTTACAACAACAACAACAACAGTCAAATGAAGGTATCCGATCCAGAGAACTGGGTAAGAGCTCCAATGTAATCAAGCTTCCTTGTCATCCTGCGAACGTGTACTTTCACGCTAATCATAAGTAAATTTGACTCGCACGTTCTTCCTCGTGGCCGAAGCGAGAATCGATATCGGTATGCACTTATTCACTTCACTGTAGGCAGGACTGTGAGAGTGTACTTACATACATGGCCTAGCGAGTTATTTGTTCCTTACTTTCGGAAATCCCTGCCTCCTTCTTCTTCTGACATGACAACGTCCTGCCAGGCCTGTTGAATAATTGCTTCGCTCTGCGCGCCACGGCTTGAGCTAGACCCGCGGCTAGAGGGTACCGCCAGCTAAAAAGCATGTTCAAGAGAACTCACGACCCAAGAAAAGGATCTCGGTTGCAACCCTTTCAACTATACACGCCCAACGGCGAATTATCATCATAACTATGTTTGCTGGGTGTCCGACTTTTTTGCAATGTCGTATGTTCGTCGACCCGAGCGGCCGATCCCCCGCCCGCCTCTTTATCCCAGTGAGAATCTCTTGGCTGTCCCAAACACAATCCTCGTGGCATTTAAAGGGAAATCCAACGGAGAGGAGAGACGAAGAGCCACGTCCGCGGCTCGTCTTCGAGGCATCGCGTCAACAGCGCCAGCGAGGCGCGCCGAGGGGACGCCAATGAAAAGGTTTCCATGTCAGCAAATTAGACCTGTCCACACACAGTGGCACACAGTGACACGCGACACATGTGTGCACACACACGCGCACACAGTGACACGCCGCTACCGTGCCCCCCATCGATCTCCTCCGCTCCAAGGCCCCGTCGCCGCGCCGTCGTAGTCGTGGACGTCGCCGACGTCGCCGACGTCGCAGACAAGTCCTGGCCGTCGTAAAGCATGCGTCCAGGGACCGCGTTCGGCCCCCGCTGCTGCAACAGTGCTCTCGCCCTGTCTCTCTCGCACCCCTGCGCGAGAGAGACAGCATGCCGTTGGCAGGCCTTCGATCTGCTTCACTTTGCATGCTTTGCATCGCCGCGGAGTCTTCCCACGGCTTCCGGCCAGCCTCCGTCAATCCGCGGCGAGCGCAAAACGCAACGCGGATGTCGCACGGTGCGGCTTTGCCAACTCAAACCGCGCGTCACCATACTGCCGGCTCATTCCGAAAGAACCGCTCGTCGCTCTGTCTCTCTCGCGCCCCTACGGAGACCCATGAGTGCGACGGAGACAGAGCGACGAACCGATCCCCGAGGCGGCTGCTGGCTGCGGTGGCGACGCGCATCTTTTGCCCTTTTTATTGCGACTTGCAGCGTGCACGCTGTGGCGGCGCTGCATGGAATCGCTTTATTATTTCGACAAGGCGGCGAGGCCAGGCAGGGCCGCGGCGAGGCGAGTCCATGGCGCACGGCGCACGCAACGCCCCGCCGCATCGGCCCGTCAGCAAAAGCACGCGCGGCCATCGCTCTGCCCTGCCGCTCCGCGCCGACAACCACCACGACCACGACGAGCAGAAGGGCTGCCCGGTCGGCCGTGTCAGCACTCTACGCTGACAGCTCCAGTGCTGACGCCCCGTCAGCGCGGTCAGCACGAGCGCTGACAGCGCCGTCCCAAGCTGCACGCACGATGCAATGCACGCCCCGTACGCGGCCGCCGTGCCCTGGCGTGCCCTGGCGTGCCGCACTGCATCCTGGGACAGGACTGGGACAGGACGAGGGCCGGCAGGTGCACGTCGCCAAGTCACCAACGTGGGCCGCGGTGACGCGACACGACAACGAGGGCATAAAGCCCCCGCGTGCCGCGCCGGCAGCCCGATCCTCACAGTCACGCGAACGCAAGCCGCCGCCAGCTCGCGGGCTGCGTTCGCTTTTTCACGCGCTGAGACGGCAGTCGGCCATATAGTCGGATCGTCATAACCGCGGCCGCCGCATTGTCCCACAAGGTCAAGTAGCGTCCCTCCTCCCACGACCGGCGGCCGGCGGGCTGGTACCAGTGTCCCCAGTACAGTGCTTCGTCGCTCCGTCAGGGCAGTCAGGGCGACAGAGACAGACCGTCGAAGGCTCCGCTCTGAATCAGTCTCTAGTCAGCGCTGGCGCCTCGCGGCGGCGCGGCGTTCAAAGTACGGCAAAGTCCCGGCGCGGCACACTTCCTGGACGCGACGCCCGTAAATCGGCCTCCCTGCATACAGTGCAGCAGTGCAGCGCCGGCGAGAGTTTCACTGCTTCACTGTTTGCGCAGGTGGAGCAGGAACACCTCGCCAACACGACGCGCACGGCCACGCCGCGGCCCTGGGCAGGGCAGGGCAGGGCAGGGCAGGGCAGGGCAGGGCAGGGCAGGGCAGGGCAGGGCAGGGCAGGGCAGGCCGGGACAGCCACTCCGCGCGGCGCGGCGCCCTATACAGTTCGGATTTCAGCGACCTCGTTTCCGACGAAATGGTTCTGCTCGGCAAGGCGTTTGCAGTGCGGCTGCGCGGCTTGCGGGTGACCGTTGGCAGCCCGCCACCCACATCCCCCGACCGGGAGACCGTCGCTGTCTCTCTCGCACTCACGAGGTGGCCCGCCTGGGAGCGAGAGAGACAGAGAAACGAAGACGACTCTGCAGCGAGGTAAATAATCCCGGGGGTTCGCTGCCGAGCGTTGAGCGCCGAGCGCGGCGTCTAGCCCAGCCAGGCCGTCCAGGCCGTCCTGCCGGCCGGCAATCAAACCGAACAACAACTCGTTTCGTTCCGAGCGGCCGATGAACACAACCGGAAAGAACAGGAATGCGAGGAATCCCTGACCGTCGTGGCGGAGCGGCCGAGCGGCCAGCCACCCAGAGACCGCCGGGGTGGCCAGGGTCGCCTTTTCGTTTTCACGACGAATTTATGAACTGCAGCCCGCGCCACTCATCGGAGCCACGCCACGCCACGCCCCTCCTCGCCACGCCACGGCCGAATGACATGCAGGAGTGGCGGCACGGCGGTCGCAGAAGCAGGAATAACGTGACTGAACCTGACGACCCGGGTAGGTTCGAGTAGGTTAGGTTAGGTTCCGGCAGGCTCCAGGCCCCGGGTTCGACTCCCGACATGCACTGTGCACTTTCACGCGCCGCCACCCGCACGCTTCCTGCGGGCTGCGCCGGGCTGCGCCGGGCTGCGATGGCCGGGCCGGGCTGCGCGCAGCACCGTGACCTCCCCCGGCATTTACACGTACGCGCTCACGACGCCGCGACACGCGGATGCCTTGCTGCAGATAGGCTGCTTCCGAACGCCACCGCCCCGTCGCTCCGTCTCTCTCGCACCTCTAGGAGACGCCCGATGAGTGCGACGAGGACAGCAGGGCGTCCAAAGCAGCGTCCGGAACAGGCCTCCAGGCGGCGCCGCCAGGGACCGCGGGGGAGCAGCTGCATCGCCTGCAGAAAATCGCCGGTGTCTCCAGGCAGGCAGGCAGGCAGGCAGGCAGGCAGGCAGGCAGGCAGGCAGGCAGGCAGGCAGGCAGGCAGCCGCGCCACTTCCACTTGCGAGGCGGCCAATCTAACCTCACATGCAGATGATCTCCCTCACGACGTTTATAGATGCCCTCCCCTCCCCCTGGTCGCTCCCTCGGCCAAGGCCACCGGGCCGCCGGCGTGCAGGTGGAGCCTAGCTGCACGATGACACACTTCGATGGCAAGACGCCGCGCCAAAGGCAGCCAAACGCCATCGACGGTCATTAACCCGGATTAGAGAGATCGCCACCCGGCAGCGTCATCGGCAGGCCGAACAGTCCGGCGTCGCTCCGTCTCTCTGGCGGCCCTCCCGCAGGGGTGCGAGAGAGACGGGGCTACGGAGCAGCATGCAGAGCCTGGCGGGCCGGAGGCGTCCCGTCTGCGCGTCTGTCTCTCTCGCACACACATGGGACACCCCACGAGTGCGAGAGAGAGAGAGAGAGAGAGAGAGAGAGAGAGAGAGAGAGAGAGAGAGAGAGAGAGAGAGAGAGAGAGGCCGCCAGGCCCAGGCGGAGAAGCTCGCCGTCAAACGGCTAACCGGGCGGCGTGGCGGTGGTGGCGGACGTCGGACGTACGCAGGCCGGGCGAGGTGAGGCAGCGCGGCAGCGCGGCAGGGCCTAACTGGAATCCTAAAACCGGCCCGGCGCGGCCCGGCCCGCCGCACTTTGGAAGCTCTGGTCCATCCGGGCTCCTCGTTATCCGCGCGGACATGCCGACTTTATAAACTTCCCTCCCGCTTCCGACACGGAATGAGTCTCGGGGAGTGAACACTCTGCTGCCTCTCTCGCACTCGTGGGGCGTCCCGTAGATGCGTGAAAGAGAGAGAGAGAGAGAGAGAGAGAGAGAGAGAGAGAGAGAGAGAGAGAGAGAGAGAGAGAGACAGAGAGACAGAGAGAGAAAGGGCAGCTAAAGCGACTCTCGGCCATGCTCGGCCATGCTCCAAGAGGAGGAGGTCGTACCGCACAGTGCGAAAGCCTCGTCGCCCTTGCCGAGTTCAACTCGCGTACCGAACTCCGTGAGCTCGGGGCGAGGGGCCCGTCAAAGGGATTCGCGAGAGGATTGTCGTGTGTCGGTCGCCCAGCTGGGCCCGGCCCGGCCTGTCGAACGCGGCGCGGGGTGCGGGCCGCAAGGCTGAAGCTGATCCGGCCCATCGGGAGAAAGGGGGAGGAGCGCAGCGCGCAGCGCGCAGCCACGGCGCAGCCTCACTCTCGCCCGGCCGGCCGGCCGGCCCAGCGGCCCAGGCGCCCAGACGGCCACATCCAGGTTAGCGGGGCAGCCCGGCCGGCCCAGCGTCCCCTCGCACGCGGGGCCTAAGACCCGAGAAGCGGGGAGGGGAGGGAGGGAGGGGAGGGAGGGAGGGAGGGGAGGGGGAGGGAGGGAGGGGAGGAGGGAGGGAGGGGAGGGGAGGGGCGTCCGGCCGGCAAGAGGTGGCCAGGCCATCCGGCCGGGCATGTTTCAATCCGGACGACTCGGACGCCACGCGGCAGGTGGCTGGAGACGCAGCCAGCCAGGCCGCGACGCCGCGACGCCGCGACGCCGCGACGCCGCGAGAAGGCCAAGGCGGCCGAGCAGTCGGAAGCGACGCCTCCCCCGACACGACCGCGGCGACGACGACGCCTTGCAAATTACCTGCCTGCTTCGCTCGCCTCGGAGTGCGGAGAAAGTAAACACAGTTTGTCGCCAACGGAGACGGGGCTGCCGTGCCAGCTGCCGTTCGGGACGCGCGCCGCGCGCGCACTGTCGAAGAGTCGAGCCGACTGTCTTGTGTCGCTGCTTTTATTTGTAATAACTAAGAGTTCCATGAATAAGTTCAAGTCGCTTTGACGTACTGTAACTTGATCAACAGTGTGGTGCGTCGCGCCTCCTGGTGGTGCGCGTTCGGCAACGATCTGCCTGGAGGCCCTCTGCGCCGTCGTCGCCGCCCTGCCGGCGGGGGCGCGACAAAGAAGCCGCCGGGAAGTGAGGCTGCAACTCGCGGAGTGCCGGAGGGGCAATGGGCGATCCGGCGCCCTGGCCGCTGTTGACGAAAATCGCCGGAAGCGACTTTCCCGCTGGAAGGCTGCAAGGCTGCAAGGCTGGAGGGCTGGAGGCGCTGGAAGTGGGCGGATCGCGTATCACTGGCCGTCGTTGTAAAGTACCGGTTGCAGCACCCAAGCCCAAAGTCAGTCAGGGGCAGGCGCGGCCAGGCGGCGAGCAGTGGAGAGGGGGAGGGTGGAGACGGGGACAGAGGGAGGGTGGAGACGGGGAGAGGGGAGAGGGGCGCGACGAGGAGCCGCGAAAAAAAGGGGGCGGAAGTGACGGACAAATAGCCATCCATACCCGCTGCCCTGCCGAGCCGTGCCGAGCCGTGCCGAGCCGTGCCGAGCCGTGCACCTGTTTTTTCTGTTTTTTTCCAGCCTTCGTGGGAGCGTGGAGCTCGGGCGACGCCGAGGCGAGGAACACGTCGTAATACCCTGTAGACCGAGAGGGAACCGGCAGTGATTGACAAGCCAAAGTAGCACGTGCTCGTATATCCATTTTTGGGTCCGACCTGCCGAAATTTTGCATTTAGCGTGCCGAGCCGTGCCGAGCCGTGCCGAGCCGTGCCCAGCCAGTGATTCGTCGCTGTCTCTGTCTCTCTTCCTCTCGCAGCCCTTGGGACGGGTCGGCCTACGGGTGCGACCGAGGGGGTAACCACTCGCGTAATACCCTGTACACAAAAACCGTGTATTACGCGTAATACACGTGCTCGTTATACCATTTTTGGGTCAAAAGTGCCAAATTTTGGCATTTTAGGGCCGTAATACACGTGTAATACCCCCGTAATACAGCGTAATACCGAGTAGTCTGTACACGATTTCTTGAAGTGTTTACCCCCTCGGGTGCGACAGAGACGGAGCGGAGAAGCGACTCTTCGGAATGAGTGCACTGCCGCGGCGGCGTCTCCACGACGACCCCGGATGACTGGCGGCGTGACGTCACCGTGCTCATGGCGGCGGAAGCGGCAACGGCACCTTCGTCCTGGAAGCCTGGAACCCCGCAGCGACAGGCGCAGAAACAGGCGCAGCGGCGGCACCGGCGAGGGCGGCACAAAAACAAAGAGACAGAGTCATACGCCGAATGTTGACGCGCCACAGCTCACAAACGAGTGTTGCCAATGGCACGCTTAGGGCGGCTGAGGTTTGGAATGAGCGAACGGCGGCAGCGGTCGCCTAAATTCAGCCCAAAGGACCCCAGCGCCTGCGAGGCGGCAGGTAGGCAACCGCGCGACGGGGCCGCGCGGCGGGTTGGCCTACCTCAGCGCCTGCGAGGCGGCAGGTAGGCAACCGCGCGACGGGCCGCGCGGCGGGTTGGCCTACCTCAGCGCCTGCGAGGCGGCAGGTAGGCAACCGCGCGACGGGGCCGCGCGGCGGGTTGGCCTACCTCAGCGCCTGCGAGGCGGCAGGTAGGCAACCGCGCGACGGGGCCGCGCGGCGGGTTGGCCTACCTCAGCGCCTGCGAGGCGGCAGGTAGGCAACCGCGCGACGGGGCCGCGCGGCGGGTTGGCCTACCTCAGCGCCTGCGAGGCGGCAGGTAGGCAACCGCGCGACGGGGCCGCGCGGCGGGTCGTCTACGACGAGGCAAACAAGGCAAACTCGGCAGACTCCGCCTGACACGGCCGACGGCCGGCACGAAGTGGCGTTAGGCCAAGGAAGGTTCCCTTGTCGCAACACAGCCCTCCTGCAAGCGCTGCTCCGCCCCGGCGGCCCGGCGGCGCTGCCAGGCCGGGCGCGGGCGGCCGGGCCCGCGGGGTCGCCGTTATACAACTCAATCCAGCACGCTCCGCTGTGCTCCGCTCCATTCGGCGCGTCGTTGACTCCTCGTCGGCTCGTCGGCGGCGAGGTGTTTGGCGGCCAGCGAGGCGGAAAGCAGAGAGTCCCAATCATCGGACTTGTTCGAAAAGGAGACGAAGTGGACCTTGCGGCGAGACAAGGTCGCGTTACACTGTAGGCAGGCAGCGCCCGGCCCAGCCCGGCCCAGCGCTGCACTGCCCATTGCTGCACAGCCGATCGCGTCAACGTCCACGTGGTGGTGGTGGGCGATGTCAGCCGGACAGAGGCACGGCGCACGCGCGCGCACGCACACACACACACACGCGCGCGCGCGCCAAAAAGTGCAGGGAAAGTGACCGCGGCAGGCAGCGCACCGCCGCGGCCAGTCGTCCCGCCACCGAAAAAGCGGAAAGAAATAATGGAGGACCGCCCGGCGCGCCTCCCAGACCGCCAAAGCAGCGGCGGCGCAGCGGCAGCCTGGATCCGGCCTGGATCCGGCCGGACTGGTCATAAACTGCGGGGACTGTTTGTGTCACTCCATCTCGCCGGCGGCAGGGCGGCACGCGTGCCTCGCCGGGGCAGGGCGGGCAGGGCGAGCAGGGCGTGGCGCGGCATCGCCCGCGGCGGCCCACGTGGCCGTGGCCGGGCACGGCCCTGCTCCGTCGACTCCGCCTCCCCGCCTTGAGCCGCAACAATCGGAGCGCGCCCCCGGGCATGCGTGGTCCCCGTGGTGGTCACATTGTCGCGGCGCCGCGCCTTCAACCGCCTTGCATCACCCACCACCACTCCATACTCCATTCGCGAGCACGGCGCGGTGCCGCTCCGCCCACGCGGCGGCGTGCTCCGCGACTCCGCATTGACGTGCACGTGGAGTGGAGGACGTCCCGGAGTCCTGGGCGTGTCCGCCGGTTTCCCTCCGCCCCAACCCGCCTTGTGCAACCACGTGTCGGAGCACGTGTCGTTGGGCCCCATCCTCGTGCACGGCCTCTGCACGGCCTCTGCACGGCCTGCACGGCCTGCACGGCCTGCACGGCCTGCACGGCCTGCACGGCCTGCACCACAGGCCGCGCGTTTAGCCTTTTCCTCGGCGGCCATTACTTCTCTCGTTGATGCTTCAGAGGAAGCCTCCTCGCTCCACGCGCCTCACGTCACAACTTCACATCTCCAATAAGCTGTAATTGTCGGCGGCGGCCACTTTCACATCCCCGTGCCGTACCGCCGCGCCGGGCCGAGGCTGCTGCTTCTTGAGGCCAACCGCGAGAGTGTCTGCTGCCTTTGGCTTGCCTGCCGCGCCGGACGGAGCCGAACAATCGCTTCGTCGCTCTGTCTCTCTCTGTCTCGCAGCCCTGCCACGGGTCACCGCGCGGGTGCGACGGAGACAGAGCGACAAAGCGACTGTTCGGAATCAGTGTGCCTGCGCCTGCGGCGCGGCGCCGTGGCGGGGCAGGAAGAGTCGCCTTGCGGTGTCAGCAACACAACACACCGCGGCACGGCGGCACGCAAGGGAAAACTAGCGCCGCCTGCCGCCTCGCGACTCGCCTCGCAATGCTGGGGCAGCGCGTCTCCCAAAGTTTGGCAACGACACGGATCACGGATTTGAACCGCGATCAACTCGACGAGACGACAGCTCGGCGCGACGGTGACGGCGGGCTGCTATCACAGGGCCGTGGTTTCTCCCGGCAGCCGCGGGCCATTAAGGTGGCGGCCACGTAGTGCTGCCCCGCCGGTCCCGCCCCGGCCGCCCCGCAGCATTGACACGTTCTGCTCCCGTTTTGGGCGATGCGCCGCTGGCCGCGCGGAACCGGATATGCAGCACAGCCAGCGCACGAGGCAGGCCGGATTACGATCTCTCCACTGAAGCGACGCGCCCGGGCCGAGCCGTGTCGAGCCGAGCCACACAAGCCGAACCCCGCGCCGCGGCCCAGCGGGCCCAGCGAGCCGAGCCGGGCGACGCTGAACGGCGAACGGCTGAATGTACAGTTGTTCCGGGGGCGGGCGGCGCGCCGCGGCGTGGGGCGTGGCGCGAGTACGCTTTGCACGAGGCGCACCCGTGTAGTGAACACACACACACACACACACACACACACACACACACACACACACACACACACACACACACACACACACACACACACACACACCAGTCCACTCATCACTCGATTCCAACAATCATAACGACCCGTATAACTCTGCCGGGGCGCGCTAGCGCGCTGCAGCTAATTGAAAGGAGGTACCGAGGCTGTGCTTTGCTCTGCGGGGCGCTCCAGTGCGTTCCACGGCGTGCCACTTGTGACCATTTACTCCCTCCGAGGGACGGCGCTTTGCATGGGCCGGCACCGCGACCCCGTGACCCGCACTACCAGAGTGTGAAGCCGCCAAGCCGCCAAGCCGCCGCAATGAACGAGGCCCTCCCGGCGCGGGCCAGGGCCGCCGCGCAGCGCAGGGCAGTGCAGCAGGCCGTTCTGTCTCTCTCGTGCCCCCCCCCCCCCGGGCACGCCCTGTGAGTGCGAGAGAGACGGCGACGACAACACCACTGTTCGGAATGGGTCCGCTGCGGATGCTCGGCGTCGTCGACACAAAGGCGGCCGGAAGTCTCCGCTGCGCGAGGCGGCGCGTTCTGTCGATTCTCTGGAACATTTCTATTTAGTTCTCCAGTCCGCCCTATTTTGGGAGAAGTTATTTTTCGTCGGGACAGACACAGGCAGGCCCCCGACGCGAAAGCGAGGACGAGGACCGCCATGCTCCGTCCTGCTCAGCGCTACGTACGTAATTAATGCACGAGCCACAGCGCGGCCAGCCAGCGCAAGCCGTCCCGGGCACTCGGAGGGACACAAATCATCGGCCTGCACGTGGAGCGCGGAGCGCCGAGCCCATGCAAACGCTTAGCTAGCAGTATAGGCGGCCCGCCCGCCTGCCCGGCCTGGGACTCGAGGACTGGGGCCCAGCCGCCGCCTGGCTGCTAGGCTGCTTGTTACCGGCCGTCCGCTCGCGGAGAGGCAGCCTAGGCCTGCAGCCCGTGGCCCCGAGTCGGATTCCATCGGTAATCTATTAACGGGTTAAATATTGAAAGGGGAAACAATTACTCAAGAGCACGCCCTCCTTTGCCTTCTAATTACACTGCTGTCGGCCCGGTAAAAGCCCTGCCCCGGCCAGCGTGGCACTGCGCGGCGTGGCGGCGTGGCGGCGCACAAGTGCCGCCTCTCGCTCCGGTGGGCCTTCACAGGCCGCTGAGTAAACCCGATCGGCCGCGCCTACCGGGGCCTGGCGTGCCGGCGATGACTCGATTCCCGAAAAGCGCGCCCCGCCCCGCAACCGCAACGCCCCCCGCCGGGACTTGAACCCGCAGCGGCCGCGCCACGTCGAGCGGCTGGGTCCTACACCGCGAGGCGAGTAGCCCGATGGCGACGGAGGCTGCGTCGCTGGATGCTGGAGCTGCATCCCCCACACTGTTTCCGCGCACTGCTTTCGCAGAGCTCTGTCTCTCTCACCTTCCAGGGGTGCGGGAGCCCCCTGTAGGTGCGAGAGAGACAGCGAAGAAGCGGTGTGCTGAATCAGTTGGCAGCCGTGTCGTCAAGTCCAACATGAAGGCTGCTGGAGCTTAGCGCGGCGCTGGAGACACACTCACACACACATGCGCGTACGCACACACACACACACGTGTGCGCCCTGCCGGTTTCCCTTCCGCCGGAGCAACACTGTTATCCACGGCGAATAAACAAGGACAGCGCATTGCTGCCTTCCAAGCCTTCCAAGCCTTCCAAGCCGCCTGGCCCGGCCCAGGCTGAGGCGTCCCAGGCCTGGCCGCGCGCCGCGCCCGCTCCTCGTAAACCATCCGCCATGCCGCCCTGTTGGCACTTCTCGTTGGCGGGCGTATCGACGCCACCGCCGCCACTCGGCCGCCGCGCGCCCAGTAGTCAGATCCGACGCTCGCTCCCTCTTGCACCCCTCGCAATGCCTCACGAGTGCGAGCGAGACGGAGCCGCGTTCGGCTTCGGGCACGGCCGCTTTCATCGCATGGACATGCATTTCCATAGCGAGCGGCCCGGAGAACTGGAGAAAGGCGGGGCGAGCATGTCGGCGGCCAGCGCGCTGCTCTGCCGCGGTGCCGAGCGCACCGAGTGCCGTAGGTACCGCCAGCCAAGGCGGCAGCCACGGCGTCAGCGCCTCCATGGAGTGCGTGGCGGCGCCGCCCTGCGGCCGTGACGCGAGCAAGGGTGCAGCTTCCAGCTTCAGACTGCCGCCGCCGGGAAGCAGGTGTCTCTCTCACACTTTAGGGTAGTGCCGGCCTGCCGTAGGGGCGCGAGAGAGACGCAGCGTCCGGAATCGCTCTACAGGCGTGAGTCCACACCACCACACCGCGACCGCGGTCCGCGCCACTGGTTGACTGGCCGCCTTCCCCGGCCCGGCGAACGCGGGGTCATTGACGCCCAGACCGGCACAGCCCGCCCGGCCAAGCGTAGTGCAGGGCTCATTTGCATGGCGCGGACTTTCATCTTGTTTCATTTTGTGGAATTAATAAGAAATAATGAAGGTCGGCCTGCGCCAGTCGGCACGGCAGTGCGGCAGTGCGGCAGTGCCACTAACGACGGCCTGCCGTTCTGCCCCGTGATCGGAACGGCGAGGCGAATAGAAGCAAACCAGGCGGGGCGGGGCGGGGCGGGGCGGGGCGGAGCGGACGCGGCCGCGTCGTCGTCGTCGTCGTCGTCATCCGGGTGGCTGCGTGGCAGCGCGGCGAGGACGCCGTCAAGCCCCTTATGCCGAGCCGGCCAGGTCTGCACTCTGCTCATTCCGAGGGTCGCTATGCGTCGCTCTGCCGTCTCTCTCGCACACTCATGGGGCGACCTGGCGAGAGAGAGACAGAGCGACGAAAACGACTCTTTCTGCGAGGGGATTACAAAACCGAGGCGCCCCTTTCTAGCGCCCTTCGCGCAGGGCTGCGCCCAAGCTGTGCCGCGGCTGCGCTATCCCACGACTATGGGATTCCGATTCCACACACACACACATGCGTGTTTCGACATAAAGCGATTATGGCCGACAATTAGGGCCGGACGTGCCGCGACTGCACAACGCATTTTCCCGGCGATTCCTCGCCGCGGTCCTCGTCCCCGTCGCCGCGCTGCCCGCGTGCGGCGCGGTGCGTGACAGGGCGCGGCGCGGCGGCAGGGAGGCCACGCGGGTCAACGTCCCGGACCGCCCCGGACCGCGGCGCAACGAAAATCAATTTTAATTAACGCGTTCAGCGCGGTGGGCCGGTGGGCCGCGCAGCCTTGGCCGCAGCCATAGACGTTCCCATGGCATGGAGCCCAGTTAACTGGCGAGCTCCTCACGCGTGTAAGCACTTTTGACCACTAAAACACGACACTCTAATAGTAAATGACTTAATTTTGCGCCGTGTGCTCTGAGGTTACACGCTGAAATGACTGGATAAGTGCCCAGCTTCAGCCGATTTGACTCATTTTCCCGGCAGTGCCAGGAGGAGTTGGGAGCCCAACGGGGAGCCCCGCCCTGCTCTGCAGACAGGCCGGCCGGCACGGCAGGCAAAGCACAGGCAAAGCAAACCCGGCGGCAAGGCGGCGGGGCTGCCTACCACACCGCAAAACCCACCCCCACCCTCAAAAGATGTTTCTTGAACTATGATACTTACTCGGAACACGCGAAGTTACTCGAGCGAGACACCCATGAAAATTGTCTCGCTCCAGTCTCGCTCCAAGAAATCCCATATTAGCGCGACTGCAGCAGCAACACCCACACCGAGCGAGGAGCGAGCTGTGCGAGCAAGACGACAAGTCCCAAGGAAAAGAGCCCGGACGACCGCCTTTACAGTGAGGGCCCCTTCCCCGTGCAGGTCGTGTGGCGCCGCTTCCGCCACGACGCGGACGCGGACGCGGGGCCAAGCAGAGCCGAGCCGACGTCCGCCCCGTGCCGGCCGTGCCGTTCGTCCGGGCCAAATCGGATAGAGGCACTCCAAAGGGCTGAGGCGAGGCGCGAGGCCGAGGCGGCCCGCGGGGAAAGCGGTTTTATTCACATGACAATGGCCACTGAATCGGACGTAAAAACGCCCCCTCCCCCTCCCACTCGCGCTGCTGTCGGCGCGTCGGCGTGGCGCCGGGCCGCGAGGTCGCCGTCAAAGGGCACACAGTGTGCACACTTGGCGCCCCGAAGGCCTAAAGGTCGCACCGCCCGGCCCTGGGCCTGGGCAGCCTGGGCACGGGCTGGCGCCGCGCAGCAGCAGCTTAGTGAGTTAAAAACGAAACCAAGAGTGGGAACCAGACGCGCGCTTTCCAAATGGGAATTCTTTGAATGAACGCGCCAAGGAACCGCTTCCCCCTCCCCCGCCGTGTGTCGCAGAGGCACTGAAAAAGCGCGCCAGGCTGCCAAGTCCGCATCGGCGTCGAGTCCGCCAAGCACGGTCCGTACCTTCCAGTGCGGAACGTCGACGCCGTCCTCGTGGGTTGCGCTCATTCGGCCGCCGAGCCGCGCCTCCTTGTCTCCTACACGGCGGCGGCACGGCAGCGGCACGGCGGACCGCGGAAAGGGAAACCAAACACGACGACCAACACATTTGGCGAGCCGTGGGGGCTGGCCTTACCGGGGCTGGCCTTGGAGGGGCTGGCCATGCTGACGGCGACGATAACGCCCCTAGAAAGCGGTCGGCCTCTGGCACGCCGCGGCACGCCCTTCCAGACACTCCCCGTGCAGACCACCGCGAACCGATCACGCCAAGAGATTCCACAGCGGAGGAAAAAACCACAGCACTAGCCAAACCAATACAAATGCACAAACGTTAGTTATGCGTTTTGCATTGCAGCAGTTGAATCTGCATCCCTGCCGGGCGCGCAGGCCGCGCAGGCCGCTGGTCGCCCTCCGCCCACACAACATGACGGCCACTTTCACGTCGGCCAGGCCGTGCTGCAGTGTCGTGCACCGCGGCCACACGAGCCGTCCCCATCAGTCCTTATCGGCCTCGACGCGGCACGACGCGGCACGGCGCGCCATTGGGTCAGCCAGGAACGGCGTGGAACGGCCAAAAGGGAGATTACTCGCACGGCGTTCGTCACTTCGTCACTCACTCGGAGCCAAACGGCCAGGGCCACCGCGCAGGCCGGCGATGCAGAAGCACTGAAGCCGCACTGATTCCGCGAGAGTCGTTTTCGTCGCTCTGTCTCTCTCGCACTCATGGAGCCTCCCGGATGGAGACGGGGGCGTGAGAGACAGAGCGACGATAAAGACTCTCAGAATCATTCTGCAGGGCGGCGGCAGTGCCGGCAGGGCCTTCCCCCTCGCGCCCATTGCGCTCACATGCAGAGCGGGGCGGTCTGGTGGGGCGGGGCGGGGCGGGGCGGGGCGGGGCGGACACACTCGCGGCGCTTTTCCGTCGAGTCGAGTCGCAGCCAGTTCCGGCGATACTGCGACGGCTGCATTCCACCTGCGGCTTCAAGGGGCTGGCGGTGGTTCTCAACGGTGCTCTGACTCTCGCTCTCGCACTCACGGGGCGTTTCGAAGGGGTGCGGGAGAGACGGAACGACGAGAGCACTGTTCGAATGAGGCTGAGGCGAGGGGCTGCCGACCACATCGCGTCCCATCGCGCCGCATCGCGCGGTCTGGGACAATGGCAGACGCCTGCCGCGCCCCTGCAGGCCGCACCGCACCGCGCCGCACCGCGCCGCGCGCCGCGGAGACTTGGACGCCAGAGGGTGGGGCTCGTCGTCTCGTCTCGGTGCCACGGCTCGGCTTTGGCTCGGCTGCCTGCCACGGCCTGCATGCCCCACAACACTCTAAACCGGAGCCGGTAAAAAATTCCCGCCCGCAATCTTTCGTTCCGTTTGTACGGAGTACCTGGGAGTACCTCGTTGGCGTCACGGTAAAGGAACGCCGCCATAGTTTAAGACCGCGGGTAGATTACGTACTGACTTTCAATTTACAAGTGACCGAACGCATCATCTAGAAAACTATCTCGATCGTGAATACTATCCCATTCCGACCGACGGCGATTGTTATTAATTTTTTTATGGCGCCTTGCTCTTCTTTCATCTTCACCATCAGCGCGCCGACGAACTGGCGGCGTCAATCAACTGGCAGATCGTGAGGGACGAACTCGCCCCGCCCCGCCCCGCCCCGCCCCGCCCCGCCCCGCCCCGCCCCGCCTCGCCGCGCCCTGAGGGGCGGAACACATTCATAAGCGGAATGCGACCTTTGCAGGCGCTGGCCGCGCTGGCCGTGCCGCCAATGCGGGGCCCGCGGCCAGGGCGGCCAGGACGGCCAGGACGGCCAGCCTCGCGCCACGCCCAGGAAAAAGAAGAGACGCCGTCCAGGAACCACGTCACACCATCAGTGCAGGATCATTTCGAACAATGCTTTCGTCGCTCTGTCTCTCTCGCGCTCACGAGGCGTCGGTGCGAGACGGGCGGCGACGAAGCGCTGTGCGGAATCAGTCCCACGGGTGAGACGGCCAGCCAGGGCACTTCGGACGCCGCTGCCCACGGGCCGCCACGGACGCAGTCGTCCTGCCTCTGCCGGCCCAGCGGCCGCCCAGCGGCCGCCCAGCGGGCGTCTCACTTGCAAGCTCCGCCGCACTGAGACATGTTAATCTAACCCAGGTTCCAAGAGGTCGTTCTCTCTCTCTCTCTTTTCGCGAGGAATGCCTAAACGGCCCTGCCCTGCACCTCGCGGCTCGCGACGAGGTAGAAAACAGACATAAAAACTCGGCGTCATTGTGCAACGTGTCCTGACATTTGCCGCTTTAGCCGCGTTGGCCCCCACCACACAGCACCGCGGCACGCCGGCACGCCACGCCACGGCGAGGGCGTGCAGCGTGACGGCGCGGCGTTGCAGCCGGACTCGCGGACTCGGCACAGGTTGAGTGAGGCCGTCCCGCGGCCTGCTCGACGACGAGCTTCGTGGCGACGAGCTTCGCGGCGACGAGCTTCGTGGCGACGAGCTTCGTGGCGACGAGCTTCGTGGCGACGAGCTTCGTGGCGACGAGCTTCGTGGCGACGAGCTTCGTGGCGACGAGCTTCGTGGCGACGAGCTTCGTGGCGACGAGCTTCGTGGCGACGAGCTTCGTGGCGACGAGCTTCGTGGCGACGAGCTTCGTGGCGACGAGCTTCGCGGCGACGAGCTTCGTGGCGACGAGCTTCGCGGCGACGAGCTTCGTGGCGACGGCGGCGCGCTTGGCCAAGACCGCCGAGACCGCCGAGACCGCGCGCCCGGAGCCAACGCCAAAATCAAACACCTTGGCATCGAGGCTCAAAGTGGGTCGACGTGACGCGACTCCGCGGTTTCCCCGCTCAATCACTTTAGGCCCGCGTCGCCGCGGCCAGAATGCCGCGGCCAGAATGCGTGGGCGTGGGGGAGGGGAGGGGGTCCAATGGGAGTGCGCCTTGCGCGGCGTGCGCGGCGTCATCGGTACGGCGGTGCAGCTCGGCGAGACCATGGCGGCCTTGACATTTGTGCGGGCACGCCGCCCCGCCAGGCTTGCTGCATGCTCGGCGACTAGATCGCCGCCCTGGCCGTCCTGGCCGCCCTACGCTGGTCTGACGGGCGTCTGATACTTAGGTGCGGGGCGTAGACGTAAATACTTTGCACCAATAAGCTGAAAGGTACGTATGTCGTGAAGCCAACTGGACTGAAATTTCCCCCCGCGGTGCCCCGCGGCCGCCGAGGAGCCTGGAGCGTCATTTCCATAGTCGGAGGCCCTTTGTCATCGGGGATCGGAATGACAGGCTGGTCCCCCGCGCGATGTCAGCGGCTGCAGCGGCCACACTGGGACCGCTATGCCTGGCTATGCCGCCGAACCCACAATTAATTACAGGAGAGGCCCCACCACCGCGTGCCGCGCCGCCACGCCACGCCACGCCAAGCGGACGCAAAGCGGATGCGTCATACGGTGATGCACCGCGTACAGTGGTACAGTGCACGCACAGCCCGCCGCCAAACAGGTACTATACAGTGGTACAGTCGGCCCGCACCGCGCCACGGCATTGTTCGCCGAAATGGAAAGGCAAAGGCGCGCGGCTCGGCTCGGCCGGGTCAACGGGTTGCTGGATCATTACAAAATACGAAACGGGGGGGCTGCTGCTGAGAGTTTCCGGTGGAGTCTTTTCTTCATTTCGCCGAGGAAATGCATTGAATGACATCACGCTCCCAGCGAGCGCGGGCCTAGGGCGGGGGCAGGGGGCATGCGGCAGGGGCGTGGCGCGCAACATTATTTTGGGGTTACGTAGCCGCCGGCCTACTCACTGGCGAATGACAACTTGCCGGAGGAGGACCTCCGGGAAGGCGACGAGGCTCGGGACTCGCGGCTCGCGCCAAGGCTCACGCCCCGAGAGCGATTAGCAGTGAGGTGGGCAAAAAGTTGAGCACGGCGACGCGCCCCGTATGCTAAGTGCAGAGCCAAGCAGAGGCGGAGAGAAGTGGCGCACTGAAGCACTGCAGGCTGATTCCGAACACTGCTTTCATCGCTGTCTCTGTCACACCCATGGGCCGTCCCGTAAGTGTCCCGTGGGTGCGAGGGAGACAGAGCGACGAGGACGGTTCGGAATCAGACTGCTGGCAGTGTCGCTCAGCCAATCGAGGAGGTTTAGGATCGGAAATGATCCAATCAACGCGGGGCGGTGGCCTCGCAGCTCTCGGCCATGTCTCGGCGCGGCCGATCTCAACTGGCCTGGACATTTGAATGGCGCGGACGACTTACAGCACTATAATGGCGTGGTGTGCGTGAGGAGAGGAGACGGGGTCGCCGAGTGGGGACACTGTCGGGGCGAGGCGGCCCTTGAGGCGGCCCTCGGCATTGCAACGGCAGCGATAAATTGGACACGGGCGGACGTGATGCCCTGCGCAGGGCGGCGCAGAGGACCCACTGAGCAACGGGTTGCATCCATCGGCATCCGTCATCTCCGGGAGATTCCTCCCACTCGTCTGTCCCACGTGGAATGTTCCTTGTACCTAGGCTCGGATCTGGGGTTGCCATTCAATGCAGACTGTAAGGGCCGTCGTCGCGTCTTGTTGAATCTTAATGAAATCTTAATTGTTTCACGGAGTTTTCTGGTAGTATTTTTCCAGAGTTTCCAAAAAATGCCCTTGTCCTGCCACGTAGCGCGGTGGTCTTTGCATGGACCTCCGGCGTGTTCCTGCATCTCTACTCCCCACTGAGCCGGGCTCGGCACGGCACGGCAGGGCAGGGCGTCAGAGTCCCGTAGGTAGGAGTCCTACTCTCCCGCACAGCACCGCATCAGCCGGCATCGACGCTCCGCCGCTCCGCCGCTCTGCACCTGTGCCGTGAGGCGGGGCGAGCGAGCCGGTGCACACAGCCCCCTCCCCCCTCCTCCTCCTACCGACGCCCCTGCCTAAATCCCCCCTTCCCCTCTCCCCGGCGATCCGATGTTGCTCTGCTATGTGGAGCTCCTTAGCAGCTTTACAATCCAGACACGACGCTCTCGCCTCACCCTTGTGCCATTGACTTCCAGTGACTCGCGTTCATTCGTTCATGCCACATTCCGTTCATTTGGGTCATGCGGGCCTGCAGTGCTCCGCGTACCTGGTGGCGGTGCCGGCGGAGCTGGTGACACAACTTAGAAGCGGGCGACAGGGGGAAGGCCTCGACAGACAGGCGAACGGCGGTCTTTGACGGGAAATCACCACGCCGACGCCACTCCCAGTTGGCGGCTTCGCTGTCGGGGCGGCGACCTTACGCCGGGCGGCGCTGAAGGGCGAGACCTTGCGAGCCGTACGACGCCGTGCGAGTGCGTACGGGCAGCAGGCCTGCACCAATGCACTCACCGACTAAGAAGAGCAGCTGGTGAGGGAGAGAAATCCAATAAAAGTATCCAATTGGGCGAGGAAGCGAGGCAGCGTTGCCCTGCTCGAGCTCCGCGACGGTGCACTTTGGTAAACTCGACTTGCAACACACTCGCGGCACTTTGGTGCACTTTGGCCACCACACTGCCTCCCACGAAACGCACACGCGGCCCCGAGTGTCGCGCACTCGGTACTTTCTCACTGACGGGGACGAGGAGCCACTTGACACCTCGCGCGACACGCACCGCACGCACCAGCCGAACCGCACCGGTGGCCACGAAGGAAAGGGGAACACGGCGCGACGACCAAGACCTCTCCCGCCGGAGATCCGACTTGAACTGAGCGTGAGCGCGGCGGCGCGGCGGCCACCTAGAGCGGCCACAAGCAGCGCGCGCCGGTGAGCGAGCGCGGCGCGCGGTGTGAGGAGAAGCAGGGGGCGGGGGCGGAGGGGGCCCGGGGGCGACCGGCCGGAGCGCACTGCCACTGCCCCGGCGCCGCCGCCACCACCACCGGCCACCGCGCTGTTTCAAAGGGAACGGGGCGTAAAATAATGCAGAAGTTTTGCATCGCATGCGATCCACTGCCAAATTAGTGGCCGTCGTGCCTGACACACTCCGCACACTTTCTCGTAGTTCCTTGTCGCGACGAGGGCACATGGACTCGGCGCTAGCGGCCACGGCGAGGCCGAGGTAGGCCGAGGGCAACACGGGGTTGCAAGCAACGCGGATTGACGACAGGAAAAGGGGAAAAGTTCTCAATGTCGGCGACGGGTGGCATGGCCTGGACCTGACTGGATAAGCACCTGTCGTAGACAGTCTGGAGTGGAGACCCGTTATCTCCCTCACCCTTTTCCCAGCCCGCTTCCCCGCCGAATGTTTCTTGGTGCTTGCCTACCAAGCGCATTGCAGTTGCAACACCCAACTGTAATTGATTGTGCAGACCCTGTGCCTTGTGGCCTTATGGTACTTCCCCACAGGCCAGCCTAGAGGCATCATTCATTGGGACTACTTTGAAGCGATAAAAACGCGTCGATCAACTTCGTACAGAATAACGCGCTATTCAGAGGCCAAAGTGCAGCTGCACTTTTGCTAGCACTCTTGAACTTGTACAGCACTTGTGAACTTTTAAAAGCTGGCGCTGTAAAAGATGAAAACCCGCGAAAACAAAAGAAAACAATGCGTTAATCCCTGTTTAGTGTTATCAAAGGGATTGGAACCGCTTGAGTATAGGCATAAGACTTTGTAGAATTCATTCACTCTTTTCCCATAGCAAAAATACTTTTTCGCTGATCTGTTTGAATTCATTTGTTTGGGTCCAGTGTGATTTGACTAGTGGCATGACTGTATACTACGCTAATGTATGCACTTTGTTTACTTCCCCCATTGTTAAAGTTTGTGACAATTTAGCACTACTCACACCTGTATTTTATTAAATATTTTATTTTAAAAATGTATTTGCTTTAAATCAAAAACTTCGTTTAATCATACTGTTGTTTATTCTGCAGAAACTGACATGATCAGCAATGTAGCTGCCTAGCAGAAGCAAGCAGGACCTCCCACCCCGTCCCTATTTAATAACCTTCAATAATACAAATTCCTATTATGTCGACCGCCGCGGGGACGCAAATTGGGTCGATTGGAAGGCATTGACGTCAGCTGGAGACCGTTGTCATGTCCTGAAGCATTCAGCGTTGCGGTCGTGGCGCTGGGGAGTGAGAGGCACGGGCTCGCAGTACCATTCTAACCTTAGTCTGCTCGGTGTCAAGTCTGTCTGTGATGTGAGCGAACTGTTACTGTTTGTCACAGTGCTGCAGAGTCGTGCCTAGCTGATGGCCGATGTACCAAAACCTTCGTTTATTCGCGTAAGTAGTTTTTCGTTTCGACGCAACCAAATTTAAACTGTTTATCATTTCATTCTTTGACAATTCTGATTTTCTGTGTGATAAAATTATATTCCCTCTGTGGCTTCCCCTCTACTACCAACTCTGAATTATTTCAGCTGGAGCCGTTCATTCATCAAGTTGGTGGTCACTCATCTATGTTATGCCTTGACGAAGCAACTGTTTGTAAGCCTTTAGTGAAAAGAGAGCTGCAGTTTTATGAGACACTCCCAGAAGCTGTCAGCAAATTTACACCTCACTTCTATGGTGTTATCCAAGTTAATGTCCAGCCAGAAGAGGAAGGATATGTTACTCTGACAGCAAACGCTCCGAAATTCTATCAGCCTGTCTCAACATCTCCAACTCGCCGGTGCGTTGTAGGGACATTTTACGTGCCCTTGCCAAAAATGTTAGAAGTCCTCATTCATGGTTTGTTTTTGGCTCACAGCAGAGTTCGATTACGAAGAACAGGCAGTATCGAGGTTAGCCAGGATGATCACACATTGTTTGAAGAAGATTCACTGGATGGAGAAACTCAACCAAATAATACTAGTCTGGCACTCAACCCATGGGTGCTGAAATGCCATCGAGATCATCTCAGTACCATTATCAATACCTGCACCACACAAAGTATCCTTTGCTCTGTGCGAATCCCTTTATTCACACTTAAATGGATTTTCCCCTCTATAACTGCATGTTTTTCTTAACTGCACCATCAGATTTTATTTTATTAGAAAATGTGGCTTCCCAGTTCACTTATCCTTGCATCTTGGATCTGAAAATGGGCACCCGCCAGTATGGAGATGCTGACACTTTGGCCAAAAAACAAAGCAAGATGGTGAAAGTTGTCAGTACTACCTCTGCCAAGCTTGGTGTGCGTGTTGGAGGAATGCAGGTAAATCATTATCCCTTGGTGCAAATTTAGAAAGCACATGGCAAGGTAAATTGATTAAATTGAGCAACATTTTGTTTTAGGTTTATCAAACTACCACTGGAAGGTTTTTATGCAGAAATAAATTATATGGACGAAGCCTTTCTGTTAGTGGATTCACTCAAGCTCTATGTAAATTTCTACATAACGGAAAACGATTACGAATAGATGTACTTGCTCCATTAATCAAAAGGCTGGAAGAATTGCTCAGTGTTTTGCACAGACAAGAAGCCGTTCGTTTCTACACTGCATCTCTTTTGCTCTTGTATGAAGGATTAGATTTGTCTGACAATTTGGAGAGGACAGAAACTTTAGAAGGTAATCTATTTGTATTTTTTTATTCTAACAACAGTTTTTAAATTGCTCTAGATCACTGACGCTTAGCTCTCTCTCTACTTTTAGATAAAGATAATCAGAGGAAAAATAGTACAGGCCATTTTAAGTTTGAAGAAGCCATAGAAACAAAACAAAGCGATAACACAGCTAAAATATCACCGGGAAGCTCTGGAAATACCACTGTCTCACCAGCAGCTCAAGATATGGAAAGCATTGTCAATGCATTTGAAGAAGAGCGTCAAAGATCTGAACGTTTGCGGCACCGACGTAGCAGCAGCTGTGTAGCCCTTAATGATTTATTGGCAGGCAGCTCCAACCTCTCTGTGCCTTCCTCCCCAAGTCCTTTGCAAAGCACTGCCCCTAGAACACCCACTGTGGATGTACGAATCATAGACTTTGCACATTCAACTCACCAGGGCTTGGCTGATCCTGTGTCTTACACTGGACCTGATTCAGGATTTATTTTTGGTTTAGAAAATATGATATCTATTCTTAAAAATATTGAAAGAGATAACGGCTAAGCAAATTAGACTTTGTTGGATTGCTACTTTTTGGGAGGTTTCTGATTCTTAGATTTTGGGAATTGTTTAGCATTCAAATAACACCTGCCTTCCTGGATTTTATTGGGTTTTCCATGAGGATAGGCCACCCTTCTCTGAAGGTTTCTCTTCGCACAGTATTGGTTTTCTCACTGTAATGTTATCTTCTTTGTTTTTCTCTGCACTATTTGTTGTCTATAAGTTGTCTTTCCTTTACGTTTGTATATGTGCTCATGGTATTGCTATTGGAATGCAGGTCTGTTAACAAATTTTGCTCATGTATTTTTGTTCTCTAAAACCTTTTTGATAGGATGATTATCAACTTTGATGTTCTGCAAACTTTCTCCTGAGAACCTGATCAGGTCAGGATATGAGACATGAGCCCTAGTTTGTCTTTTTCACTATATGTGTAGAAATATGTTGTCATATCCTATTCCCACTTAAAAAATTTTGATGAGGAAACATTGCGTGTCAAGTGTTTACTTCCGTTGTCAAAAAAATATTTTAATAAATAAAATAATTAGGAAATCTAAACATGACAGAGAGGTGAATCAATAAGTTAAAATCAATACATTATGATTTGACTGTATATTGTTGATAGTGCCTTATGTTTGATATACATTATATATACTCATTTAGCTCTCCTAGTTAAAATGAGCTGAGAAAGAAACAACTTTGTCAGTTAGGTGTAGATAGTCAATTAACAGCATAATCTGCCTTAATAATGACTTCATTTTTTAATACACAATTTTAAAGCACTTTTGCATTTTGCTTTTACTACGTATCGTTAGTTGCTAAATCGAAAGAAGACTTGTCACTTGCTCAAACTAGCCAATTTCGACAGTGCTCATATTTTAATCTTGTGGAAAAGATAAAGAAGCATTCTTTAAGTATTTAAGAGTTGTTTGGGTATCTGTTGATTGAGACAATCAATAAAAAACATATCTCATCAAAGCATTCCACCAAGTTTGCAGTGTACTATTCTTGTTGTAATTGTGTTGCTACTTCTCAATACATCTGTATGAATTGAAATAATGCAAATTTTCATGTGTTGGTATTTTAAATGAGAAGTGTTTCAATCAACTGGATCAGCATGATCCAAGCAGTAAATGCACTGGTTTTGTCCTGGTGGTGGATGTTGCCTCCTATGCGTGTTTAATTTAACTATTACCACAGTCTACAGAGCAATGACAATGTCCATGCCCCATGCCCATGCACAGAGTTTGTCCTTCAGATGACCATTGAGAGCCCCTCGCATAACAGGTGACTGATGCTACTGCCTAACCAAATGTTGATGGAATGTTTCATTACTTTGTATATTGAACTGTCCTTTAATTAAGGTCACAAGAATGAAGTGGAATTCCTCTTCTCTATTTTATTAATGTGAGTGCTCTCTGTCAGCACATACCAAAGGAATTAGCTGATGGATTCTCTAACATGTCTTTGAATGTGACACTGTAAATGAAGCCAAAGAATCTTATTTGTTTAGTATGCTTCTAGAAACTTTGTTACTATATTATTGTACCCATAGTTTATAAGAAGAAAAAAAAGGTGAATTCGTATCATCAATTTGTAAGTTTGATGACTCAAAAAAATCACAAATGACAAATTTTTGATAAAAATTGCCATTTGTTCAACCTGTACTATAGGTGAATAATGAGTACCCTGTACTTTAAAATAGGAAAGTTACTATTTCATTTTTCAGTTGCCTTTACCGTATTCTTTTGGACCGCTTCCAATTTTTTAAGAAACTTATTTATGTACCTGGGCTACTCTACCATAACATCATTCTGTATTGAAAGGCTAATACAAAATCACAAGTGAATTTGTGAATTCCCTACTCTTCTTTCTAGTTTTTAATAACAATATTTAAGTAACAATAACTTTAAGTCATAACTTTCCATTTTTTTTATTTCATCAGGTGAAGAGGAGAGGATTAAAAAGTGAAACAAAATACATCGCAGAAACATTTATTTATATCTAGCCGCCTACACAACATCACTGATTAATAGATATAATAGGGACAAAGTCTCCACGCCTCCCAAACATCACCAATAGAAAAAAAAAGCATGATTTCTGTCAAAAAGCAGGTGCTAGAATTCTAGAGGTGTGATACAAAATGCTTGATGATAAGGAGGAGCTTCAATTGTCCACACATGCTTACACTCCCAAAAGCTTCAGACCTGTGCTAAGATAAAATGGAACTTACATTGCTGCACTTATAACAGTAACTATGCAGCCATGTCACAGCAAAAGAAAGAAAACCCCCTTCAGGAAAAGTTTTGGGAAAATAAATATAAAGTTGTATATTGCCTGACCACACCTCTCATAATGACAATAATCAGTCCATGTGCAGTAACATCAGCGCATTTACTAGAGTCCAGCTCCTAATCACACTTACACTGCAGGACAAATATTCCTGCTTGTTTAGATGAAGGTGGGGGCTGCCACTATAAATACCTTACATTAAATTAAGTCGAACTACAAAAATAATCAATTCTGAAGGCGACAACAAGATTTTAGTGACTCTGACACATTTTTGAGTCCACAGATTGAGGCAGCACCATAGAGGAATTGAAGTGACTACACAGATACCTCTTCTACATTTAATCTCATTTTTAATGGCAGCCCTATGCCACCAAAATAGTTTGTTTTGTTTTATTGCTGGATTTCTGGGATTCACTGTTTCATACTGCAGCTGCTACACTTCAGTGGTAACAATTCAGTTCCAACAAAGAGAACCTTAAAAGCTGGTACCCACAGCCATGAAACAAAAATCCAGTTTTCCATGTGGCTATCACTTGAGGTGGTAGCTAACTCAAATTGGCATATAGTTGTTTAAATGCTTAAATGCGAGATTTCTTTACAGCCTACCAATTTGTAAAGGAAACAGCATTGCTCGGCATGACACTGGCACTGAAAGGGTGCTGCAGTCTTTGGTTCTCTCCGAGCAAAGCCTTGTAAAAACCACATCTCCAGTATCATAACATTCAAAACTCTTTTCTTTAATGACCACAAAACTAAAACTAGTCCACTTACTAATATAAAGCATCATACATTCACAATTACACACATTATAAACAATTCAATTCTTTTGAAAAATTAAATATCAACCGATTTGAGGAATGCTTGAGAAACATTCTATGACTGCTTTGTGCGTCCCCCCAACAAAATTTAGAATTGATAGCAGATCTGAAGCACAGTGGAAACAAAGTGTTTAAAAAACTAGACTGTTTCACTCAGTGCTTCTAAAAAATAGAATACCGCCCAAACTAAAAGAAAAGAACAGAAAAAAGACGAAAGAACACAGCTTCAAAAATAATTTAATCCATTAACAAGCTGGGACACAAAGCAACACAGCAGCACTGACTAAAAAACAGAATCCCTAAAATAAGAATTACAGGCCACAAAATCAACAACTAAATGGTTGCACAGCGGAGGGGAAAAGGAGAATCTATCATTTTAAAAATAAGCAGGCCTCAGTTGCACTTTTAATAAGCTAAATCACATCTGAAAAATATTAAGTTAGGAGGAAAATTGAGGATAATGCAATGAGGATACTGAAATGAGTAACATTGAGTTTATGAGAATTACTAGATAGATGATTGTTGGAGTCTAGATCATTCAAAGACTGAACTTCAACATCTCCTGGATTACTTAAATGATCACTGGTAGAATAAATGTCTTTATCATTGCCATCTCCAGAAAGGAGGATATTTGGACCTTTTTCTTGTTCAGTAATGTTATTCTGAGGCGTTGTTGATAAATCATTGGATAGACTATGGTCAAAATCAACCCCATGATGAGCTTCTCCCAAACCATAGGGCTCTTGAGCATTGGTTTTAAGAAAGTAGAGACCCCTGGCAGTTCTGAAATTTTTACAAAAAGGGAAAAAAATAGTTAAGCAAGTCCTGAAGCTGGACAACTATTGCACAATTGAGGTGTCTATGCTTACTTGTTGGGTGTGTAATATCCCATGGGAACCACATCATTTGCATCACATGAGCCAGCTTCAAAGTCAGCCCAGGATGAACAAAGCCTGGCTGGGAATGCAGCTGCATTGTAGATGGATTCTGCATAATATGTATATGCCATGAAGTGATTACAGACAACTGGAAACATTAAAGGAAATATTTAATTAAATCATTGAAAGGCAGTCTGCAGTAAAATTGATGTACGCATCAAGCTTGTATAATACTTACGTGGGATATCCTCTGTCTGACAATGGGGCTGCTTACTGCCACCATTAGGATAAAAGTCTACATGTCCCACTGCTTCAGACATTGCCACAAATCCCGCACCAGTGTGCACACCAACAACAAATCGGGCATCACTGGCATCTAAACGCCCTGTACTGTTTCGTGTATCAAAACCTGGCCGAGCTGGATCCAATCCTGAGCAGACAAAATTAAAAATTATGAAAAGAGAGCCTTAGCACAGTACTAACTACATAGCAGTAAACTCAAACTACACCTGATATTCTTCCAACACGACCCTCCAGCATTGCTCCTGCCAAGCCAGCAGCATGGGCACCCAAACTAAATCCAATGATGTGAGCACGATCTAAGTATAGTCCACTTTCTTCAACACTTAGCAGGAATTGGAACAAATGCTCAGCAACAATATCAATGTTTCCTGCTGCCTCATCATACCATGGACCCCTTGCCAACTGTTCCCATTGAACAGCGACGACAGTTACGTTTCGGACAAATAGCAATGCTGCAAAGAAAGATGACCGATCATAATATTTTCATTGGACTATTATTTTTATGAAAAATAAGGATTAGAAGCTCATTGAAAGACACTTACCATCTCGTATGAGGGTGACCGATTTGCTAGAAACGGAGCCAGTAAAGCCATGTAAGATAACCACGATGTCAAGGGATGGATCCACTGGGGTTGAGGTTGAGGTAGAGTTTATGGCCACCACAATGGGATTCACCGGGTTCGACCTCAAAGTAACAAGGTAAACTTAATAAGGACCTAATCTAACAGTGCATAGAGACATTTGACAACCAGGAAATTCTAAACCAAACACATATTTTACAGTTGAAGTTAAATAAACAAGATGAAATAGTACAATAAGGGATTCTGCAATCTACTCGATAACAAGCAATGTCAGTCTGCTACTTAAATTGAAAGATAATATTAACAAGTTCGATCGAAACATTACTTTTAAATCACAAGTTTGCTTGTTCCAAAGTACCATTAACATAGTTGTTTAAAACTATCAATGAGCGATGAGAAATGTCGATCCGCCCAAATACAAGGATACATATGACTCAGCTTAACAGTAATATAAATGAAACTAACACTCACACATTCACACACTCATTCAATCACACAAACACACGCAAGCCTCCTCCAAAGAAAATAAAGAAAAATAAAACAACAGTTTATGCTTGAAGTAACAGAGTAGAGGCTAACGTAGAATTGGACGTATTAGTCTTCCATGGCATATTTCCTCGTCCACTCCTTGGCATTGCGTATGGCTTCTGCTTCGTTAACGCGCCACAGCTCGGCTACATCGTTTGCAAGAGGATCATCAGGATTTGGAGCACTGAGCAGAGCTTGTATAGAGAGCAGTACTGTGCGAATTTGGAGGGCCGGGCTCCACTTGTCCTTTAGGATATCCAGGCAAATTCTTCCCAAACGGTCGATATTAGGGTGGTAAATCTTGGTAATAAAACGCACTTTAGGGGCAGACATAGGATAATCTTCCGGTAAAAAAAGCTCCAATTTGAATAAACCACCTTCAAACGGGGAACCTTCGGGCCCAGTCACGATTACGTGGAAATATCTCGCGTTGTTTTCATCGGGAACAGCCGAAATGCCCGGAACGGGCTCCTGGAGAAGACGTTGAGTTTCCTTGATAATTCTTCGAGGAAGGGATGCCATCTCTAGCACTTCTTCTGACGTAATATTATGAATTAAATTGAAAGTTGTTTATGTCGGCAAACTTGCGGTTGTCTCAGGCAGCTTATTGAAAGGAAATGGCTGCCTCCCGGAGATAAGGAAAACGAGAAGGAAGCCAGTGCGAGAGAGATGAAACGACACTCGCAATCATGTTGGCAAACTTTCTAAAGCCAGACTTGACAAGTGAAAGAGGACTTCTTATCATTAATTTGAACACTTATGGTGAAACAAAACTTTCTTGACATTATATTTGCTTGAGCTACAGTCTGTAGGTATGAAAGTAAAGATTGTTAGTCGAATAAACTGAAGAATCCTCATATTTTTTCATGTTTTGCGTTGGTGCACTCGGAAAGAGCACAAACAACAACATTACAAATAATATTTTTTAAAGGAAACAATCTATTCCAAAATTAGACATATCGTCGAAACACATTTCACAACAATTCTCCTTAAACCAAGTTATATCTTATTTCAATTTCTATCATGATTGAGCTGGGGCGTCTTGTAACTGGAGAAATAACCTCATCGTGCGTTCCTACTACCATGTTGGTAGCAGTGGACAGATGATTTCCGCGCAGTTCAAATGGTAAACGCTGAGTTCAATGCCACGGTGTGCAGCGTGTGCCAGCGTTACAATATTTACCTGGTGTAGATGTGGAATTCCACTTGGCCCCCGCCGTTTTTCTTTGCGTCCCCCGTGTCGGGGCCGTCGGGGCCGGTCGAAGCCAGACTGCCCAGGAGGGCGATGGGTATGGCGGGAAGCGGCTCGGGCGTCGTCGCGTCCACAGGATATGCTGCAGAACAAAAGGGTAAAAGTGTAAAATAAAAACGCAAAATTATGTTCATTATTTATTTTTTTTAAGAAAAATCTGTACAGAATGAAGTCTTTACGTTGTCAGTTGGGTCAATTTGAGCAAATTGCCAAAGTTGTCTCACACCGCCTACAGTGCCGAGCTAGCTCCGGCCTCGGCAAACCGGCAAAGCGATGGACTGCGCGCGATCGGGCAATCGGCCCATCGGCCCATTGGACGGACGCGGGACGCGGAGGCTGGGCAAGGCAGGCAAGGCCGCCCTGGTCGTGCGTACGGAGGAAAGGGCAGGGCATGCGGTCGCCATCCCTGCGGCGGCCCGCGCTGTCTCTCTCGCACCCGTGCGACGAGTCTCGGAATCAATCTCCAGGCCACCTTCGCGGTCTTCCCCCTCATTTGCGTGGCGAGGCCGCGCGTCCCGGACCGCTGCCGTATGCCGTATCGCCCGAACGCCGGACAAGGGGACTTCCCTTGAAGCGAGTCACTTCACACACAGCTTCACTTCCATCGGTCAGCCGTGTCTGGACTGGCACTGGGACCCCTTTGAGTCCTGAGGCAAAGGTAGAGTGCCTCTCGGTGCCTTGGCTTTGCAGACTGACTCAGAGTGTCTCCCTCGCACTGATGCGAGATGCCCCATGTGTTGCGAGAAGACAGCGTGGCGCAAACGGATCTCGGAATCAGTGGGCTGTGAGCAAGGTTCCCGTGTTCCGGCTTGAGGCACTTGAGGCACTGGCCAGTCGTCCTGACGCAGAGCCAAGTTTACTGGCCGGCAAGTCATGAGATGAGGCAACGTCTGCCGGCAACCTGCCGGCATGGATCAAAGGTTACCTCGGCTGTCTGTAGACCCATTCCGACAGTCCCTCTGTCTCTCTCGCTCTGAAGGGCGGCCTGTATGCGCGCGAGAAAGACAGAGAGGCGAAAAGGACTCTCGGAATGAGTCTTGCAGACGTGGGGAGCGTCATCGCCTGCCATTCATTAGCGTGCCCCAAGCTGCTTATCGCACATACTCGCTGCAACAACGCCCCTCTCACCTCAGCTGGCTTCAAGACCTTCAAGACCAAGCTCGGCTATCGCCGTAGTCTTGCGCTGCCCACGAGTGCAGATGAGTGCCATTCAGGATGCGCGCCCAAGTCCGCCCAAGGAAAGCGAAATGTCAATTCTCGTCAAAATGACGTCACGGGTGACGTGGTCCCGAGACTAGACACGTTTTTGACTTTTCGAGTCTTGTTGCCGGCCAGTGCCGGCACAGTGATGCTCTTGGGGTGGGTCCTCCTGGTCCTCCGTCCCTCTCACACCTGTACGGGGCGAGAGAGACAGAGCGACAAGAACGACTCCACTACGATATTTTTTTTCGCCCTGGCGCCCTGGTTAGAGAGCCTCAGAGCCCTGGTGAGGCCGCGCACCCTGTGCAGGCTTAGTCCCGCGTCGGCCTCCACCCCGTGCCCGTGCCGTGCCGTGCCGTGCCGTGCCGTGCCGTGCATGGCCGTGCAGTGCCCGGCGGCCGCGTCGTCCTCTCGGCTCTATCGGCCATCGCCGGAAACGCGCGGAAACGCGCTGCCAGTGGCCAAGTGGCATGCGGCACGCCATGTGGCACGCCATCCAGGCCGAGCGGGGCCGCGACAATGAATCTCTAAACCGTGCGGTTACCCGCCCCCTTGGCCCTTCAATTGGCCTGGACTCTGGACACGAGTCCCGAAACACGTGCCGCCGAGTGCGAGGCTGCACACTAAATTCTTATGGAATTTTTTATGCATAGTTATGCATGCACAGATACGTCCATATGTTATGTACAATATTATGCATCACTGTGTACATTTTAGGCAGGAAGATGCATAAAATGTACACAGTGATGCATAATTTTATACATACCTTATGGACGTTTCTGCGCATGCATAACTATGCATAAAAAATGCGTTCTTATGCATTTAAAAAGTCCATAAGAATTTAGTGTGTGCGCCTAGGCTGCAGTGGCATGCGCAGAGAGGGAGGGGGGGGGGGGTCAGGGGGGGATCATGACTCCCCCCTTTTGGGCACTAGGCAGCCGCCTAGAAGGTAGGCAAATTGCGTCACTTTCCCCCTGTAAGTAGGCAACAAGCATGGCCTGACCCCCCCCCTTTCAAAATTTCTGCGCACGCCACTGCTAGGCTGCGAGAGGCCGCGGCGCCTTCACGGCCGCGCGCGATCCACGCCGCTAGCGCGCTCAGCGAGCGTGCCCCGGCGTGCCCCCTGCCAGGCTAGGCTGCCCCGAAGGTAGAGATGCAAATTTTCCGGAAATTTTCAAAGGGTCGGAAAAAAACAGGAAAAGTTGGAAAAAAACCCAGAAAATTTGGAAAAAAAGGAAAAATAGGAAAAATTAGTTTCTAAGCACTATGAACATGAAATCTACAACTTTTGTGCTTTGTTACAACTTCACTTACAATGACAACCCGAGATTCACAACACCAAGCTCAAAAAAACGCTCGAGAAGGAATCATAACAGGGTATAATTAGTATGAGTGCACTAAGAATCGTGTTCACATAGGGATAAAGGTATGCTTTTAGCCTACTTTCAGGCGAAATGCCCGACATTTTGCCTACTTTTCAGGCTGAATCTTTCCAATTTTTCCGAAGCCTGGGAAAAAAACAGAAAAAAACAGTGTTTTTTTCCAATGTTTCCGGAAACTTTCCGGGCATTTTCATCCCTACCCGAAGGCGCCCCGAAAAGTGTCCCGCGATGGGTTAAAAATTCGCAGTCCCATCATACGAGACAGAGAGAAAAGGAGGCGGGGTTTGGTAGGGTGGAGGGGCAGCACAGTTCAATCTATCCTTCGTTTCGGGGGCCTGCTGCACCTGGTGTTCTCGTAGGGCGGGACCAGCGGCCTTGAAGCACGCGACTCGTTGTCCTGACGTCCTGACACGGTGACCCGGTGGGGGGCGGTCATCGTGACCGCAGTGAAAGACATGGCTCCGGACACGTTTCGAGCTCTGCGGCCCAAAAATGATGAGACCCGAATCGAACGCATCATTCCGAGATCGAAGGACGAAGGCCAACCTCGAGGGAGGCCAACGCTTTTGTTTGATTAGGCCCGTCTCGAGAATATCATTTCAGATCGTTCGGCCGGTAATGTCCATATGAACTGTACTTCTGGCCCACTATGCGTCGTAGACTCCATTATTCCATTCGTGTGTGTGTGTGGGGGGGGGGGGGGGCAGTATGTGTGAACCTGCACCATGGCTCTTTTGGTAGTCCGCGCGGAGAGGCGGTGCTCCAAACTTGGCCCTTGGCCCTGGGTGAGCTGCCCATCCAGCACACCACCTCGCTCGGGCCGGGCCACTGCCGGGCCACTGCCGGGGCCTGCATGTCTGCATCTGTGCGAGAAGTGGGACGTCTCACGTCAATCGCGCACACTGCGCACAATTTGCCGCGAGCCGCGTCGGCTCGGCCGCGCCATGGCTGCGCCGGACTGGACTCGCTCACCCAAAAGCGACACGATGCGGCACAAAAAGCGTGCCTCTGCCTCTGCCTCGCCTCCCCGCCAAACGCTGAACGACGCCGAACGCCAAATGTCGCGGTCAGCGTTTGGAGTCTGCGGACTGCGGGTCCCTGCGGGCCTGTGGAGCGCGCGTGCGGCGACCTCTGGGCCCCTAGCTCTGCGCCGCTCCGCCGCTCTCCGCCGCTCTGCGCGCTGCCACTGCCGAGGCTGCTGCATCTGGGACTTCCCTTCACGCGTCCCTACCGGAGGAACCGGAGGACGGCCCGCGCCGTACTGCCTGCGCCTGGTTCCGAAAGTCGCTTTCGTCGCTGCTGTCTCTCTCGCTCTCATGGGGCGTCCCGTATTGGTGCGAGAGAGACAGAGCGACGAAGACCACTCTCGGCATCAGCCTGCTGGTGTGTGTGTGTGTGTGCCGTGTGTGCGCACAGAGCATCACAGAGAGAAGCTATTCGCCACGATAAAAGGTCCAGCGTGGGGAATGGAGGGTGGAGACTGTTCCCGCCGGATGCGTTCCCTCGGTTCCCGCCTCGCAATCAAACTGTCACCGCGTGCCTCGCGGTTCGCGCCTCTCGCAGGCTCGGGCACCAACGCGTCAAAGCAAAAGCGTCCAGGCGCCGGCAGGCTGGGCGCCGCTAGTTTCGCCGCCCCAACGTGAACATGTGTCGCCGCGTAGCCGTGTAGCCGCGTAGCCGGTCGAGGACGCGTCTCCTCGCTTCCCTATGTTTGCGTTCGACCAGCCAGGCCAGCCCGCGATGCCGTGTCCGCGTCCGCGCAGCACCGCCACCGACAATCATCGCCACGGCGGCATTCCAGCACTGCAGCTCTCCAGCGGCCACCGCCCGGCCCAGAGAGGTGCAGAGGTGCATCGCATCGCGCCTCCACGACTGCGGCAAGTGCAAGGTCGGAGGCGCGTGGACTGCGCGGACCGAGGTGCGGACCGTGCGGACTGGGACTGGTTCTCGCCGTTCCTGATTACTTCTGGTCTATCTATAATGCGGCGCCGTTGTGGCGTTGTGGCTGTGAGTCCTCCAGGACGACGGACGCGGAAAGGTCGGGAAGGACTCGGCGGGGCCGCCCTTGGGGCCGCCGGCGGCCAAGCGGCCGCCGCTGCAGGGAAGGAGACCACACCCGCCGCGCGTCGCAGCGATCCCCGGCAGGCCGCCCGATCCACGTCGAGATCGAGTGGATCGAGGGACGAGCGCTCGAATTCTGTAATTAACGGACCACTTCTGCGACAGCGCGGCATCCACAGCGTTTGATGGCTGTTTGTGAGCGTCTCGTTGGGAATTCCCCCTCCCCTCCCCTCCGCTCGGACCCCTCGGACGGTCTTGGCTGGTCTTGGCGCAGCCGGAGCGAGCCGGAGCGGCGCGTGTAGTTTTGGTGCGCATTAGCCTGATGGGTATGACGGCAGGAATCTTCCGTGGGGCCCAGCAACGCCCCAGAACGCCCCACCCGGCCCCGCCCGCGCCCCGCGCTCCCCCGCCGGCCTTCCCCGCCTTCCCCGTGCTGGCTCACCTGCTGCGCCCGACAAGAGCGTCACCGTGGAAACGACGACAACCACGAGGACCGGCCGGCCCCAGCGGCCGAGGATGGCAGCCATGGCAGCGAGCATGACAGCGATCGCCACCGCCGTGTCGGTGTTGTCCCGCTTGCCGCTACGCCCCGCCCGGCTTCGACTTCGGCTCCACGCTGTTTGACAGTGCGCTAGCCGCGCCGCCGCCGCGCCGACTGTTGACACTCGAATCTTGGCGCACGGCGCTCCGCTTCCCTGTTTGCCGTGGTTTGCCGTGTCTTTGCTGCCCGCGTGCCCTGCTTGGCGGCCTGCTTGGCGACGAGGGGATCGAAGGCTCCACTGCGAGGAGGACCCAGCCTGGGGGCCCGGCGCGGCAGCAGGGAACAGGGAATGACCGAGCGCGCACGGCAGGCGCGGCGGCACGGCACGAGCGCGTGATGCGCACGGTACGGCACGGCCAGGGCACGGCCGGACTTGACGAGGCTACCGAGCGGCGCGCACCGCGCACAGCACGTGTAGCACAGGGAAGGTCCAGCCGATTGGACCCGGGACACTATTGGCAAGGCAGATCTGGCTGACTTGGCAGACCGCGGCAACCGCGGCGAGCGCACTGCCTGGCTGGGCGCGTAGCGCCTCGCGTAGCCGCGGTACTCGTTGGGGCCTGGGGCTGCCTGGGGCTGCCTGGGGCTGGAGGTGGCGGTGCAGCGCGAGGCGTAGCCATTGCGTTGCCGTGGCGCAGCCCGCGAGGCTCGAGGCGGCGAGGCGAGGCCTCGACCCTCCTCGAGAAGGGAGAAGGGAGCGGCGGTGCGGAGCCCTCCCTCCAGGCCTGGTGGGTGCGCGGCGCGCGAAGCTCACCGCCAAGAAATAATTTGGACTCGTTGCGGGGAAGGACACACCACTCGACACTCGACCCCGAGCGCAGCGCGCGCAGCGCTGGCGCCAAGCCCGTGCCACCTTGGTGCCACACCGAGCACCGACACGACAGGTCCAGACCAACCTTCAAGGGAAAAGCGCAAGCTCCGTTCGAGCAGGATATGGAAATAAAAGCAATTTACGATTCTGTTAGGGTGATGCCTACTCTCGAGTGTCGTGTATTCCTCAGGCTGAGTCCCTCTGTTAACCACCGACATTGATTGCTATACACGACTATTACAAAACTTGGCATCTTTTATAAAATCAGGGACTAGGATGACGAGTGCAGTCCAGTCCAGGCCTTGTTGTCCTTTTTACAATCCTCGTATTTTGTTCCCAGTTTTCATTTTACTTTACCTCCCTCAGACTCATCCGCAAGCGAGCACCACCCTAGTAATATTCCTCTCATTAAGCCAAAAATAAAATTCAGCAAGTTGGATTAAAACAATTAGTAGTGTAGTGTTTTTCTGTTTGGTATGATTAAATTCCAACATACTTAACACGGCACTCGTTTCCCCTCACATTGTATTTTGTTTATTTATTACTTTAGAATTAATACACTAAAAGTAATAAAGAGTGTCAGATGAGGAAAAAAAAGTGAGAGTGAACTTTTGAGCAAACAGTGATTTATTATGACAAACTATCTTCAGTACACGGTTTGTCCTTTGATAACAGTAGGTGGAACAGAACTTGTTAGTTACGCTCCATTCAAGCACAAAAATTATGCGACGACTCCAAATGTGAACTAACACAAGTAAAGTGCAAAACCATTCACGCAAAGTTAGATGGATATTAGGTACAACCTAGTTACAGTCTCGCACAAAATGCCAAATTTAACAGTTTTCTTCCTTTCTAAAACTTAGGAATCATTAATATTAGGCTTGCTGTCAACAAATCCTGAGAGAACAAGGGTAACACTCAGCTAACATATCACATTCGTTAGGCTTGAATCAAAGCCATTAACAATATCTCAATGTTTCGTGCCAAAGCACAATAAGATCAACAACCGTGAGGTTGAATTAATAATAAACGTTTACTAAAACACTACTGATACTCCTCAAGCACAGAAGTTTCCCAGGGATGAGAAGGGAAGGGAAAATGATGGGGAATACAACAAAACAGACACTTACAATCATCTTAAAACAAAATTTGATAAAGGAAAACTTGAAATTTACCACTTTATTACCCCACAAACTGTCATTTATAAAATACTATAACCGTAGTAATTTACTACACATTGTACAAGAAATACTGCCATAATGCTGAGATGGGCACGGATTTGAACCACCTTCACAGAGACACCCAGAATTTCCCCATTTGAGATGTAAGTCTGGGTACTGAGAAAACATGGTCGTAAGAACCTCAGCGTAGGCGCAATTTATTACCCTAACTATGCTCAAAAGAAATATTGTACAGGTAAACAACTCCAATAATGCTAAAAGCAGGTTATGACTTAAAACGGCAACAATATTTACATGTATGGGCTTTGGCACAAAAATATACAATAAATTTACAAGAGTTTTTACATTGCAGAACTGCTTAACAAAACGTCCATAGAGAAATGACAAAGGCGTAGATATTCCAATTAAAACAGTGATTAAAAGTTGTATATTTTAAAAAGAAGAAACAACATTATATGTAGTCAATTTGGTCACTTCCAGATATTTTAATTTAAAATATGCTAAGTATCCTAATTCTGGTTTCACAACTTTCAACTACATTGAAAAAATAAAATTTACTCATCATTAGACCTCCTCCACCAATATTGCAGATGCCTAATAGCAATAACCAAAATATGTTCTTTCACATGACAAAACTAAGGCATTTCCCATCGCTATTGAAAAATAAAATTGAATCATAATACAAGGAGCCTATATACATCAAAGCAATCTCACATCTTCAGTACAAAAATGGTTTGTTGTAGAAAAATAATATGGATGGGAAGTGGATAAGGCACGGCGCATCATCAGTTGCAGCACACCTAAAGCACAAAATCACATCAATTTTCTAGTTATGAAGTAACGAACAACAACCGAAGTTGATGCATTCGGAATTTGCTTGTCACAATATTGCCTATGATAACAATTGAAGGCCAACAGTTCATATTATTCACTTTAATCTGGGCGAGATCCCACAACAGACATATCAATAAGTACATGTGAATGAGGTTGATTTAGCAAAAACAATCACAGATTTTAAAAAGTTCAGTCGAAATCAGCTAGCAGTGAGAAATAATTTGAAAGGATAACAAAGACCAGAAAACCAATCAAAATTGTATGATAAAGTTTTAGAAGAATAATAAATCTAGCTGAACTACAAACTAGACAAAGGAAAGGGAGAACTTGTTTAGGCGTTACACAAACACCACTAAAGTAGGAAAGTACTGACTCTCAGATGGGCTACAGTGTGTTATTGAAACAAAGAATGTTGCTTAAAATAAAGGCTATGGCAGTCACATGACAAGGGTAAAGAGAGGGAAAAAGAAAATATATTGATGAACTCTATACCATCTAACAGAATGGTAAGATAAGATCACTTTAAACATTATTAAAATATTGACTATGCTCAATCTGTACCAAGAAAGAGCGAGTTGAAGTCATGATAGCTATGAACAAATAATTAGTTACAGGTCACTCTTAGGACCAAAATGCAATCAGTCAGTAGCATTGGAAAGAAAGGACTTGAAATGCCAGATGCAAAAGAAAAAAAAAGCCTCACCTGAAAACGAGATGACTCTTTCCAATCATTTTTAGCTGATGTAGTCTAAGAACCAACAAACAAAAACTCCAACAAAGGTTTTCCTAGCTTAAACATACTAGAAAACAACCCTGTTAAATTGGTTGCTAAGTCTATAACAGTGACAGAGCATATGCTTCACTTAATAATTAACATACAGATATTTGACAAAATTTGACAATTTCAAATGTTACAATTTATAAAAGCTTTGTGACGATGCCAAACTCAAATTACCTGAGGTACCCAGTTTATCAACTAAGCCAAATGATTCAAATACATGATTCAGTTGGAAGTATATTCAATAGTCACTATCACATTACACGTAGGTCCAAACCTTGCATATTAACGACAGTCTGTAGCAAAAGGCACAATATTCAACTTTCAATATTTGGAACAAAATAATTTTAATGTTAACCACTTCAAAAAGTTTGTACCTACATGTTTGGATTCATAAACAGGGGAAAAAAATTATCAGATAAAGATTTCTCATAACTCGAGAAGGGCAGAAAAACCTGGCAAATACAGCAACCAAAACCTTCACCCTGAGCAAAGAATTAAATATTATTCCTTCACTACTTTAAACAAACATACAACAAAATGACAAATGATGAATATAATGACTATAATACAAATGATTGTCATAAAACTACAGGAAAGAGAGATTCAAAATGGAAAATCCATCTCTCTAAAGTTAGGAGCCACTTGGAGCACGAAGTTTCAGTGTTTGTCCATAGGATCACAACGGCGGTAATACAAGAGGTAGGGCATACGAGGCGAGCGGGGGTGCAGTACATGGTGCTCTGATAGCACTTTAACAGAGCTATCATCATATCTAATCCAACAATTGTATCCCACATGGAACGCATCAGTAACATAGTGGCCTTTAGTGGCTTCTTTCCCATCATGGTAGACAACTGAAAAACGAGATTGCAATTAGAGTTGAAAAAATGAGCGCACCTGCATAACAGACATATTTAAAAAGAACATACCTGCAAAAAGCTTGTATAGCTGTTGAATTTTCTTTGATGACAGTTCTGAAAGCACAAGTGAAAATTGTTAATCATGATAAAATCTCAAGTAAGATAAGATTTGAACAAAAAAGAAAACCCTTACTAGCATCAATCTTGAGGTTAATTTCATATTCTATAGATTTGATTATCTTAGAACAGCTCTCATGCCTGTAGTCGAAACACTTTAAGTGCAAAAGCAACACTGGTGGAAGTTCCTCAAGCTGCACTTCCTGCCACGCCATGACTTCCTGATTTGACCGAGAGCATGTTAGACCTTCTAATTGATCTCTCTTGACATATGCTTCTAGGGCTTCTTTTACAGAGTTGCTATTCTGTAAACCCAGAGAAAAGGTCAACTCAAGTGAAATTGATTGAATTAATAACAGGATTAGAACACACATGCCAAGAGGCTCCTTATCCATACCTCTATGTCAAGTTGCAAAGTGAAGAAAGGTTGAACATTATCAGTTATATTGTTATCATGTGTGTTCCTAAACACTCTTGATCTGAGCTGGCCTCTGAAGATGTCAGACAAAGGTGTTCTACCAAAGTCTGCTTTCCTGGTTATGGACCCCTTATTCTTGGGTCCCATGACCTGAAATAATGAATTCATTGAAAGAGGATTCCTGTAATTCAAAACTTGCTACACTAACGTTTAAAACTGAATATACCTTCCACTCGTCAGCCTCATCAGGGCTCAACGATTCCAACTCTCCATTGGAAGTCGAAAGAACAGAAGGGTTCACACCAGAGGCATCACCATTAGAGAGTTCAGTCAATTTCATGAGATCAAGCATTTCATCATTTAATCCATTAAGAAGACAAGACAAGAACTCCTCTGCATCTTCTTGTCTTCCTTCAACCATTGTATCTGTTTGAATGACTGACAACATGCGATATACACAGGTTGGCTCAAATGCAGGGCCCGTAGGTATGTCATTATGAACCGCACCAACTTCACCATCTTTGCTTCTTGCAGCACGATCTGCTCGTTTAAGGCGTGCTGATGCAGCAAGTGGAGTAAATTCCTTAACAAATGTCTTCCTGAGGACAGAGAAAGGTTTATGTTAGAAGAGAGAAAATCAGTGGGACCACATTCCAGTAAGTAAGTATCTGTACTGACATGCTCTCAATAATGGCGGTTCGAGAATCAGACGATCGACCGCTAGGAGTATCAGGCATCTTGTAGAAAAGATTATAAAACGGCGGACAGGCTAGTAAAGCTTGCAGTGTGGCATTAATATAACACCAATTGTTGCGATTAGTAAGACCTCGAGGCTGAAGACTAGCAGGCTTGTTGTTAAGTTTGCATTGATGTAAAAATTCTGCAAGTAAAATGACGTAGATATATAAGCAAAACTTACAATAAAAGATAAATACAAGCATAAAGAAAAATAAAGGCAAACAGGATAACAAACTAACCAGATAACCGGTACAAGTTAGGATCATGAGCAGGGTTTGGTGGAGGTAAGGATGGAGCAACTCCAGTTGGAATAGCAGAAGATGCTGGAAGACGACGAGACTGGCCAGAGATAAGATTGCCTTTTGAGGGAGGTTGCATTGGTCCCCAGCCTGACTGTGTTGGAGGAGAAACCGCTTGCGGACCATCGCTGGAAAGAAAAAAAAACATCATCTACTTAACGAATGATACAAAAACAATAATAAAGAAAACTTCAATCAAATTGGGCGGCCATATGAAATAACGGATTACACTAATAATATAATTGGAATGGTAGTGGTTAACAGGATCATTACAGATAAACTAAACTCACTAGAACCATTTTCTGCAAAACGATTTGAGCGGTCGAGCACCATATTAATCGCACAGCTTAATCTCAAGATAAGGTTCCAAAGAGTATTTGAAAATTACTAAAAACATTCAATGTTTGAGAGAATGACTTCCAACATCCCATACAAGGAAATGCAGGCAAATGTTGCAAACAATTAATTTAGCAAAGTTAATCCGTACAACACTGCTATTATCTCAACAAGTTGCTGGCTTTGGACTTTGCAAAACATTCATCACTTAAAAATAAATGTTTGAAAGCTTGACTTCCGACGTTCCATTTTTTGAAGGATATGTCGGGAGTTTGAGCAAACACCATTGATCTGGCATCAAACATCCATGCAGCAATGCTATTAAAAGAACACTGCCACCTTGGACTGTGCCTTGATCCAATTTATCTAGAACATTTGAAGACCAATGTTTGAGAGAATGACTTCCAACATCCCATACAAGGAAATGCAGGCAAATGTTGCAAACAATTAATTTAGCAAGGTTAATCCGTACAACACTGCTATTATCTCAACAAGTTGCTGGCTTTGGACTTTGCATAACATCAAAGCAACATTCATCAAGCAAAAATAAATGTTTGAAAGCTTGACTTCCGACATTCCATTTTTTAAAGGAAATGTCGGGAGTTTGAGCAAACACCATTGATCTGGCATCAAACATCCATGCAGCAATGCTATCAAGAGAACACTGCCACCTTGGACTGTGCCTTGATCCAATTTATCTAGAACATTTGAAGACCAATGTTTGAGAGAATGACTTCCAACATCCCATACAAGGAAATGCAGGCAAATGTTGCAAACAATTAATTTAGCAAGGTTAATCCGTACAACACTGCTATTATCTCAACAAGTTGCTGGCTTTGGACTTTGCATAACATCAAAGCAACATTCATCAAGCAAAAATAAATGTTTGAAAGCTTGACTTCCGACATTCCATTTTTTAAAGGAAATGTCGGGAGTTTGAGCAAACACCATTGATCTGGCATCAAACATCCATGCAGCAATGCTATCAAGAGAACACTGCCACCTTGGACTGTGCCTTGATCCAATTAATCCAGAACTTTTGAAAACCTATGTTTGAGAGACTGACTTCCAACATCCCATACAAGGAAATGCAGGCAAATGTTGCAAACACTTAGTTTAGCAAAGTTAATCCATACAACACTGCTATTATCTCAACAAGTTGCTGGCTTTGGACTTTGCACAACATTCATCACTTAAAAATAAATGTTTGAAAGCTTGACTTCCGACATTCCATTTTTTTAAAGGAAATGTCGGGAGTTTGAGCAAACACCATTAATCTGGCATCAAACATCCATGCAGCAATGCTATCAAAAGAAGACTGCCACCTTGGACTGTGCCTTGATCCAATTTATCTAGAACATTTGAAGACCAATGTTTGAGAGAATGACTTCCAACATCCCATACAAGGAAATGCAGGCAAATGTTGCAAACACTTGGTTTAGCAAAGTTATCCGTACAACGCTGCTATTATCTGAACAAGTTGCTGGCTTTGGGCTTTGCAGGATTACAGAATAATGTATGCCATTCAAAAATTCATGAGAATGCAGGACCAAAAACAACTTTGCAACTGGTTTTTGAAAATTTGTTTACGTAGTGTAAACACGGGTGAGTCTTTTGCTTTGGATTTCATTTGATTATGGATCCATGTTACTTAAAGCAGACATACCTTCGTTGATTGTTGAATGAGGAGTATGTAGGGGCTGCATTGTGACTAGACGAATAATCGCCAGAAGTTCCTTGCATTGATGACTTATTGTTGAAGAGAGAGGCAAAAGATGCTTTTCCCCACTGAAACGTTAAAGCAACTGTAATATTTTGATCTTTCAACGCTTACATGTTAAGCGACACAAACAGAACATACCTGTGGGGGCGCAGAGGCTTGAACTTCTTCAGATTTGGCAGCAACATTGTTCTCAGCTGGTGAAGGAGCTGGAGCAGTTGATGGTGTTGATGCAGGTGGCTCAGGCGTCGGAGACTTCGCAGGCTGTGCGGTGACAGGGGGCGGCACAGGTGTGGCAGCAGGTTTGGGAACAGGTGCCGGGGCAACAGATGGGGGAGCGGGAGTAGGGGTGGGGGTGGGTGCTGGGGTGGGTGCTAGAGCGGGGGCGGGGGCGGGTGCAGGGTCGGCGGCAAGTGCAGGGGCGGCGGTAGGTGCAGGGACGGCAGCGGCCGCGACAGGAGGATCTGGTGCCACAGGAAGACTCGGCTCCACAGGAACAGGCTGCGGAGTTGGCATAGAAGTAGGGCTCACTCTCGACGGTTGGCTGACACTGACTGAAAGCTTTACTTCGTGCTGGACCGGCATCGACGAGGCTGCCGGATCCGCAGAGGTCGTCGAGACAGGCTTCTTCACTTCCACAGAGCGCCTTCCCGTCTGCACCGCGCCTGCGGGGGTGTGTTGCCCGGGTCGAGGGTGTTGGGGACTGGGGGCGAGGGCGGGCGGTGCAGGCTTGGGGGCACTGACTACGTGCTGGGGGGCTGCAACAGGGGCGGCAGCTGGAACAGGCTCAGCCACTGTAACCTGCGGCGGCGGAGCGGCCATAGGCATCATCGGAGGAGCTGAGATGAGTGCGGGGGCCGCAGGCACCGCAGCCACCGCAGGCTGGGGGTAGGGCACCTTGGGCGGGGGTACGCTCGGCACACTCACGGTCGGCATGCCCATCTGCGGTACGGTGGGGTGGTACTCGTACACTGGGTGGTACACGTAGATGGGCGAGCCTGCCTGGTGGGGCATCTGTGGCGGGTACTGGTACTGGGGGTACTGTTGCGGGTACTGCTGGTGGTACTGTGTGTACCCGTCGTAGTGAGTCACGTGGTGCATCATGTCGCGGTTCTTGTTCATCGACTTCCGCCCTCGGCCTCTGGGCTGGTCGCGCGGAGGCGGCGGCGGCTGCTGTCAGAACAAACCAAGTTGCATGAGTGAGCATAAAGGTAAGGGCTTGAACAACATCAAACAAGGGAGTGCTCTTACCGAGGGCTCCATCATCGGGTATGGGGCCACGGGAGGGTGGCCGTAGGACTGCATGGGATGCTGGTACATGGGGTTAGACATGTAGGGCAATGGAGAGTACACTGTGTGATCTTCTGGCTGTGGAGATGCATATGCGGGAACAGGTGGGCCATGCATCATAGAAGTGTCCGGTAGAGAGGCGAGCGGGGGAGCTGATGTAGTCACCACACTTCCCAAGGTGGCGGACGTGTGCATGGGTGGAGCGGCAAGAGGCTGGACAACATCTTGGGGGGCAGACAGGGAGGATTCATCCCCACCGATCAAATCCACATCCGATGTGAACTCCAAATGACTTCCATTCACAGGCTCACCTGAGAAAAATGCAGAAACCATAAATAAAGGAGGTGAAACAAAATTTGGAAAAGCAGTAAAACACTACACTATAAAATGGTTTTTAAAAAAAGGGCCAGCAAAATTGAAGATAAGAAGGTAGTAGAGAATGCCCATCTTGCTAGATTAGAAGTGTAGAATAGCACCCCATGCAGTAAAAAAAAATGAAAAGACAATGAGGATGAATCAGAATGGTTGGTCTGCCTAAAAACAACACATGCGTGAGTTCCTGACAGCAATTATTCCTAGAGAAAAGTAGTGACCAGAAAAAGGAAAATGGGTTTAGAACTTTTCACACAAAAAAGCAGTAGCCTGCCAAAACCTGTTGCATCCTATTTAAAGGTAGTTGTCAGCAAAGTGCACAAAAATTCAACCTTGGAGGAGGGAGAGGGGGAGGGGAAACATTGCCTGGTGTAGGGCTTGGTTCAGTAAATTATTTTCATCAAATAAGATTTAAAACTGAAATTAAATAATAGTTGTTGCATCCTATGTTGAATTTACAAGTGAGACGCTAATCTCTTGGGCTGCAGTGGTGCTCTAACGATGTAGAAAATACTATGAAGGAAGACTACTTTAAGTGTCATAAAAAAAACCTCATTGAATGCATAAAATGGTCCAGTCTCTAAAATATAGATGAGCTTCAATGATTGATAAATAAACATTGGACCCATGAACACCCACCAAAATGTGGTTGGTACAGCAGTGAGCAAAGTGAATGCATAAACTATTACTACAGTTTGAAAATACAGGTGTTTGCTAATTGAATCAAAAGACTTCAAAAGCAAAATGATTGTGTGCCATCAGTTTCACAAGACAGCATAAATGTCTAGTGAACCAATTTTCCTGATAAGATCAAAATGTTAATTTACTGAAAAATGCATCAAACAGTAGCACAGCCAGGGCACACAACACACATTTACCTGAGGGTATTGGTTGTAACCATTGACATGTGGGGGACCCGCCGCTGAAGAATTGGGGGGGAAGGAAGGCATGAGGGGGAGGGAGGGCGGTCACCGCTGCAGTAAACCCATCATAATTCAATCACAATACAGTTTCAAAAGAGTCATTACTTCAAGAGAAAGAAAGGTTCAGTGATATCTAGACATAGTTAACACTGTTAAACTGTCAAATTTCCTAGGCTTGGTACAGCCCCAAATGAAAGTTGTTCAGAAACTATCAACACTAACCAAACTCAGTAAATTGACTAACGCCTTAGAATACATAATGCAATAACAACAGATCAGGCTATGGCAGTTCTACACAGACATATGAGGATGAGTGGAAGTCCAATTGACAAAGTCTAGTACATCCCTAAAAAGTATCTCAGATGAGAATAGAATTGAGGTTCCCGTAACTTTAAAACTGATAATCTCATAAAACTTACCAAACTGAATGTGTGATGCTGGGTCTGGTGAGCCTATCCATCCACATGGTATATCATTGACCTGAAGAGTTTCAGGCTCATCTGGAATGCCATCATCTTCTTCCGACCATGGCAAGGACAGACCCTGCTGCTCAGGATTAACCCCGAGCACAGAGCGCAGGTGGCTCAAATCCTCCTCCCCCAGACCAGACAGATCCAGGAATTCATAGTCCTGCATCAACAAAGAGAATATCATTGTTTATCAGTAAAGTAAAGATTAGGCCTAGAAATAGGCTTTTCAAGGCAACACAGCCAGAATTTCAACTGATGTATGGTTTAAGATACGATAAAAATTTCCCCATAAAGTTTGCGGCTGGCTCAAAGCTGACACTGATCAGACAGCGGCTAAAAGGGCGCAACGTCCGAGACACGAAACACCAGAACCCAGTGCAGGTCCGGCAGTGACCAACTGATTGAAGGGCGGAACGACCAAGCAGGGGAGTGTACCATTGAAGCGGAGGGTGTGCGCGTTTGAAGCCCAGTGCGGCGAAGCGTCAACGGCAGAAAATGAGCTGCTTTATTGATGACATTGGCCCATCGGCGCCAACGGAGATCGGCATAACCTCGGCGGCAGGGGTACAAGGTAAGGTTAACCTAACCGCGCTCGGTGAGAGTGGTCGCGAAGGACGGCCGCCACCCTGCCGGACCAAACATCGACCCGCGGGGATGTCTGGCGAACTCCACGCCAGCATCACTTGAGCCGATTCAATAACGCAGGCCCACGTGCGGCAGCGCGGCATGTTTGCTAGCAAAATGGAGGCCTGAGCACCGAGTGAACCAGGCGCTGTCGGCTCGCAATGGCACCTTGCCCTGAGCGTCTCGTGAGCACGGGACTGGCTTCAGACCTCAGGACTGCATCTTCGGCGCAACTATCACTTTCGCGCGATAAATCTCACCTGAACTGGATTATCCATTGGCCTATATTTTGGAGTCAAGTCATTTCTCATGAGAATTAAGCCATGTTCTTCGTTTTGGAGATAAAGTGTTTCCGGTACCGCTAGAGTGCGCTGTTGTCTCTTTCCGGGAGGTGTGTTCTAGTTTCACATGTGACCAGTAGTATTAATTTAATACTTATTTCTTTATTTATTCAACAAATGCAAACAAATCGGAAATAATTTTCATGATTTTATTGGAAATAACTGAACATCGCTCAATTAACTTCATGAAGATTTCTTGATGGCAGTTTGGAATTTCCGTGATAATAGCAGTATTTTTCATACACAATCCGAGCGTCGAATACGAATGTGTAAATTACCTTTGTGATATAGATTGCTATTCTCTGTGCAGACAGCAGACACACGCCAAGCTAGATCAGTTTTATTATGGTTTTTAAGTTAGCAATTCAATTTTTTGTTCACTGAGTATGATTGGGAGTTGGCTTAACTCCGAGTCAAACATTTACACTTTGAAATACAGCAAAGTGTCATTCATATGTTGACAGGAAATTTTCTGCCTTAATGGTGTAGCACCCACCACTTTCCACAATGAGTGATTCAGTGTTTGAACCTTTGGCTGAGGTTTACCTTGGGTTGGATGGACACACAGACGATCAAGAAGTTTTTCTTCTTTGTAGTAGAGTCATTATAAGGTATGAACAACAGGAATTCTATCTCTTTTCTCTCAAGATCGATTGTATTAGATTCTATGTGTCAGAGCTGTCAACTGTGGGTGTGTTGTGTTTTATTTTATAACAATGCTGTTGTATGGTATTAATACCGTTTCTTCATAAAAGTTGGAATATGAAAATAGTTGTTATTTAAACTCCTTTTTCTCTCTAGGAAAATTGACATTAAATTCCCACAATTACGTTTCTATTTATTTGTTATTTACTTCTAGGGGGCAGTCATTCAAGGAAAGCTCCATAAATTCCAATCAAAATGCCTCTAGTAAAGATGAGAGCATGCAGGATGAACTTCAGGGAGAGATCACAGAATCTATCGGAAGCCTATATGAAATTCCTGAACCTGCTGAGATTTTGACTGTTCGGAAGAAACAGGTATGTGTATTTGACATTTGTTTTTTCAACATGCATCTGAAAGTGTCATACTTATTTGAGCTTGTTGTGAGCTGAATTCCTCTTGTTTTGCAGAAACCTCAAGAACCTGTCAGTTGCTATTGTAGTGCATCTCATACTGATAACAATTACTCAACAGATGAGCATGAAAGCATGCGGGGACATGTGCCCGCAGTTCTACATGGAAGTGACAGTGGTGCTGATTTATCAGAGTGTGGAGGTCACTCTTCCATCACTACAGATGTAGATTGGGAACGTTATTGGACTGTTAACGGCGAAAGACTCATTTGGGAGAGCTGGATTTCAAAGTATGGAAATTACATCAATCCTGATTACCTGGCTACAATTGAGGGCCAACAGGCACCTGTAGTTTCAGAAGATACAAACGCTAATGATGGTTGTAGTACAGAAGACCAAGGTGTTGACCCATCTACATGTCATTCATTCCAAGGGTTATTTCCATCAGCCAAGAAGAGTGACACTGAACCAAGCTACAGCCTCCAGTCCAGTACCTTCCAGCCTACAGATCCATCTCTTCTCCCAAGACGTCATCATTCCTTCGGCCAGGACACACCCAGGCCAAAATGTGGCTCTCGAAACAGTATGGCAATGAGTGAGGGCCATCAAGCACTAAATGATGAACCATTCCCTGTAGATGCGGGTGCCCTTGGTGCAGTGTCTGCTAATATGGGAGAAGGCTGGTGCCCTCTTTCTCCTGATTTGACTGATATGAACCATTCAAACAGCAGAAATAGTGAAGATGAACTCCTGTTATATAGTGGTCACAATTCAAATGGTGCAGATTCGTTGAATGGAAGTCTTGCAAAGTCAACCGTTACCACTGACTCAATGACTAATGTTACTCGCATTACAATGTCCTCTCTTGACTTCAGTTGTGACATGGAAGAATCTGTGAAAAGTAGCTCCTTGACATCCTCTGAGAACACATCGAGTCACAGTTCATACAATAGTTCTGAATGTGATGCTGATCTGTATTGGCAGCAACTGTGGAAACAGCACTTTAATGAGCAATACTATGCACACTACAATGCATTTGTTGCCTCTCACAAAGATGACTATGATGAAATTATGGAAGATCAATCTTCCACTGTCAACAATCCTTCGCTTGAAGTACCCACTACCTCTGCCCAATCCAACATACTGCCGCAGCCCATAGAAGAGGAAGATAGCAGCCATGATGAGAGCAATGGGGACCTTGATAATGGTCTATGCAGACCTGACAGACCAGAGTATTTGTTGAGTGGTGATGACGATAATGCCAAGGATGGCTCAGACTTCAGCAAAGGAAGTTGTATGAAGAACTCAGGAAATTCATTGAAGCAGAAGAGGAAGAGAGCTTCAAAAGGAAAAGGAAAACCACTGAGCAGAAACAGCAGGTAATGTAAACAACAATAAACATTGTTTATTTCTCCAGGCAGAGCCGTCCCAAAGTCAGCCAAAGCACATTTAAAATTGCTGTTGAGAGACAGGTCTCTTGACTCAAATTTCTGGTACTGATATGCATCTGTCCGACTTCTTTACTGTCATGTAACAAGTGGGATCTAGCCAAATCTGGCCGTGATGCAGGGTACAGCAACAGTCTTCAATGGCTCTAGCTGAGGGAGCACAGGGTGTTGCACGGACAGTACCTGTCTTTGGTACCGCCTCCCGCCTGTGCTCTCTAGCAAGATTTAGGGCTCGGCTCGGCCACTGTGTATGTTACAATAGGGTTATAAACATTGCGGGTGGCTAACTGTTTTCTTTTTGGTTCAGAATTATACACTCAGTTGGACTTCTTCTACAAAGCCTCAAAGTCTCTGAGCCTTCTCCAGCCACTAATCAAACTATGGATTCCATAAATCCAAATCAATGTGAACCCATAATGTCTCCTTCTAGAAGTGAAACAAATACAGAATCCACTAAAGGTTCAGTTTCTGATAAAAATGGAGCTTCTACTTCTGAGGCTAATGAATGTGCGTCTACTGCCACACCTTCAGTTCAGGAATCGCACAATGGTGGGACAGGGGGTCATGGTGGTGATGGTGAAGAACCTCATGAACACCGATCTGTTAACTTGAAAAGGAGGTAAGGATTTCAAATATGCTTAAAAATAAACCGTAACATTTCAATGAAGTACAAAATAATTTGTGTCTGTTTTAGCCATGAGCGAGATCCTGATGAGGCAGGCCTTGACAAAGCTCGAGCTGCTTTCAACCTCATGGGCTATGTTTTTTCTGTAAAGCGAAGAGCGTCTGAAGACAATGGATCATCCAAGCCAATTATTAAGTCAGCATCAGTCAACTATATGAAACGAAATATTCGTAACCAGAATCGTCACCTTCAAATATTTATGACCTCTAATCCTGTCAACTCACACATTTATTTTGATGATGATGGTGTTGCATTACCTAGCACTGTAAGTCCTCTTACCAGTTACTTTGATTCTAAGATTTGATTGCTTCTTTACTCTCTCTGTATAAATTGAAATATCTTTAACTTGACGATAAGTGATGATTTAATACTTTACAATCATCATTTTCCACCCTCCCCATGTACTTCAACCATTGTTCAGAAGAATGAGTCACCATTGCCATATTAATGTAAAGCCTTTTCTGACTTGATTGTGTTTGTGATCTCTAGGTAAGTTTAGAAGAAAACAAGGAACAATTAGATTCTGCTGAAGATGGAAGTTCTTGCTTACATGGTTATCATTCAAGTTCGGATGAAGAAGTTACAATGAAACAAGTTTTGCCTCGACCAAAACGCCTCAGCTGCTCTGATGTTAAAAGGGTTTCATCCTGTTGTTGTGAGGAAGAGACCTTAAGTCAAAATGAAGGCTTGAGCAAGTCACCTCTGAAACAACATAACCAACCCTCAATTCCTGAGGATATCAACAAGCACAAGAATGCTGATCAATCCAAGGTGATATCTTGGCAAAGTTTGATTATTGTGGTGTTTGTAGTATGGATAATTAATATTGTTTGTAATAATATTGAAAATAATGATTTCCGATTCAGGGTACTGATGGAGAACACATAGATAGCTCTGACGAGTTCTGTGAGGATGACTTGATGTCAGACATTCCATCGCTAAATGTGGTACAGGAGCAATTGAAGGATGGATGTGAAAAAGGAAACATTCCCAGTCCTTCAGGTGATGAGAAACTTCAGGGATTATCATGTGTCTTGAGTGTGGACAAAGTGGATGATGGAAGCAAAAGCAAGTCTAAAAAGAAGAAAAAGAAACAGAAGCGTACCCTCATGAAGGCAAATCTCCCAAATGAAATCAAAACCAATCCTCAACTTCTGAAGTACTGGTATCGCCGCTTCCAACTGTTTCACAAATTTGATGAAGGTGTTAAACTTGATGCTGGTAAGTATTTGGTGAAGATTTAACTTGCTTATTTCCCTCTCTTTTATCTTATCTTACAATTTCTCCTCGTTGTACAGAGAGCTGGTTTTCTGTCACACCTGAAGAACTAGCAAAGCATACTGCTGAGAGATTACGTTGTGACCTTATTATTGATGCTTTTTGTGGTGCTGGAGGAAATGCTATTCAGTTTGCATTTACATGTGAAAGAGGTAAAGAAACTTTACATAGCTTTGAGAAGTTATTGAATCCATATAATTTTAACTTTTTACCTTGAACCTTGTCATTTTTCAGTTATTGCAATTGACATAGATCCCATAAAGCTGGAAATGGCAAGGCACAATGCGGAAGTGTATGGGGTAGCAGATCGCATTGAGTTTATCTGTGGGGATTTTGTAAAGCTCAGTCCTTCTTTACATGCTGATGTTGTTTTTCTGAGTCCACCATGGGGAGGACCAGAATACTTGCGTGCTGGTGTTTTTGATCTGGAGTCATGCATGGCTCCTCTTGGAGGGTCTAATCTATATAATATAGCAAAGGGCATAACTGAAAATGTTGCTATGTACTTGCCAAGAAACATCAACACAGATCAAGTATGTGCATTGTTCCCTGTTTCTGGTTGGATAATGTCTGTTTTTTTGTTGTTTTTTTAATTCCTAATGGTTATTACTTTTCTTTTTCTCCTCAGCTTGCCATTCTTGCAGGGCCTGGAGGCCAGGTTGAAATAGAGCAAAATTTCCTCGATAAAAAGCTAGTTGCTGTCACAGCGTACTACGGTGAAGTTATTTATGAATCTGAATATTAACTTATCTTCTCACTTCCAATGCGTTTGTGTTCTCTGTGTTTGATGTATTTTATTTTTACTACACTTTTTAGTTACATATTGCACATGTTTCAAAATGTGTGAAATCCCTTTTGTTAGAGAATATTTCTCTCCACATTATATCACTTTCTGTGTCAGTCAGTAGGCTATTTTAAGGAACTCAATTTAGAATTAGAATATGTTAATGATGACATGCATGCTTTCAGCATGTTCAGAATCAAATAAGCCTCCTTTTTCCTCAATTGAGCAGCATTTGAGGGAGTTTTTGTTTTACAATCATGGGAATATAATTGTTTCATTCCTTGTTTAAGCAATGTGACCTTACATTTAATTATTCAAGCCGAGCTTTTTTAAAAAAAATGAATAGGTCCTTTTCTGTTGTTTGATTTTAAATTTTATTTTATGTTTTTCCATTTTTTACACATGGAGTTGATATGCCGCTGTGTGTTTGCTCATCAAAATGAAAAAAAAAATGATGCTTTCAGTATGTTTTGTCTTTCAATGGTTGATATGAGACAGGTTAAATAATAATTCCATGGAGGATGTAATATAAATTTGCAGAACTAGTTTTAAAAGTAGTGGTTTCCTTTCCTTTTCTTGCATTCTGCCCTAAAACTGTAATGGTGAGATCTAACTTTTGCAAATTGCATGCAAAATCCTTCCTCCAATCTAGCAGCCCAGTTGCTGATAGTGTTTCCCATGATATACAAGAGAGTGAAAGGCTGAAGGATTGTGACCATATGCATGCTTCATTTTTGCTATATATTGAACACTCTGACCATTCCTTTTGAAATGTTTGTTTGTTCAAGTCCCTAATTGCATTTTTATCACTGTCGTAATATATTAAATGAAAATTCCCTGATTTTTCTCCTTGCAAAACAAAACTGAACTTCTTTTCCCCTACTATTTCCATAATCGCACTGTTGTGATATCCTATTATAACTGCCATTTTACAATGAAACAATGACTCACTATTGTGAGTCTCTGAAATGATTATATCTTGATTATAGCAAATCAACAAGCTAGACTCACTGTAATGAGGTATAATCGGGTATAATGAATTGTCAAACCCAAGATTATCCCACTACCCTTAATAATATTCATTAGTCAGTTTCTAGGCTGTGTGAAGACTGTCCTGGGTGTACTGAGAGAGGATTGGTGTGGGCACAGGGCACCACTACCACCTCCAATTCTAGCAAATTGCTCTTTTCCAGGTAGGGCTGGCTAAAAATCTCTGCATATTACTTAAATTGTTTGAAACTTCTTTTTTTTTTAATACATGTAAAGTTTGGATGTATGATTGAAATGATTTGCTAAAATGGTATGAAGTAGTGCTTCAGGAACATGGAAAACGCGTGCATGGAATTTAAAGAGTGGAGTACTGGTTTAATCCATTCCCGTGGACCTAAGTCTAGATAAAAATGGATGTAGGCTTGGTACTGTAAAGACTGCCTTGTATGCAGTTTTTTTTGTTATTGTTTTTCTTTTTCTAATTAGTGAATTACTTCAAAAACCCTGAATTTGTTAGCTCTAATAGCAAACTGCAGAAATAAACTTAATAACATAGTTCCTGAGTCATACTTACTCTCTACACTACAAAGAAGACACCACATATGGTTGAAAATGTCAAATGAGACAACATGAATAAATGAAGAATATTTATGCACAAGGAGAATAAACACAACATGGTATGATCCTTAACATGTATATTGTAAATGCTATGGCAGCTATGTACAGGATTGAAATAAAACTAAGAACATGGTCTGATTTTAAAGTGCTGATGTATGGAATAGACACAGAATAATTCGAAAATAGAATTCTGCCTGACCATAGCTGGAAAGAAACATGAGGGAATTCAAAATACAAACAGATTTTGATCACATCAGAAACAAACGGAAATGTAAAAGAAGAGTTTCCTAACTTCTTTGAAATGTAAAGCAAGAAAAATTAACACTAAAGATTCATTTTAGGGTACACAGATGAAATCGAAAAACACCTCTGATGACAGCACAATAAGTCAAACGCACCACCAGCTTCACATAGAACTAGTCCTTCATTTCGCCGTCTTCCTCTTCCTCTTCAACTCCTCTGATATATAGCACATTGTTACATCTCACTAGCACTTCTCCGAGAGTTCCGGTGCAGTTTCCTTCAACAAATTCTTCAGTGTTAGCTAATTGAAGGTTCATGTAGCCATCCACAGACACGAGATAACCTCTATATTCCTGGCCCCACTTCAATTTCACCATAACTGGCTTCCCAGTCAAACTGTTGAGGAACGGTTTAGGATTTATGGGCATAGACGCCATGGCTGGTTTGTAGAGGAACACAAATAACCAGAAGTATTTGAGAAAGATGCAAATAGTGACGGGGTGAACCGGCAAAACGCTTCAGCGCCGTTTGATGTTGTTGTTGATATTATCGATGTTGTTGTTGTCATTTGTTTGTGGACTGAAAAGGAGTTTCTCAAGATTCATAACGGGCGCAGGAGCAGTTTCGATCACAGTTCTCCCAGAAAACCCTCTAGAATTCCAAATAAAGCAACTTTAACATAACATAAAAATCCAACATCAAATAACAAAATGCATTTAAGTTTATTTGAGGCACAAGAAAAGAAGATGATGGGAAAATGTTATGGAGTTCTGGTCGTTTGTCCAAAGACATTTCTAGGCCAAAGTGTGTTTCCGGTGTCAACCTCAACAGTCAGCCGCTGACCGACATCCGGTGTTTCTGTCTTTCGTGCATGGCCTGACTTATCGGTAGCACACGTGTGGTTAAATTGTTGGTTTGAACGCACTAGAAATCTTTCACCATGGACAAGCCCGTTGTCTTAGCTCGCGTGATGAAAGTGTTGGGCCGCACTGGCTCCCAGGGACAGTGTACCCAGGTGAAAGTTGAATTCATCGGTGAACAGAACCGACAGATCATCAGAAACGTGAAAGGACCCGTCCGGGAAGGCGACATTTTAACCCTCCTGGAATCTGAACGTGAAGCGAGGAGGTTAAGATAGACGTGAGGTAATGTTTCTCTTCTGCAATCTATTTTTTACTAGTAGGCCGGAAAATTTTCTCAGTGATGTGTTGATGTTTGACCTACCATAACCTGAGCGAACGGATAGCTTTTACCCCGGTATTCCACGAGCCTCTTCCGCCCATTCACTCCCTGTAATGCTCCAAGTAGTGCCTGATGCCCTTATGGCCGGTATGGTAATTGGCGGTGCCCTCCTTTCATTCCCCTCATACGCATTCAGTCGTTTATCTTATCAAAATGGCAGCATTTGTTGTTGAGCGCTCCCTAGTGAATTCCTTTAATTTTTCTGTGCATTCATTGTTTACACTGAACATAGATTTCAGTAAATCTAGTTACTGTTTCTTTAATCAGGGCTAGTTTCCTGACAATTTATGTTAAATTCCATTTTATGCAAGCGGCATTATTTCTTATCCGTAATACAGTCTGGACTGACTTGCGATAAATGCTTAAGTCGTTGCTCTGTTGTAATTGAACCTTTTACTGTTTCAGGAGAGGCTGTCAAGATGGACTATTGACTGAAACCTGCCCAATCTCCAAGTTAACCATGTGCTGTTCAACTCGTCCTACAGTTAATAAACTATCTTGACCATTTATCTTTCTATATCGTTCAAATTACTTCCTTACATGTCACTAGTAAATTGCTCAGGCTGTCATCACCTGTCTCTTACTTAACTTATTTGGAAGGGCTAAGCCTTAAATTTGGTTTCTCAGCACTTCCATTTTGCTGTTATTCTGTGACGAGTGTGAAACCTATGTGAGGTGGTTACCAGGCCCACCGCTAAAGTGCTTAAAATCTTATGAAATGACCACTGTAATGTCGTTTGAAGGGACTAGTAATTATAAAACTTAAAAACGGGTTTATCAAGGAAACATTATAATTCACTCTGACATCCATAGGTTACAGTAGATCATTATTTCTTGTAAATCAACATATATTTATGGTGCAACAAATTAGGTGAGATAGATTTACACTTCAAAATTCAACTTGAACTAGGTCTCTTTAAAAATTTGTTCTACTTCTGTCATCTTAAGTTTACTTACTTTGGCCTGAAACTTGCTTCCTTTTCCAAAGCCTTTCCCTCCCATCACATCGCACAACCTGAGAAGAGAAAGATATGCCACAATTAATTTAAATAGAATTGATGCTTCCTTTAACTTTCTTAACAGACAGTCTAGTTCAAACATACTTGGGCCCTACACAGGCTACTCTATTAGGGTTACCATGCAACACAAGTTGCAAATTTGGTTCTTCCCCCACAATCAGCAGCAGCACGACTGACTGTAAGAAAAAAAATGTTAATGATGTATTCTACATGTAAATTACACTTAACAAGTACCATAATGTTCATACCTCATCATTAAACTCTCTTAAAAATGAGTTAATGAAGTCCATATCAGCTTCACTTCTGCGAGAGTGGTAAAATTCAAACAATTTAAATTGTCTCAGTAGGTCAAAGCAAATGAAAAATTAAGTTGTTCTGCACATGATTCTTTTACCTGTATAGAATTAAGTGATGTGGTTTGGGGTTGGTATTCTTCAACTTCTCTGCCTCCATACAAGCAACTTCTCGCAAAACATTTTGAAGGTTCTGAAAGAAGACACGTTGATGCATAATTATTGTGGTAGATAAGTATGATTACCTTAAAAACACAATCTTAAAACCTCCGACCTTGACAGAAATTTTTAAAGAATTTTGAATTTTTTCAGTCAGTTGCACATGCATAGATCCTTTGTTCCTGAGAAGAGGTTGATATTTTAATCACATTTTAATAACTCATAAACTCCCGGCACATAATTATAGTATTGGAGATCAGTCATTGCACTCACTGTAGCAAATTAGAGAGAGCAGCTTCACGCTCCAGAAACTCTTCCATTTTGTTTCTCACTCTATTTCCAGCTAGGAAATTAAGTTTTATTTTGCCCTTCTTCCCCTTTTCTACATTTGTAAGCTTAATCATCTAGGTAGTTCAGAACATAAATTTATTACATTTTTGTACAGTAAAAATGTGTAACAAACAATTTTGTACCTGGCAAGGAAGACACATACTTGTAACTGACTGAGATTAGAGACATGGGTTCCACAGCACATATTATTTTCCAGGCCCTCTATATTTACAACCCTGACTAGTCCCACATGGTCATCAGGCAAGCCTCGAGTTCTGGCCTGAAAAATAATTAATAATAAAAATTGTTAGTGTTGAAAATAATATGGGTAGAAAAGATTTGGATGTTAATACTGCACCTTTTTGAGCTCAGGATTATTAGATTCATAAACATTTACTTTGACTGGTCTAGCTTCTCTAATATATTGGTTGACTAACTTTTCAGCATTTGCAACTTGATCAGTTGAGATAGATGGAGTATCTAAAAGTAATATTTTAAAAAGACATGCCATGTTTAAATTACGTCTTACAGAACAAAGATGTATGCTCGGATGTATGTAATAACATGAAATACGTGCCAAGTTCCAGATAGGATACTTCTTCTCCTAGCCACCATGATGAAGTGGCATACCCATACTCTTCAGCAATAACTGCAGTGATAAGATGCTGACCTGCATAAAGAGAAACAACAAAATAGGGTAATAGTTGGGTATCAGCAAATTGTTTTTTTAATTCGTTCTTAGCAAGTGACTTTAGTATGAAATTTTTTAAGTGCCATAGCAGAACAGGAAGTTGCTTGGACTCCATTTTCCAAATCCAAATTTTGGACCAAGAAATTTCTCTCAGAAGAAATACAAGGTGAATACCCGAATGTTGTTGCATATGATCCAACCTCCGATTCCAATCCAATAGCACAGATACAGACTGTCCAACTTCAAAGGGGTATTTAAGAAAATGAACAGCCTCAGCACCTCTCCTTGTCACTTTGATGACTTCCTTGCCATTAATAGTTCCAAGATCCCATGGCTGAAATAAAGAAATGAAGGGAACAGTAAGTTTACCAGAAAACAACACAGCAAAGGCAGAAAATGTCAAAGTTACACATGACAACATAGGATAAATTTGATGACAATCACCACGAAGTTGTGAGACGAGATTACATCGAATATTAGACATGTCATCCAACTTTAAGACGTCTACAAACCTGTCCACCTCCTTCAGGAAAGAGTATTGTGTCTGTCAATATTATTTCAAAACCATCAATGAGCTCCTTTTTGCCATCATTAACACAGGGTATTTTGGCCTCCTTAGATGAAACCACTGTTGTAGTGAGCTGAATAAATAAAATTATGGTAAAAGTAACTGTTACATTCATTTCTTTGTGGGCAAATATCTTAAATATTAGTTAATTAAGAAAACTTTGGTTAATGCCCCTCATACCTCCTTCAGGAAACTATCATTTTGACAGGCAAACACCATTGTTTGGGCAAGAGGTACAAAGATTTATTCTCCGTGTAGCCAGACAGAGCACCTGAAAGCAGAACTAGCTGAAGCTGAAAGACTAGACTAGACTGGAAGTACTGAGAAAAAGCAGAGAGCTTTTTTGTTGAAGAAACTCGACGATGTAGGATTTCTCATGCAGCCCGATTTCTCATACGAATGCCGGCAACAGTGTTTGTTTATGCTGCGAACGGTTGCGAACTGAGGGCTTTGTGTGTTCTCAGGTTTCTAGTATTTGTTCATCGCAAATAAATGGGAGGAACTTATCTTCCACGTGCCCTTTTATCTGCGAAACACTAGTTAATGATGATCTGCTTCACCATGTCGGCATGTCGCCAAAACTCGTATTTAATAGCTGGTTTATTCGTTGGAGTAACCCTTTCGTTATTCATTTCCTCTTTGGAAAACACCTGTGGAGGCCCTACGATCAATTTAAGTGCCGAGTTTGCCGAAGATTATGTCGATGAATATGAACCAAGAATCAATCTTGCTGGAAAACCACAAAAGGCGAAAAAAACACCTCAAGCTTTAGTGCGTCCAAGATACTATTCTACAGAACTTGGCATCAGAGAAAAGCTTTTTGTCGCAGTTCTCTCTTCCCAGGAAACCATCAATTCTAGAGGGGTGGCCTTGAACAAAACTGTTGCTCATTTGGTTGACAAAATCATGTACTTCATTGATGCTCCTGGGCCTCAGAAACTGAATTTGAGTATGTCTGGCATAGTGGGATTTACAGACACGAGAAAATTGTTAAAACCTTTCCATGTTCTCAAGTATGTGGCTGACAATTACCTAGACGAATATGACTTCTTTTTCATTGTGAAAGACTCAACTTATGTGAAAGCTCGAACCCTGTATGAAGTTGCTCAAGGAATCAGTGTTAGCCAGGAAGTACATTCAGGCAGTGAGAAAGAGGATGATCATACAGCATTTTGCACCCTAGGTAAGACTTTTCTTGCTCCTTCTCTTTAGGAAAGAATTTCTTTTTTGCTTTTTTTTTCCTTTGTATCTATTGCCGTAGAAACTCACGTAGTAGTTCTGGTTAATTCTTTTCATAGTTTCCCTTTTGGTGAAAATGGATGGTTCATTTTTATTGTGCATGATTTCGTGGGGTGTGTTGTAAAGTGAATTCTGAGTTGTTTTTTTTTTTGGTGTGTCATGGTCTTTTACTTACGGGCAACAACTTCTCTATTGTACCCTTTTTTCTGCTGTTATATTTAGATGCAGGTCTGTTGCTCAGTAACTCTGTGTTAAGAAAGGTGCATGCTAGTCTGGATTGGTGTGTTAAGAATGCATTTTCTGAGTCGGATACTGACAATGTTGGTCGATGCATTTTACATGCAACCGATATTCCCTGTCAAGATACTGTGCAAGTAAGTTTTCTTTTTCAAAACAGGCTACCACCAGTCACTCAAGGTTTAAGTTCGAGCATTTTGATTTCAGGGATTATCTTTGCTCACACACAAAACTAAAGAGCCATTCAATTTGGATGCAGAACTCAAAATACTTGCAAAACAACCTACTGTAGATAGAATTATATCTATGTATCCTGTTCCTGAACCTGCTGCTGTGTATTCTTTTCATGCTTACTTTAGCAAGGTGAGTTATATATTGATTTTTGAGAAATCTATAAAGTATAAATTTACATCATAACATTTTTTTTCAGGTGGCTCTCACTGGAATTCAGCTAGATGTCGCATCTCGTCGATCAGCTGTCATTAATATGTCATATATAGCACCAGGAGGACGTAGTGGTGTTGCGTGGCCTGTAGGAGCTCCTCCAGGGAACAAACCCATCTCTCGCTTTGACGTGTTACGTTGGGATTATTTTACATTATCCCACTTATACCCAGAGTCAGATTTTGGTAATCTGAAAGAGTTGGTTGGTGCCGACAAGCAGGATATTGAGGTATATTTGATTCTGATTTTATTTTGACCAGTGGAAATGTAATCCTTACCCTTCTTACTAAATTGTTATTATTTTCATTATTCGGCTGCAAAGTAAATTTCTTTTTTGAGAATAATATGAATATTGTTTTTTGTTTGTTTTTTTTTCAGTATGTTTTGAATGCAACTATAGCATGGGTGAATACAAGATATGAAGGATTACTTGAGTATAAGCATTTGGTTAATGGGTACCGTCGCTTTGATCCCTCCCGTGGCCTTGATTACAAGTTGGATTTGGCCTTCAGAGACACTACCAATGGACATGAAATTCACAAAAGGTAAAATACTATTTTCCATTGAAAGCTACTTATGAAATGAAAGTAAAAATATTGTGCTATCATATTCTTCAGGCTTGAAGTGAGTAAGCCTCTAGGAAGAATAGAGGTGGTTCCAGTTCCATATGTGACTGAGAACACCCGTGTTAGTCTGGTGCTTCCTGTTACACTCGAGACAAAATCAATGGTGGCTCAATTCATCCATCAATACAACTCTATATGCATGGAGAAAAAAGAGAAAACCTTTCTTATGTTGGTATGTATTTTGAAAGCTAGGAAAGCTTGTGCAAGTTGGAATTTGTAAAAACATTTCTTATTTTTATTTAATTCAGGTGCTGATGTATGACCCTCGTCATCCAGGGAAGGGTACTAAGGATGACACCTTCCTGGAGCTTAAGCAGACAGCTGTCAGTCTGAGTGATCGTCATAAGCGGGATGGTGGGAAAATTGCTTGGGTTTCAGTCAAACTACCAGAGTCTCAACAATCAGCCCATGTGACTAAAGGGCTACTAGATTTTGCAGCAGCAGACCTTGCAATGCGCAAACTACCTTCAGACTCCTTGGTGTTCTTTGTACGACCCAATGCTGAATTAAGACAAGATCTCATAAACAGAGTAAGACGAATATTAGTCTAGCATACCGGTTTTGCTAGTCTTGTAATATTGCCTTGGCTCTGATATTAACTCTTATTTGATAATGATCTAGGTGAGGATGAACACCATTCAACATGTCCAAGCTTTTAGCCCTATTCCATTCTCTGAATTTCACCCAGATATTGTATATAGTTCTGACTTTCCTCGGCCAGCAGAATTAGATATAAATAAAATTTATGGGCACTACGATTCATTGGATACAGCCTTTATTTCTTTCTATGCGAGTGATTACTTGAGGGGTAAGTAGTTTCACTGAAAGCTTACTTTCATGCATACTTATTGTTTTATAATGCCAGTTCATATCAATTTATCATAGAATTTTAAAAAAGTCAATCGTGTTTATTTGCAGCTCGTAAAGCAATTGAAAACCAGTTGCCAATGATACGCACAGATAAAGATCTCAATGCATTGGTAACTATAGCATCTATCAAGAAATCTGACAATGCAACTTTTGATCTACTGAAGAGCCTTGCCGAGAACACTCTCTATGGCCTGTTTGTGAGGGCAAGTGACGTTCATATGTTGAGAGCTGTTGAACCCGGCCTGCGACTAAGACATCTCTCTTTGGACTGTACAAGTAGTGGGAGTGCTTCAGAAATTAGTTTGCATATGTTAAATGCTTGTGCAAAGAAACGAGCAAATAATCTTGGATCCAGAAGTGCACTAGCAAGGCTCCTATTAGAATATCAGTTGACTCCTGCTGCTTAGTCCTGCGTCAGATATTTCTCACTTTGCTTAAGTTCTTGCATGATCATTTGAAGTTAGGCCTATCAAATTATGTAGCATATTAATTCAAAGTTAAATGAATATCATTTTATTTTATCCTGAGAATTTAGAATGTCAGTAATGATTCTGGTTTCACCTACCTCCTGTCACTTATATTTTCTTTTTTAGCCTTCTGATTGAAGTGAAGAACCATCCATCTTCATGAACTCGCTTCTTATTTATTATTTATACAGTATCAAGTACACATTGTAGGTACAAAGTAATAAAAATTACATTTCTTTCAATCACTGTCTGATCCAGATTCGGACAGTTGTAAGTCATCATTGAGCAGATGGTCAGGCACTGACAAGGCAGGTGAGGGTGTATGAGTATTTCCATGACCTGGAAATAAGGATAAGATTAAGCAATTTCATGAACCTCTACAGTAGACAGTGAATGAAGAATGAAAACAAAAATAAGTCTTGCCATTGACTGGTAAGGAAGTCTGGTTGCTTGATTGTTCATCAGTCTCACTATCAGACGACCCACTGCCTGAAGAGGAGTCACTCGACGAATCAGACAAACAGCCCACTGGCCGAACAGCCTCCTAAGCAGAGCAAAATTAAAAATTAAAAAGAAATATTTTGAAGGAAGTGGCAAAGCCAGAACAATTTTTATGTTACCTGGTCATAACTAGGTGATTCCTTAGGCGCTGAGGTGTCCATAGGGCTGGGCCCTTCATCCATTCCAAGCATTGGTAAGCTTGTAGATTGATCAGGTGGTGACCTTCATACAAGAGAAAAATGTTCTTTACCTTTGTATTTCAACCTGTAGTTTCATTTCATTTCTTGATTCGAATACATGAACTAACCATCTATTCTGGCTAGCCTGAGCTGAGGCAACAGAAGGACCAGTGGGACTTCTGTGGTGACCGGGAGAGGGATAGGAGGGTGAAGCACGCAAAGGTGAATGTCGAGGGACACAACCAGATAGAGAAGAAGCCATCTGCTGAGGTTTCAGCCGATGGTTGTTAGAGGTGCTGCTCCGGCTACTAGCTCCTGATGAGTTAGGTTTACTTGTTCCTCCAATGAAAGGTTTTTTAGAAGGTGCTAACTGGTCAGATGGTGAACTGTCAAGGAGAGCTGGCAAACCAGAACCAGGCTGACTAGGTCTTCCTGGTGCTCCTGGTACTGCTTTATTAGTTTCTTTCCTAGATAGAAAAAAAAATCATAATGAGTTATTTGATAACAAAAATTTTAGTCAAATTAAAGCCGTTAACCAAGACTTACCTAGTTTTCTTTACTTGCATATTGCTAGAGAGCTTCTCAAGCATTACTTCACCCGTACGTCTATCAATGATCAGGACACATTCCTTGTGGTAAGGTCGCTGTGAACCTTTGAATACTGTGTGCTCTGTGCCAGCGCCATCAAGGTGAGGGACTGTGACTGTGACCTGCTGATTCATCTCCACCGCAACTGATGCCATCTTACTGACATCCACACTAGCTGGCTTGAAGTCATCTACAGCAACCACACAAGAAAGTTAAGAACATGGTGACACACACACACCACTAATATAATTTTCCCTTGCTAATTAAGAATCTGAGGGCACTATTAAATGAGTAGTGCAATAAATTGCTTGAGAGAAGCTGAGAGTCAGATGGTAAATTTCTGGAGACTCATCTTAGAGACACATATTATAGAAACAAGAACGAGTGGCTCTGTAGACAGAAAACTGGACATGTCAGCTGTTGAGCACATCTCATCCAAATTGTGACATTACATAACCAATATGGTGCATCAAATCTAGCCTGAATTCCAAGGTAATTAATCATGTGTGCAAAAAAACAGCCCCAACTCAGCGTAAAATTGACGCTGACTGTTCTAAACGCGATCTGAGAGGAGTGAAACGAATTTTGAGAGCCCTACTTAAACCTGCTGCTCATAACCTCAAATAGAGGAGGTTGTAGACGTCAAACAATACTTACACTTTAAAGTGTGGAACGCAGTTCCTCTAGGGTTTGTGAAGCTCGGCCCAAGCTTCAGCGGTCTTTCCTCTGGCCCGAGGCCGAGGGCCAATTTAACTGCCGCGGCATCCCCTTTGGATCTATTTGGTGGACACCTCTGCATTTAAACAGTTTGTCGCAACACAACAAAACCTTTCCTAAAACTCTCTCTTCGGTTCCGAAACATCTATATCCATCTGATTACCCACGTCTGTGACGAAATTAGAGGTTTGAATTAGCGTCAAAAGAATCTCGACATACAATTTCAGAACCTGCTCAGTTGTAGGTTCATGACCTATATCTAGCATAAAGCATACTTGTGCCTGTACACAGGCGCAGACGTCTGTCCTGTCTGTGGCTTGACTGGAAATTGGGGAAGGGTAGGGGGAGTGAGTGTGAAGTGAGTGGCGGGCAAGGGAAAGGGGGAGGGGGCAAGTTAATGCGTGGAGGGGAGGAGTGGGTCAGGAGAGGGAAGTCTCAGGAGTAACACCAGAATTAAATTTTAAGTGTTTTATGAAAGATAAAAAATATGACAATGGGATAACATCTTAGTTCAAAAAGAAAAGGATGCCATTTCTTAAGACTCGGATGGTTCATTTTCATCGAACAAGATTTATTATATTATAGAACAATACAACAATCACATTTATCTTCACTTAAACTAAAAACAATTATGTTAAGTAGTAACAAAGTACCTGCACTGCACAAAAAACATTAGGCTAGAACAACTGGCATCAGTTGCTGATTAATGTCATATTATACTTGCAATACAGTAAATTGCACAAAAACAAATCTTAAACAATTATAAAACACAAAATATGTTTTTTGTTTGTTTCTAAATGTTAATATTTACAAGATCACAGTCTAAATTAAACCTTAAAATAAAAAAATTAACAGATAACTTTGTCATTAATCTCAGGAAATATTGTACTTAAATGGAAGTTTGTTAGAGTTGTTGCACTAGGAGATTGTATGGTGCTATTTTGGTGAGTGTTAGCAGCATGGATGGTAAGCCGGGGAGTTGTGTACAATGAATCTTGGGAGGGCATAGGATATGAGTGATGAGATAGGAAAGAAGGTGCAGGAGGGTGATTGGAAAAATTAATATCGTCTTGAGAAACAGGCGGCGGCATATTCATGTAACCAAAGTCAATGATATTTGATGGGACTGTTGAAGATGTGTTGTTTATGGGATTAATGGCATTTGATCGGTGATTGCGGCTAACAGAGGTATCTGTCATTCCTGTAGAGTTGTGATTCTTCTGTAGTAGGTTATCATCCATAGAAGATCTGTCAGAAATATTTTGTAGAGGATAAGATTGGTTCCGGTGGGTTCTTGATGGGTTGCCAAGCATAAATGAATGAACCCCATCACTGGGCAGGAATGTTCCTTGATAATCATTTTGTCTATGGGGAGGCAAATCTGTCAAAAACTGTGTTTGAGGTCCTTGAACTTGTAAAGAAATGGAAGAATTATTCTGATATGATACAGTGCCTCCAACAAAGTTATTGGAATAATGAGCACTATGGGACCGACGCTTCCGATGATTGTGTTGATTGGTTTGTTGAGCATTTGATGATGACAGCAAAGCTTCAGTTGAATAATTGCTAGAGACAGGTTTTGAGTTCTGTTTGAGTGACTGACAGCCCGTAGTATCTTGATGACTAAAGGATCCTGAGTATGGAATATTACTTTCTTTAGTTGAGGACGAAGTTCGAGTCTTACTTCCATTTCCAGAGTCAACAAGCTGACTAACAGACAAGAACGAACCCCCACACTCTTGTCCTGTAGCAACACTTTCTTCTACGGGTTTCTCTGAGCGCCTTGAAGTAATTATTGATCGTTTCACTGACTTTTTATGACATGATTGAGTGTCATTGCTATAAGATGGTAGGAAGGGTCGACTTATGTTGGTATCTCCCAGAGCTAAGTCACCGACAAGTGTTGGCAAAGTGGATGGAATCATCATATTTCCAAGCATTGAAGAACCTCCATTCTTGTTAGGTGACCATGCAGAGCTATCATGAAAGTTTTCCACAGTTTCATTTCCAAAGAGATGAAGTTCATTTCCTTTGAACAACGACTGACCAGAGTGAGGAATATCCAAACAGTGGAAGTTGGACGATTGGTCAAATAAGGTAGCAGTGCTGTCTGAATCTTTAGTGTGGTCTGGCAAATAGAGCAATCCCTGAGTACTGTTCAAATTCGAATTGTTACCAAAAGAAGGCCCGCTGTGATGCTGATGAGATCGTATGTCTGGGGCTGTCATCCAATTAACAGGGGGCCGATGCAAATTTGATACTGACTCTTTGTTAGTTGATCGTGCACACTGCTGTTGAGATTTCATCTGGCTCTCACGGTCAGCAGATTTATTGCTGTAAGATTCTTGATGATTTGTGAGCACATTCAAAGCACTGTTGCTGAATTGCATTACATTTGTTGAGCTTTCTAGGTTGAAATTTTGTCCAGATATATTGCTCTTTGCTGCATCCACTGATAAATCACTGTTTACATTAAAATCAATCACATTTTTCTTATTTGTTGAGGAAGGAGCCACTGGATATTCGTTGTTTTGGGCTACATGTAGCTTCGAAATATTACCTTGAAGGTGGTGGTTATTCACTTCATTTCCTTTCACATTCAGGGATTCATAACTAGGCCCCACCAATGACTGCTTTAGTTCCGAGACAACTGCATTTTGATTGTAATTCATTAAGTTGATTGATTCTTTCGAACCAACATTCTCCAAAGTAATGCTTGTTGAAGGTTTCAGGCTCTTGGATGATCTATCTTCAAAGTAAATATTGCTGGTCTTAGACTGTTTTGCTTCTGATAGGGTGTATCCAACAGTTGCAGAAGTGGATAGAGATGTTTGTTGCCTTAGATTTGGTCCTGATTCAGTTTCATTGAATCGTCCTCTGTCAGTTGTGTTAGAAGAAGGCACATTGGAGGAAGTGTTCATTACATTTAATGTACTGCACTCCTCTTGTTTTCTGTCTGAAATGGAGAATGACTTCTTCAAATCTGAACCACTAGCTGAGGATGCACTTGGCTTACTGCCATGACTGGGAAGATTCATCAAGTGATGGTTCTGCTCGAAGTTAGACACAACAGTATTCATTTTAGTAACAGCCAATGAAGTCGATGCCACTTGGCTCTGGCTGGAAGCAGATGAACCTATGCTAATGTCTGACACTTGAAATTCAGCTGATTTAATATTAGTTTTGGATGTTGTAAACATATCTTGAAAATGGCCAAGTCTTGAAACTTGTTTTGAACCTTGATTATTTTCAGGAGCTAATGTTGACCATGAAACCAGTCCTGCGGATGAAGATGGAGCTTGGCATTTGGTGGCAGAACTCGAGTCTTCAACACTGATACCTGAACTCATCAAAACAGGAGGGAGGACATAGTTAACAGCACAGTCTGATCGAGAAGCACTCAAAGTAGAAAAATCAGAGTAGGTTGAATGAGGTACGTCCATCCAATCTGTTTGTTTCTCACAAATCAAAAATGGTGTTGAATCATTTGGCTTCTGCGATGCTTTGTTGGAAATGCCATGGGCTCCACTATGCTTTGATTGCATTCTTGAAACATCATGTTGAACACCATTACCATTTGAAGTCACTGAGCTGGAAGCAGATTCATTCCTTGACTGACAAATCTGTTTACTGCTGTCGCAAGGAGGCTGATAAATGGATTTTGAAGAGAATGTATGGGAGCACTTGGAAGTTGGTTCCATATGCTTTTGAGCAAAGTTTGCAGTTTCCTTGAGAGAGAGAAGGGTTCCAGTATTTGCACATTTGTGAGATGATATTTGATCTACTCCTTTATGTGCAAAATTTCGATTATCAACAGAAGACTTGTTCTTTGAGATGGCAAGTGGCACAGTATCATGGCTAAATATGTTAGATGTACTGTAAACTACATTACTACCTTCTATTGGTGAAAATTCAGTGACACATTTTGTCACTGGTGTGTCACAGTCCATGTTTCCAATTTGCAAAATTGTTTTAATTCCTGGCTGGCTGTCAGTATTTTCACAAACTGTGTCATCTGCTAGCAGTTCTGTAGCTTTTGACGTAGACACAAGAGGAAATGATAAAAGAAAGGCAGCAGTTGGCGATATTGATTCTGGATGCTGCCCTGCAGTTGGAACTTGTAGGGAAGCAAATATATCATTGGAAATGTCAGAAGAATGCATGGGCAAACCAAATGAGGCGTCAGTCGAATCAAAAGACTCTGGCACTGCTTTAAAGTTCTCCATATCACTGATTGGGATAAAAGTATTTTTGTTATTGTGTAATGGCACACTTGAGAATATATTGCCACTGGAGCTTAATCTATCAGACTTATATTTAATTTTATCAGACCACTCACTGTAAGTGTTTGTAGTTGATGCCTGCCTGCTCTTTTCAGTGTTGGAACAAACATCATTAGGCTTTTCAATTGGCACTTGTTGATGAATTAATATTCCCATTCTGCCTCCATCAGTGACTTCCTTGTCTTGCTCAGAGCTTCTTCTGGTAGAAATTTCCTGAACAATTTGATCTGTGGCCTCCGATGTTAAGCCAGTTTCTGAGAAAAGGTGCTGCCCCTCGCAAAGAGCCAATATACTGTAACTTGATTTTGAAGTTTTCACCGGTGATACTTCAACAGTGCTGATATGAGAAAGATGACAATCAGTGGCACTGGTCTTATCTATCTTTGAACCATCCATGCTGGAGTCTTCCATTGCACATTTTTGCCGTTTAAAAATAGCCGAGTTTATATCCATCTCACAAAGACGCTTTTTAACAGGTGTTTTCTCGCAGTCCATCAATTTTTGAGCACTGCTATCATTCTTTTTTAATTGTTGGCCAATGTGCAAAGTGCTTATTTCTTCATTTTCTACAACAGGTGCTTCTTTGGGGTTTTCCAAGGTGCTCAAAAGTTCGGTGCCAGCAGCTTCATCTTTGTTTGATGATGTAAAATACACATTTAGTTTAGTCTCATCTGATGCACACTTACTATTCAAACTATTTTCAGCAACATTTTCTTTGTTGACATCAGATATTGGTTGAGAACATTTTCCCTCAGAGCCAAGCAAAATATTAGCAGGTTGTTTCTGGGCTGCACTCTTGGTCTCACTAACAGCACTTGTCATTGTTGATTTCAATCCATTTTCATCAGGTGCGGCAGCGCCTTGGACTGGTTCAGAGTCAACAGATTGGATATCTTGAGAAACATTCTTGATTTTAACTGTTTTCTGAGGACAAGGCTTTGAATCAACTTTAGAACTTTGTTTCAATAGCTTACTTTTACCATGAACAGAAATATTTCTATGGCCACCACATTGCTTCAATGAAGGAATAGGGAGTTTCCTCAGTTTCTTGGAGGTTTTGTTAGGTGGACCAGGCTGGATTGGTCGGTTGTTCATTCCACTGCTGACAACTTTCTGACCAGACAAAGGACTAGGAGTCACTACATTACTTTGAACAAGAATGAATGGATTGACGGTTTTAACACCAGTTACAGAAACAAGTAATGGGAGTGGTGTACTCGAGGAATTAGATGCAAACAATAATTGAGAGGACATTTGCAATGGCGACGATTGCATAAGCAACGGATTACTCTGAAGAATGGACGAGTTAGCACCTTGACCAGAGTTTGGGTCACCACTATCACTTTGAAATTGAGCTACTTTTACCAGACTAACAGGTTTCTCCACTTTAGTGTTGATGGTACTTGATGCCATGCTGTTACTTGAGGCTGATGTAGTGCTGAGAGAAGTGTTGCCTTTTCGTTTACCTGCAATTTTCTGCTTCTTGTTGGTAACATTGTTGTTGGCTCCAAATTTTTCTGTTGAACGTCCATACAAAATATGAAACACAATAAGATACTCTAATTGGATCACAATGAAGTTATCAGACTAACCTATTTTTGAGATTGATTTTGAAATCTCTGGACTTATCCAGGCTGGAGGTGTCAGCAGTTTGAGAAAATCAATTGGAACTTTGATATTGTCTTTATCGATGAGTGAGAGAAGCTGGCTGAATTTTTGAAGAACATGCAGGGTCCATTTTTGAAGGACTTCTAGTTTCATCTCTTGATTTCCTGATTGGTACGAGAAAATAAATTACATTTACATGATTATACAATTCATCTGTATGACGAACGGTAAAAAATATCTTTGAGGGTGTGACTGACAAAAGCGTATATCATTTACCTTCCTCTCCTCCATTTTTCTTTTCCTGTTGTAGTTGTTGAATGTATCCAAGTGCTTGAATAAGAATGTTCTTTTTGCTGATAATCTGTCCATCAATGTAACTTGGAAGAGCTTTTTGCAGTTCACAAAATGTTTGGTTGAGTACATCACGACGACCCTTCTCCCACTCTCTCCCTTTACTGCAAGTAAAAGTTGTGATGAGTAAAAGCTCTGTTGCACAGAAATAACTAGGTAACAAGCAACACAACAATCATAGGAGAAAAACCAAAAATTTGTCTTAACAAAGTGGTGTTCATAGAACCCAACAGTAGCCTACAGAGGTACTAGTATTATCACATTTATTTTTTTAATTTTAATTGAAGTTTACCTGGCTTCCTTCTTAACCATACTGTGACTCTTCTATTACTTTGCAGCGATGAATACTTATCAGTGTCATTGTGAGAATTGACATGAACGCGACCAAAGCGAATGCTGCTGTGCAATGTAAACAAATAGTTAGTCAGTTAGATAAGATTATGTTGGCATGGAGAACTTCGTACTGTTCCGGTCCAGGTTTCGGCTTCGAAAGAAGAAGAAGAACAACAACAACAACGCCGCCTGCTGCCTTGCTTGCGAGAAGGCGCTGGGAGTTTGACAACTGCAGACACAAATGTGGGGTAGTCGAGCTGCAGCTACGGTGACAGTCAGAAGTGTGGTCTGAGTTTCCATCCAGCAGGCGTGTGCGAGCTTGGCGTGGGCTGGTTAGTGAGTTTGACTGGGACGCGCAAGTTGATTCGCCATGGAAGACGTCAACGGGTGTGGCGGTGACGGTGCCGTGCTGCAGGAGACGTTCTACATCCTGTCGAAGAAGAACACCGTGTATCGAGTCAAGCTGTCAGAGAAGGGGCTCAGCCTGGTGAAGGAGTCCAACGGCAACACCAAGTCAGAGACGATCCAGCTCGACGACATCATCGGCTGTCGATGCATGCGCAGCAAATGCAAGCCCGGCCCGTCTTGTGCTTGTCGACCGAGCGGCAGGAAGGACCTGAAGGAGGCTGACAGGGAAGAGAAGCCAGGGTCTCAGGACAAGAGTGACATCAGTGCTTACCTGTACATTTACGCTTATGTCCTCAAGAAATACAAGATGACATCAGGTGTGAAGCGAGAAAGGATGACCATCACACTGCGCTTCCGCTCTTTTGACAAGTTTGAAGAGAATATGCGAGAAGCTCAGAAGTGGCGTTTGGCGATCAAGTGCCTGATGAAGGATGCTCCAATTCCTCGAGCGGTGCTGAACTCTGATGAGAATTCCATCACAATGTCGCCTGGTAAGTGGTCTGGTTTGTCACTGTGCTTGTAGGTGTTGGTGTAGAAATTCTCTGTCATCATATTGACTTTGAAGGAAGTAGGCTAAACAGTTTACCATTCCATCAGTTTTATTTCACCGTTCAGGAAAGTAACATTCCCTTCCCAAAAAAAACCTGAGTGGTATTCCAACACCTATTTCTTCTCGATATATTGGATGTAAACAATCTAAATGTCTCGTTTTGGTTTAAGAACATTTCAACTATGGCATTGTTACGGATGAATTTTTAACTTTGATTAGTACGCCCGCTTATATTAATGTGGAGACGGTTTCACCATGGTCTTCACATCTGTCTGTGAAGGTGTGGGTTTTCCCCCGTATCAGCTACTGCTGTCGTTAGGCAGAGTTTCAGTTGTCACCACCGTCATTAAGTGGGCGGCCAGCTGGCCTCCCGAGTCTGAGCGTCGCCTCGCGTTCTGGAGGTGCCTTGAGGTGCCCTGGGGCACCTGAGGCGGCCCTGCCCGGCGCGGGGGCCCCGGCTGGCTGTTGGCTGTTGTTGCGTGTCTCCGCGCTCCGCGCCGCTGTCAATGTCCCTAATGATCCGACGCCTTCGGGCGGTTCATGACCGATTGCCGTCGGCCCATTCCAGCCGCCTCAAGGATGGTTTCGTCGCTCTGTCTCTCTCCCACTCGAGGTGAGCCCCTCAGGGGCAAGCGGTGCGAGAGAGACAGAGTGACGTAATCGAACCACCCTTTGCAATATATTGGGATTCAGCCGGCGGACACCCCATCCCTAACGCTCTCGTGCAGACTCGTGAATTGTCGGAGGGACAAATGCTTGCTGGATGCCGTCAATGTGCACGGCCTCGGCCACGGCCTTGTCCATGGCCGCCGGGAAGAAGAGGCCGCCGCGCCGCTGCTAGAGTGTTAGAGGCCAGAGGGGCCCAAGCCGCTGCTCGCCGCGGGCGCCCGATGGACCGGCTGCCGAGTGATTCAGAAGATCGCTTTGTCGCTCTGTCTCTCTCGCACCCTTACGGAGTGCCCCATGAGTGCGAGAGAGACAGAGCGACGAAACGACTCTTCGGAATCGCTCAGCTGGGTTGCCTGGGCTGGCAAGGCTGCCTGGGCGCGTTTCGGCTTCGGCGCGATGCAACGATGCAACCCGTTGCAGCGAGCGTCGCCGCGTTGCATCGATGCGGCGGCAGCCGCGGCAGCTGGACTTCCCCGCGGCGGGGCGGGTGCCCCGGGTGCGCTCCGAACAACGAACAACCCTCACTCGGACAGCTCCACCGGCTGGCTCGGCCGGTTACATGAGCTGGACGGAAAAATTGAGTTACGGATCGAACTTGGCGAAATGGTTTCACAGAGACGTGGCGAGGAAATGCATTCAGGAGAAAACGTACGTGGGATGTAGAAAGGGGGGGGGGGTACCTCTCGACGCCGAGATCCTCACCTTTGGCCGACCTCTATTAGATCCAATCACAGCTGCTTGAGTGTGTGCGGGGGCAAAAACAGGAGGGGGAGGGTCGTGTGTCCTGTTGTGTCCGTTGCGCTGTATCGGAAAGGACGCTGCTCAGAGACTCGATAAGATAGCAGGTGTCAGGTGCAGATTCCACGGACCTACGGACCGAGTCCGCGGTTGTTACGGCCCGGACGGCCCGGAGGGACACGTCATACAACCTCTTGATTTTTCCCGGGGACCGGATGGTCCGAGTGGATGCATTGAGGGGAGGGGAGGGGATGCGTGCACCTTCGTGCGTGGCTGGGCTTGCTTGCAGCATTGCTCTGCAGGCGTGCCGCTGTGTGTTGCAGTCAAGTTTTTACTGTGCCCGCCAAGGTCGTGGCTCGACGTTGCTGCGCCGCGCGCTGCCCGCGCTGCCCGCCGACATGTGGGTCAGGTTCCTGTTGAAAGGACGACGGCGCGTCGCCGCGTTGTCGCATCGACCGAACGCTGTCCAAAGTACTGGGTCTTCCACCGCGTCGTTCTTACAGTGACGTGACGCTGGCCAAATGGTGCGTGTTGAATCGCCAACCTTTTGAAGGCGGCGCTCAGCGGGTCCGCCCCCACTCCCTCCTCTTTGGCTCCGCGCGCCCCAAATCCCCGATGGCGAAACGTCAAGTGTCTCTCCCTCCCTGCAATGGCTGCAACGCGACGCTTCCCACTGCGCACCTGTCCCCGCGGTGTGCAAGTGGTCCGTTCCGTTCCAATCCCGGTCGCGTTTGAGCGTTATCGCAGTGTGGTGTTTGCTTTCCTCGCGTGTGCACAGCGCACAGCAACGCCCTTATTGGGCATGTATCGTGTCCGGTTGACATTGGACTTGGCCACCCCGTTCCGTGGTTATGCCATTTTTAACGCCCCCCTCCTACCCTCGCTTCGCCCCTTTCCCTTTACACGGGCCACGGCCTTCTGGTCTAGTTCCGTGCTAGATCGATGGCATAGTGCATCGCCGAGCGTCGCCGAGCGGCGGATACCATTTTTATTGCTTGCCGTCCCGAGGGCCGGCCGCGCAGGTGGATCCAACATCCAAGTGGCCAAGGTCCCGCGTCCTCTACCTGCGTTGGGACGCCGCGGACGCCGCACAGTGGGCCAGAAGACCGGTGGAGGCGGCCAAAACTCTAGACGCGTTTTGAGCTCCAGAGTCGCTAAATAGGACTCGAACCGAACGTGTGACCCCACCAATGAATTGCTCTCCGAACGAGGAATCCATTGGTGGGGTCACACGTTCGGTTCGAGTCCCACTTAGCGACTCTGGAGCTAAAAACGCGTCTAGGGTTTTGGCCGCATCCACCGGCTTCTGGTCCACTGTGCGCCGCGGACGATTCTGCGAGATGGGGCGCCTCGGCAGCGCCTCGGCAGCGCCGAATCTCGCTGCGGTCTGAAGACGGTGTCGGACTACCCTGCCGAGCGATTCGGGAGATCGGCGTGTCGCTCTGTTTCTCTCGCACCCTTGGAGAGCCCCGTATTGGTTTGCGCCATGAGTGTGACGGAGACAGAGGGACGACAAAGACTCTTCAGAATTGCTCGGCTGTTTTGACGCGGGCTGGGGGCTGCATGAACTGATTCAGCGTCGCTCTGTCTCTCTCGCACCTCCGGAGTGGAGCGCTGTTTGGAATGGCCCTGCTGCACTGCGCCCCGAGCCCCCAATGCAATCAATGCAATTCGCTGTGCAAACCACATCGGCTGCAAACTTGGTGCGCCGCCCCGCCTGCCGTTACGGGGGGCGAAACTGCTGTCTGATGAAAAGGGCTTTTCGCTGAGTGGGTGGGACGGGCGAGACGGGCCGCCATCTGCCCTCTCTGTGATTGGCATGCGGTCAGACTTATCAGTGGACCTACTCCGAACTGTGCTTCGGCGCTCTTCCGTCCCTCTCGCACCCCCACGGGCCCGCAGGGTCGCCCTAGGAGTGCGACAGGGACAGAGCGACGAAAGCTTCGCTCGGTGGAACCAGCCGCTACAGAAGTCGTGGCGATACGGGCTCTGCTGTCGCGTGCCCAAAGCGCCGCGCGGCCCGCGCCGTCGCCATGTGCCATGTGCACTTCAGGCGCTGCCTGCGCTAGCCTGCGCTAGCCTGCGCCGGTGCCTGGTCTGGGTTGTCTGGGTGACCAGAAAGAGGGGGAGGGGGAAATCAAGTGGCGCAGTCCTGGACTGGAGAGGAAGGGCGAATCGAAAACTGAAGGGCCTGCTCATGAATAAAAGTAAATAAAAAGTAGATGTATGTGGCCGCGTGCCGCGGGTGCGGGACTCTCGGTGGTCTCCTCAGGACTTCCAGCAGCAGGCCCATCAGGCGGTCGTGCGGCTTGCACCGGGTTCGAGAGTCACTCGCTCGGATTGGACCGGAACTTTCGGTCCTCCAAGTTTGCACCCCTGTTTCTGGTAGTCAACCCGCCGCACTCAAGTTGATGCCCTCTTGTCCTGCGGGTCTTAGGTGGTTTGTGGGCGTGGAGAGGAGCAGAGGAGAGAGCTGCCGTCGGAGCGCGGGCTGGCCCAAGGGCTGGCCTGGAGCCCAGCGCCCAGCAAGCTCAGCGGAGGGGGTGGCGCCTCGCGCGCCTCGTGCGCCCCGGCGACTAGGGCCACTAGGGCCACGGCGGGGCAGTGGTCGGCCTTGGGCCTTGGGCGGCATGTCTGCAGGGCGCTGCTGCAGCAGCATGCGCTGCAGGGTCATGCAGTGCTGCATTACGGCAGCTGCTTTCTCCGGGCAGCGGCGGCGCCGCGGCCCCAACAGGCAGTGTATCGGCAGCGGTGGCGCCTTGAATCCGACCAGCCTCCGCGGCTTGGCTTGTCTCCCTGCCGCCGTCCGCCGTCTACGCCAGCAGCAATCAGCACCAACGGCACCTCCTTCCGCCCCGCCCCAGCGTCCCCGCGACGCTCGGCTGGAGCTTCTGAGTCAGACCTCGGCCGCGGCGCCGCGGAGGATCTTGGACTTCCCCAGGGGCCGCGCCGAGGGCCGCGCCACCGCGCGTCATTGGCGTCGTCACGGCACGGCACGTGCGCTGCAGCGGCGGAGGCTCCTCGATGCGTCAATTAGAAATTCTAATGGAATGAGGAAGGTGGGCGAAGCGGGCGATGTGAAATGAGACGCGGGTTGCGGCGTTGCGTCGTGTTTTGTCGGCGAGCGGAACGACACGCGTGTCGCGTTGCCTCCCAGTCGCCTCTCCGCGCCTCTCCGCCTTCCGTCGCGCTCCGTCTCCCTCGCGCGCATGCGGGCGCCGGTGCCACCCACGCGTGCGAGAGAGACAACGCGCTGTTCGGAGTGGGCCTGCGGCTCGGCCGGCTCGGCCTGCGGTGTAGTAATCGTACGCATTGGACGGTACTGAGTCCCCCTCAGGAGCCCCCCGCCCCGCGCCGGGGCCTGTCCAGGACGGGGCCAGGGACCGATACCTATATAGGCCGGTCGCTCGCTGCGTGCCAGGCGCAGCCAGGCGTCAGGCGTGCCACATACTGGCCGGTGCGCGTGCACCGACGCGACGCACGCCGCTCGGACGCAGCAGGCAGACAGACAGGCAAAGACACTGCTGCTCTTGTCCGCGTGGTCGCTGGTGCAGTTATGGGCGCGTGTCCCTGCCACCGATTCCCAAGGATCGTCTTTCTCTTTCGCACTCGTCGTGCAGCATGAGACCGACGACTCGTTCCAGACGGCAGTCACGCTCGGCCACGAGGGGGAAATCACTCGCGTAATAGTCGGGTCACCGATTCCTAGTATTACGCGTAATAGTAATAGCGTAATAGCCAAATTTTTAAAATTTTCCCTCTTAAGGGTCCGATTTTAGCCTAAATCTGGATATTTTGGAGCGTAATAAGCCTCCTGTAATAGCGTAATAGAACGTAATAGGGAGTAGTCGGGTCACAGTTTTTAAGAGTGATTTCCCCCTCGCTCGGCCACTGTTTACACCGGTGTTTGGCGCGGGACGCAACGCGCACGCACGCGGTGCGGACGCCGACGTGCCGGCAGAGGTCGCGCTGCTTAGCATCCGCTCGCGAAGTCTGGTGCGGTCCGGCGGCCCCCGGTCTGGCGGCCCGGCGGCCCCCATGGCATCGCGGTGCGCGGGCTGCGCGGCGTGCGGCGTGCGCGGTCCAGAGGTCGCGGGGGAGGGGAACCAACGAGGCTGACAGGAGACTCTGGCCCTCCGCGGCCCTACTCCACCACGCTGTCGGTCGGGTCAACTCGATTTCAGAGTGCGGCCTTGTTCGCTCGTGAAGCCCGAAGCGTGCTTTCATCGCCTCGTCTAGCACACTGCACTGCATGTGCTAGAGGTTGCCGCCGACGAACGCCATGCCCGCTTGATGGTATCAATTGACGTGTGCGGGGACATGGCGTCATCGATTGGCCGCCGGACCGGCGGACACGGACCTGGCGGGCACGGACCTGGCGGGCACGGACCTGGCGGGCACGGACCTGGCGGGCACGGACCTGGCGGGCACGGACCTGGCGGCGAGGCTCCGTGCTTCCAGTGCCGTGACGCCCGACTCGGCACGGCATGCTGCGGCCCGCTGCGGCATGTCGGTCTGTTGGGTGTGTGGTGTAGTCATTGTGTTACTGCCGTGAGGTTGTACTCGCGGTCGCGTGCCCGCCGTGCCTGCGCCGGGACGCCGGGGACGTCAGGAGGTCGCCGCGGGGACGCGCAGTTTACGGCACTCTGTTTATTAGCAATGCCGGTCTCCGTTTGACGAAGGAGCGACACGATGACGCTGGGTGTAAAAGCGCGGGGAAGTCCAGGAGTTTGGCCCTCGCGGAATGCGGTCGGGAGTGAGGAGACAGCTCTGCTGCACAATCCAGCTTTGCTGCATTTGCAATGGGAGCGCCAAGTATGCTCTCCCGGAAACAGACTGGACGCTGCGATTCTTCGACGGAATCTCCCCGAGACCCTCCAGCCGTGTCCTCCCACCGCGTTGTGGCTGTGGACTCCACAGTGTGCACTCGTAAAAGTGCCTCATTAGGGGTTCTCCCTCCGCCAAGCGCGAGCGTGGACGGCGTGGACCCTCGGGCATCTCGGCCAAGGTGGGAAGGGGGTGGGCTGGGGGTGGGGGTGGGGGGTCGAAGCCGGGTCAGAAGATTGGATTCGTACATGGATCGGCGAGCTGCCTGTGCAAGGAGAGACGTAGACTGGTTGGAAAAGAGACTGAATTTGGCTGATGCGTTTGCTGCAGGTGGTGTGGAGCGCATCCTGGACGAGCGCAAGATCCTGGTGCTGCTGAACCCCAAGAGCGGGCCGGGCCGGGCGCGCGACGTGTTCCAGCAGAAGGTGGTACCGCTGCTGCTGGAGGCCGAGGTGGGCTACGATCTGCACATCTCCAAGCACGCCAACTACGCGCGCGAGTTCGTGCGCTCGCGCGACGTGTACCAGTACCGCGCCATCGTCGTCATGGGCGGCGACGGCATCATCTTCGAGGTGAGTCGTCGAGGAAGCGCAGCGAGCGCAGCAGCCATTGTGGACTGATTCCGCACACCTCTCTCTTTCTCTCTCTCTCTCGCACTTACGGGGCGTTCCGCATGGGTGCGAGAGAGACAGACGAAACGCCCTGCGGAATCAGGGTGCTGGCGCGGAGGGCGAGGACGCCAGATGCGTGGGCGTATGTACCCGGTCTACCGAGAAAACCACTCCTCTCAGTAGGGACGCCCCGCCACGTGCTGGTGTATCACCGACATGGCAGGGCGGGCCTGAAAGCCAGACGATCATTGTGGTCGAGGCATCAATCGCAATCGCAATCGCCTGCCGGGTAGGCAAGCCCGTTGCACTCCGCTGACGTCGGGTTGCCTATCGCAACTTGGCAGGCGCTTTGAGACCAAGCTATTGACAAACTTGTTGCAGGTGGTGAACGGCCTGTTCGAGCGGCCCGACTGGCGATCGGCCGTCAAGGAAGTCCCCGTGGGAGTGATACCGTGTGGCTCGGGCAACGGCCTCGCCAAATCCGTGGCAGTGGAGTAAGTGTGGAGTGTGGCCGCCTCGTCTTGTTTTGTTTCCTCTCGTGCTGGGGGCAGACTCTGTTATTATTTTCATCATTTCCAGTGACTCCTACGACCACAATCCAGTTCTCTTTTCCACTCTCAACATCCTCAAGGGAACGTCCACTCCTCTAGACTTAGTGAGAGTTGAAACTAGATCTAAAGTAAGTTGACTTCAGTTTCTGATGTTTTTAATGTGCGTGTGTGCCTGATTCCCTGTTACTGTCTTAACAACTTTCAATCTAGTAACTTGATCTGGTTTCCTTGCAGATTATGTACTCATTTCTATCCATTGGGTGGGGTCTCTTATCAGATATTGATATAGAGAGTGAAAAGTTACGAGCGATTGGCGGACAGCGCTTTACTGTGTGGAGTGTGGCAAGATTAATCGGTAAAGTCTTTTTAGGATTCGCTTGACTTTGATGAAATTTGCTATGGCCCGCTAACAAAAAAATTTCTCTGTTAAGGACTGCGGACATATAAAGGGAGAATATCTTACTTGCTGCATCCTAACTCAAAAAGTCCGGTTTCTTCGAGTAATGCCAGTAGAACTGTGTTGACTCGAAGTGCTAGTCAAATGGTTGATGTTGACCTTGCCAATGATGCCAATGTGGGATTTATGACACCAATGCATACAAGTCAAAGCATGTTTAGTGATTTAGTGGAATCTGACAGTCCTCTGAGAGACTTGAGCCTAGAAACTGCTTATGCCAAGGTTTGTATTTTCTGTGGCTTAATGTTGTTTTTGTGGTATTGTTATTTAAAAAAAAAAAATCACTATCTCTCTCTTTAAAACTTTTCAGATTGCAGAAGATATGAGTTCAGATCCAGATCAGCGACCTCGCATGGACAGCTTTTATTCAATCAATTCTCGCCGCAGTACTTATTACTCCATTGGGGGATCCAGCTTCCAGTCAGTTTTTGACCCCAGCTCTGATCATAACAGTGGAAGTGTTAATGTACAAATGTATGGCCCCCCATCTCAGTTACCGTCCCTCACACAACCTGTTCCAGACACTTGGACCAAACTAGAAGGCAAGTTCAGAGATTTTTTAAATCTGGCCCTATCACCATTTAAAAAAATCGAATGAACAGATTTATTTGATTGCAATTTATTCCCCACAGGAGAATTTATTATGATGCACTCTACAAATGTTACTCATTTGGCAAAAGACTGCCTTTTTGCTCCTGAGGCAAAATTAAATGATGGTATCATATGGTTAGTTGTTATAGAAGCAGGCATCTCTAGACATCAACTTTTGCAAGTAAGTATTATACTAAAACATGCTAACAACAGTTTACTCATAGACATCTTACACTCTCTTTTGCTTTCTAGTTTTTACTGGGCCTTTCTCATGGGACTCACCTGAACTGTCCACATGTGAAGATGTTACCAGTTTCAGCATTCCGCCTTGAACCTGAGACAGAAGGGAGCTACATCACTGTTGATGGTGAGGTTGTGGAGTATGGACCAATTCAAGTTGAAATCATGCCTGCTCTTGGACGTATATTATCACGATAGAATTTTCAACAGTTTCAAATTAAAAACGTAAATGAAACTGTACTCCTCAATCTTTGATTTGTTTGCAACATCAATTTTTTTCTGCTCAGTTTTTTGTTTGTGTTTGTTGTAGTTTATCAATAGAGCAAGAGGAAATTTAAAGAAAATTTAGTTGCAGAATATGCTGTGAGTTTGTGAATGTTACCACTTCTAGGTCAGAAATTCCAACAACTGATACCCAATTTCAGATAAGCCTTTCACAAAGGTGCCTGAATATTTTAATCTAGTACACCTTTGTTCTGGTCTTTTAATAAGGAGAAACTACTGTACCTTTAGTGTTAATTTATTTTATTTTGGCCATGACAGTTGACGGATTTCATTTTTAGGTGTTCAAGATCTTTGACATGGTGAACTCGTAATTTTGTATGAATGGTATCTTACATGATTGTGAGCCATTCATAGTTTGTTTTTATCCCTTTTCAGGTATAGTGAAATGGCAAGTAATTGCTGTAATAGTACAAGATTGAGTGCCTTTAATGTCTTTCATTGTTACCTTTTTTTTTGCTTTGTCTCATCAGTATTTATCTCAATAGTGTCATGTGGCTAACATAAAATGACATCTGAAGAGCTTTGATGGAACAGATATATATATTTGAGTAACCATTTAACTTCACTCCTATTTCATTGATATCAGTGAATGAACCTACACACCTTGTCAATAATTCAGGTTGTGAAGGAATAACTTTTTATTGTGAAGAAGTAGACCAAATGTAAGTAAATTAGCATATTTCTTGAGTATATATATGCCATTGGGAGGGTATGGCAGCAGCCATGCATCTTACTCAATGATTTAAACTGCAAGCTTCGGTTTCCATACAAAGTTTTTATCCATTAATAATAAAATGTTTATATTGTTTGTTATTGTATGTTGAAGTTGTCTGTTAAAAATGTACAAATTTGTTGTCATTTTTGCTGTCTTACTTAATCTTAAAGAATTGTGATTCATTATGTATCATGTGCATGTGATAGTGTATTTGGAATAACATTTCATGATTTTCCATGTGTAAAGGCTCTTGACACATTTCAAATGGTTGTGGTTTCAAGCAATAAAAGTGTTACCTATTAAGTTTTTATCTTTTGAATGGGCCAAGTATGCATTTTATTGTTAAAAATGTATTATAGTTTTATTTTTGCACAAGCTGAGTTCGATGTATATTTAAAGGAAAAATGAACTCAATCCTGCTGTGATGGATTGCCCTGCGCCTTTTGTTCTTGGCTGTCTATTTGTTAGTTTATTTGTTTGCCATTTCTCTATAGTCTATCTAGTTATAACTGTTATTAAACAGGGTGGGGATCATTAATTTTCCAAAGAAAAAAGGGAGTGGCAAAACAGATCCATGCCTGTTTTAGCTTGAATCTTGGTTTACTGCCATCTCTGGAACCCGAGTACTGTGTAGCAATACATATTTCAATACACTGAGGTGAAGTTTTGCTCTTCCATACATTCCTACAACCTAGTTATTATTGTGTAATTAACAGTTTAATTTATTCAAAGCAATTTTCCTGAACTGGGGTATGTTCTAATCTCGGGTTTATGAACTCCTGATAGTTTGCCTTTTAAGTGTTGCTTTGAGCAGATTTGACTGTACTTACTTTATCCTTACCAGTCACTCAAATCATTCCTTGTGTCATAATTTCCAGATGCCGCCTCAATTTTAAGGTTCAAAAGAGGAATGTAGGGAAATTACAATGTACTAATTTTTATTGTCTGGAATAAAGGAACTTGATGCTTAAGCAAAGCCAGCCACCAACTTTAACTCATGTCGAATTTCACTTGCTCCACCTCACTCCTTATTTTATAAAAATACACAACCGTTCAGAACAAAGGATTATATTTACTTAATACAGTGAATGAACAAAGCACAGTGTATTCCAAAACATAGATCTCTACATCATCGCTAATTTATTTAATATATTACCAAGGGCGAATTTTCCCCTGTGTTGCATGTGTTGTAATTATAACAGTCTTTGGTTTAGGAATCATTTGCATTTGTTTGTGGCGGGGATGAGCGTCGCACCAGACATGGAGCCTCTCATCAATCATGATGAAAAAGCAATGCCTACATCTTTTCCTCAGTTTTCCCATTTGCTGAAAAAAAAAGAAGTTGCGAGTGCAAAATAAAACTACTGAACTACTGCATCAAACCATCACATCATTAGCTGAAGAGGCATTTTAGGGTAATAGCGACAGGATTACTTTCCAACTTGTAGAAGTAATCTTTGGCAAGTACCTTTATTCCGGCAGCTGGTATGAGATAAGTGGGTGACGGAGATAGAAAGGAAGTTCGCTGGGACAAGCCCAGAGTTGACGGACTATTCCAATAACATCCATGAGTAGCTATAGAATTACATACACTGAACAAGCGTACTGTTTTTTCCAAAGGTGATGTGAATAGAAATTTGGAGATACTTTGGCTGGCAGCTCGGACACTCAACATCGTTTCTGGAAAGAGAGTATAGTCTCAAACAAAGTGGAAAACAACAAGTCTTGATACGAGATGTTGTGCACATCTGATAGTACTGGTTACACCAGTTACGCAGTGTCAGAAAAGCAAAATAATTTTCAACAATCGTTTTAAGAAAACAAAATGAATTAATGATTTAATGAAAAATGACGTAAATTATCAAGGTTTTTGTTATTGTCAGGTATTCATACTAATATGTACTTACCAGTTCTGATTGAATTAAATACGAAGATGTGATAATTGTAAGCTGAGCAGTAATCTCAAATACAAACAACTAGATACTTAGTGAGTAAAAGATACATTGAAGTTGATTTGAAAACATGTACGGTGGTAAGGTTAGTAGTCCCTGCTTTGCTTTTGCTTCTGCTATTTAGCTGCGGCTAGGCAGCCGATGAACAGCCCGATCGCTATGTGCTACGACAGTGATAAATGTCGAAAGCTAGCATTTACTTAATGTCTCAGGTCTTGTTCCCATAAAATTAAAAGATTTACAAAACGGGTAGTGTCACGATCTAAACTTCTTCAAATTTTAAGTAGGCTCGGGTCGGTCGGTCAGGTCGGGACAGGTAGCGATCGGTGAATGATGAGTACCGCGGTGCCGGCGGTGTCCTGTTTTCTTAAATGTTAATCGTCAATATAGAGAGGTCCGAATAATAATAAAATTGAAATTATGAGCTATTTTCTAAAATTGCACTGTTTCATCGAAGGATTGAAAATAAAAACACAGCTTGGAGTGGTCAGAATCGAATCGAGTACTTTCGTAGCGGCCATTTTTCTCGCAGTTCTGGTGCTGCCGCTGCCGGAAACGGTGTCGGTGTCAGTGCAGTTGGGGTTCTCTTGCAAGGAGGGTCGTGATGGCTGAAGCCGAGCCAGCACGTGCTCCGAAGTTTTTCAGTTTTTCGAGCCGGTTTGCCGTCGATTTGGTGGTAAGTTTTGCCGTTTTTGTTCGTGGGCGAGCTTTGGGTGTCGCTTGAAGTATTAGTTGCTTCTCGCCTAGCCTGAATGTGTGAAACTTCGTTTTACCCGGGGCGTGTTTGCTAGGCCTAATGTACGCCGTCTCCCGTCTCTCTATGAATCAGCCTCTTGCGCTCTCCCGGGTCTCCTTTATCTTTGCGCGATAGATTATCTTCAGTGGTGTGCCCATTGTTCTCTTGGAGCGAGAATCCTGATTATCGCAGTTTTTGTGTCGGCTCAAGCGCTTGGGCCGGGGTCCCTCCTAACCAAGGAACCACCTCAGGTGGCTTGGTTACGTGCCGTCTTAATTTTCATTTATTGAGTGTTATTTTGTTCATTGCGCATTCCCAAATTGTTTAGCTGAATGAAGTTTCATTCAATGAAGAGGAATTTGACTTAAATCTGTCCCGAGTGACATTTTTTCCCGCCTCCGGCCCGTATCCGCGCAACTATCTTTCTGGTAATAATAATGGCGGCGCCTCGTGTTGGCGCCAAACGCCGCTGACGCTACTTCGTTAGTCCCCTCCCGTTCTCAAGTTTCTCTCATCTTGGACGGATTTTTCTCGTCTTTCTAAAATGACGTAGTTAAATATTCATTTAACTTCGGTCTTTATCCAGTTTATTAGTGTTCCTTTTTTTGCATTTTGAATATATATTTTTACTGCCTAGGCTGCCTTCACTTCAGCTGTCAATTCGACGGACTTTTGTGGTGCCAAAGAGACTGTGAAATGTTTCCTACGTTCATATCACAGTCTTCTTTGGTATCATGAAGGTTTGTCCCGTCATCTTGGTATTCATCTTGCACTGGCTTTTGGTGCATTGTGCCTGTATGCTCCTCACTTGTATTTGATGCTTGATTCCTGTGACTGTTTTTGCAACACATTTAGGGCTTTCATTTCCAGACGCTCCGATGTTCCAAGGGCCCTGTCACTATGTTCCTGAACCTTCTTTTGATTTAACTGTGATTTTGTGTATTTGGTTCACATCACAGCTGAATCAAGAGCAGTGTTAGGGATGCTGTCTACATTGGCGGACGGAAGTTGCTGGCCCCAGTTCCAACTGATCCATGGGCTTCCCGCAGGTTTCGCTGTGATGTGTTATATTTGTTCATATCACAGCTGAAATCTGTGAGAGTTTCATGTGGTTTCATATCATCGAGTCAACATCCCGAGCGCCTACCTTCTACAAATTTTTCATCATTCTCCAATTTTGAATCCTGTTACTCTCCTGCCCTGAATTTTTAAATAAAATTGCTATTTAATTATAAGAGTTGTTCTTTCACACCCTTCTCCAAAATAAAAAGGGACACAAACATTTCATTAAAGACAATTTAATACAAAACAAATTCATGAACATTTGCATTATCACTTCTTAAACCACTTGGGTATTTTGCCGCTAGCCGCATTATTGCTAGCCTTGGACACTTGAGCTGTGCCTGACGAGCAGGGAACATTAGGATCGAAAGATTCAGACTTTGGTGCAGGCTCTGGCCTCTTAGGTTGATTAGATCTGAAGTAGAAGAATGGTCAATGAAAGAAAATTCGATGCATGTAACACTACCGTCCATGTTATCACTCACCTTTCCCTACGGGTGGCAGCAGAAGCTGCTGACGCAGCTGCAGTGGCAGTGGAGACTTGAGCCATTATATCCTCACGAATGTAGGATCCATTCTCAGGGCAAGGTGCATTTGTCAAGAGATGGACTAATGCTCCTGGTACACAATTTGCATCATACAGAGTTTGATTAGCTTGGAGAATTGTCTTTGGTGGAGTAGTAACTGAAATAGATAAAACCGCAATCACACACAAATAAACTAAACCATCCTGAATTAAAGAGAAATTAAACCAAGAAACTTACATATGTGGAAGTCAATAGATGGGTCATGAAGATAGACCCTCACAAAATCCATAACATGCGATACTTTCTCTAAAGGGGTGAATGTTCCCTGAAGAACGAGTTGGTTGGGAAATTGAACCTTGATCACACAGCGTTTGTACTGATGGAGTGCATTGAGCATGTGTTTGGATTTTTCAAGTTCCCTATACTGCGAGGTAACAAGAGGCTGGTCCTGTAAATCTGCTCTGAAATAGAAAGTTAAAAATCCTAAAATAACTGCCTTTACCATAAGAATCAAAAGCTCTGACGAAAACTCACTGTCTTTTTTTCATGTCTCGGATCAATTGTTTTGCATCATCCAATGTCAAATCAAAGAAATCATCAGGAACATCCTCCGCCCTACAAGCTCTTGCTGTGGCTACATCAAAGAGAACAGCGTTGCGCTCGCCCAACTGGAGGAAAAACCCATAATTAGAGATGTCTGAATACTTGCTTTGACACAGTTTCCAAAATTTGAACTAAAATGGCATTTATTGTTCTTACAAATATTATTGTTTCTTCTGGTTCCATGATAGAATCAGCCTTTTCTGCTTCTTGATGTGTAGATTGTTGAGTAGATGAAGTTTTCACAGAAGAATTTGTTCCGGAAGTGTACTCAAGATCCATCTCTATATCTTCAGTTGGGGACATTGATGACTCTACTAATGAAGAAATTGTAGAAGATATGTTTCCAGTACTTCTTGGACTTTCCACACTGGGAGGAATCGTGTCTTGTGATTCAGATACTTTGGACTCTTCAACCACACTCGGAAAAGGTGGTTGCAATAATTTGGACTCTGGCACCGTTGGCTCTCCAATGCTCATACTAGTGCTACAGGCACTTGTAGAAGGCTTGACTAGTGATTCCGGAGTAGGTAGAACAGGTTTAGATAGAGGTGCTGAAACATTTGCTTGGTGGCGAAGTTCGTCCTCAGCTTTCTTAAAAAACCTAAGACAGGAAACATATAGCAACAGGAAAACAAAACAAATAAATGTTATGTTATTAATTACCTAAGAATCGCTCCTCCAGATGTTAAACCTAGGCTGCGCAATGTAGTACTTTTCAAATTTTCCACACCAGACTCCTCTCGACCAAGGTAAAAGATAACTGGCAGTTTATCAGATGACATATCATCTGCTTCATTGGGGCACAGAGTTTCAATAACATGCCAAAGAGAGTCTGAAATTAATAAATCCAATATTAGCACATTCATGACAAAAAAACGTGTTCCTGGTATAAAATGTTGATATTGCCATAGATGATGGTAGAGGGAAATTTTTACCAGCAGGTTCAAACTCTCCCATTACACGGCTGCCACTCTCCAACGCAAGGCCAACTTTGACTCGAGATTCTGCTCTTGTCTTCAAGGCTGCAATCATCTCTAACTGAGCATTGTTTGGTAGTCCAGTGTAACGTATAATGGATGTTGCATCTAAAACTTTATTGTGATGTCTAGAAAGTGCAATTACTGGTCAGTAGAATAATCGAAAATTCAGTACCAGGGAAAAGGTCAAGAAAAGGGACTTACGTGATGTCATATTCCTCTGCTTTAAAACCCTGCTTCTTGCAAACCTCCTCAATCACCTTGAAACACAGAAAAATGACAAATTGTCAGGAGATGAAAATCTACACAATGGTAAGCAGCTTTAGTTTGTTTCACTCAGTGACACTGGCGACACATGCCACATGTCTGTACTTTGAGCGTTTGCCATGGATTGTCAGTAATGAATAGCATCAGGTTATAGCCTGTGCCTGTGGTAAATGTACACGAATGTGTTTAAGACAAGACAGTTTCGAAATTAAACACAACAGATGAATGACTTAAGAACGACAAATCACTATAGGCATGAGAAAGAGGGTATACAGTATGCATCCATCCATCAACACTAAGAATGACATTTCACTTTTTGGCTCGAATCATACCTGTAATATGGTGGTATTAAGAGTGACTTTAACATTTTGTCTCCTTCCATTAGGAGCCAGCACAACTACGCATTTATTCGACATGATACGATGAAAATGACGTTTCTACCGAAGAGTGATTGGACGAGATTTATGCAGGAACGATCTGATCTAGCGAGCAGACAGCCTGCCATTCAGGACAAACAAGTTTTCGGCGTTTCTGAACAACAACATCGAAAACAACAAAAACAAGACCATTTTGCAGGGTTGAAATTCCTATCGTGAACATAACAGTTATGAAATTGGATTAATGTAATTTAAGGCAATGATACGTTCAATCTTTTTTAATTTTATCATTTTGGATGAAAATACGTTAAGAAAATACAAGTCAGAAGGTTATAACATGGTCGTGATTTCGTGAAGTAAACTACTTAAGGTTGGCACGACCGTGCCAAAGGGCCCGTCCTTAAATTTAAGGCGTCTGTGACTACGCCATTTTCTTCGTATTATTTGTGTCAAGAGAACGTAGGCGTTCGTTTGATTTTTGCCATTTCTTCTACTTTACTGTTGTTCCTGACCTATTGTTCAAGATGCATTGAGTGCCATTCTATAGAAATCGCTCAAGGGTAAGTTTAACAGATATAGCTTGTGTATAATCAGTTCTTGCTGCTATCTAGGCTTGCCGCCCTACGTGAGGTTATACTGCCGACTTGTATTTACCAGGCTCTAAATTGACGCATTCACCTTGTGGAATCATGACGTACCTTCCTATTTTATTTAAAACTCATTTAATCATTTTGTACCGAAAACTTTGATTGTATTGTTAGAACCAATGAATGAGCCCGGGTCTTATGACTGAGGAGGGCGGTTCAGCCCTATTCTTGTTGTGACATTTTGTTACTCATCATCGCCATTGCGAGACCATTTGTATTTTCTCACGAGGCCAGTTGTTCGGATTTGCAGATCGGTCATAAAAATACTACTTTCCTCCATTTCACTTTCTGATAAATTTTTGTCACAACCTCCAAATGGTCATAGACTTCATTTTGTCAGCAATATTTCCTGTGTCAGTGAAGATAAATCTCAATTATTGTTGACCGAAATTTTCTCTTTAGTTTATTTTGTGAATTCTGTGTAATAATTTTTTTTTAAATGAATATTATCGTCCGTATCCTAGTTAAAAATTTAATTGAGCAGATGTCGGTGACTATCTTTGCCGTGTACAGCAGTGGCTTATCCTCCCCTGCATGCCCCAGCTCTAGCAGTATCATTTGCTCATTGACATTCCCCTCTATTTCCCCTCCCTTTTTTTCCTCATTCCCCCTCCTTTCTATTTGGATCCCTGAATGTATGAGATATGGAGTGTCTGCCATTCAATAGTCGCTCTGGCTCTGATGTTAAAATAAATTAGAATTTAATATCCTCTCCAATTTTCTTTTTCTTAATTTCATCTCAGTTTTGTATGTAACAGTGTTTTTTATTACCTTGCAGGTCATAATGCCGCTTCCAAAGCGTATGGTGGAGCCAGTCTTGGTATCCAGGAACACTATTCCTGATGGCCTGACTCTCCCTTCGGAACTGGAAGCTGCAACCAATGGTACTCTAGCTAACATAATTCGCCAATTATCAAGTTTGAGCAGACATGCCGAAGACCTCTTTGGAGAATTGGAAAGGGAAGCTCACAACTTGCAGGACAGGTCAAACTCATTGCAAGCTCGCATTGACAAACTTGCCATTAAAGTGACCCAATTGGACAGCAATGTGGAAGAGGGTGAGTGTGAATTTTTCGATCTTTGATTTCGTATCAAGTTAGGTTGTTTCTTAACTTACAAATTTTCCTTTTCTTTCAGTTTCGTTGCAAGACATTCATATGCGCAAGGCCTTCAAGAGTACTGTTGTATTTGATCAGCAAGTTGTCTCAAGAGACACAATGCCAACAGCCATGTTAGAAACTTACCAACAGTGTGATAAGCCACCTCCTCTTCGAAAGCTTAACCCATACCGGTATAACTCTTTCATGTGCAGACGGTTTCTCAGATTAAAAAAGATCATTGGTTCATTGCTGTTCATTAATTATCTCTTGAATTTCAGTGATGATGGTAAGGATGGATTGAAGTTCTACACTGATCCTAACTACTTCTTCGATCTCTGGAGACAAGAAATGCTTAAGGATACTGAGCGAATGATGCATGATCGTGGGAAGAAGGTAAGTTTTGTTCCAAGTTCTTTTGTGTTGCACAACCTTCATGTGACTTAGTAGGAACTGAGCCAACTGCCCTTGAACAGTTGCCAAATGATCGAATGGCCCTTCCATCTGCTGTGGAGGACAGATGTGCTTTAATCTTGCAGAGTTGTTAGTTGCATCAGGTGGTGTGAAGACATAATGGAGTATAGGCTAGAACAACTCGAATGTGATGTGTACAACCATATTCACCAGTGTGCCCATACTAGTGAGGAACTCTTAAAGTTGATGCAGCTTATTTCTGTAAGAAGTCTTGAATTTAGATCATTTCAAAATTACATTTTGAGTAGTGTCAAAAATTGCATTCATGATTTATCCTTGCTCAAACAGTCAAGTGCTGCATTTCAAATTCAGTCTCTTAATCTTGCCAGTAAGTTGAGTATGTTAGAAGATCAAATGGGTTTAAGTGCATCCTTTTCTACTGAATTTTCTCGTAAAAACTTGATAATTGCTGTAGCCAAATCCATCGGTGCAGTTTGCTCTAAAATTAAAGTGAGTCCTGTAAATTGTGATTTCCCCTTAGTTGTATCTTGCAGGGCCTTTAAATAGACTGGTTGTTGTTTCTATCCTACAAGCATTCTGTTTCCACTTTTCATCTGTTCTGTTTTTATTCACAGCCCCACCGTCCACGAAATGAAGGGGGTGGTGGCAGACACAAGAAACGAGTCCGCCAGCCTCACAATACAAGAGAGCGGCAGAAGCAGCTGGCTGTTGGTCATGGGGAGTACATCATGCCACAGAACGTCCACTATCGCACACCTCAGGTATGTCTTCAGTCACCCAAGTCCATTTCAATGGTTCGTTGCCATAGAAGTTAGTTGATGCATTTTGCTTTTCTAGCCTGTACAACACCCTGATGAGGCCTTGTTGGTGATGGACTCTAGGCCACCCCGGCCCAACAGTATCGAAGTAAGAAGCAATTACCCTGATCATGCAGACGGCCATTATAGTCCCCAACCATCAATACATTCTCAACAATCACAATATGGCCAAACGTCGCAGTATGGTCAGCCTGTTGGACAGCATTACTCTCAGACACAGCAGTATGCTTCACAGCACATGCAGCAGCAGCTAGCGCAACAAGGTCAGATAGGCCAGATGAACGCGTCTCAGCCACCGGCCCCTCTGAGCCCCTCTGATACTTCTCATTACAAGTATGACTCCTTTCTCATAATCTGTGCTCTGTCTGCATCTTGTATCTTTTCTATAATAATGAAAACTTATCTCACAGGTCAAACTACGCTGGAAGCTATGAAGACTCTGGCTATTATGGCACAGATGCCTACACAAGTCCCAATAGCAGCATTTATGGTAGGAGCGCTGCGGCAAGGGCAAACTCTCAACGACCTTCACAGCCACCTCCCGCTCCACCAAGTGCCAACAATTCCAGTAACAGGTAACATTTTGTGCATGGATTGTAGCCAAATTGGAAAAGGTTTTTCTGAGGACGTTGCTGACGGAGCGGTGTGCCCGGTGTGCCTTTCGTCTTGCAGCACGCCCACGGGCACCTCGGCCACCAACACGCCGACGCGGGGCCGCAGCATGAGTGCGGGCAGAGACACTTTGCCGCCGCCGCCGCCGCCCCCCACCGAGGTGACCACCAACGGCCCCGTGTCCGGGTCTGCGGCGCTGCCCGGGCTGCCTGGGCTGCCCAGCCACCTGCTCAACAGGACCAACTCGGCGAGCGGCAGTCGCTCCGGCAGCCCGCACTCCACGCCCACCCCCACGCCGCCCCGGCAGCTGAGTCGCGACGAGACGCCGGAGCCGCTCCACAATGACATGCTGCCGCCGCCCCCGCTGCCGCCGATAGCCGACATGCCCCCGGCGGCCGCGCCGCCCCCACCGCCGCCCCCGCCCCCGCTGCCTTCCGCGCTCCCTAACGGCCTGGGCAAGGCCCCGGGCTCAACCTCGCCCCCTCTCACCATCAACGGGGACGTCGGCAAGTCTCCAAACAAGCAGGTACGTCAACTGTTGGAAATAAATTTGAGGAATATTACCAGGCAGTCAAATTGTTTGATACAAACTGTGTATTAATTTTAGATTATTTCTTCATCACCACCAAAGACTTCACCTCCAAAGATGGGTGACCAGGTGGCTGCTCGTAAGGTGCACAATATTGGACCTGTGTGTGATACAAGGAATGATTTGCTCAAAGCAATTCGAGACGGTATGATATCTGACTCTCCATTCTTACCAGTGGTTTTTCTTCATTTAATAATGTTCTATTCATTGAGCTGTTTTGTTTTGTTTTGTTTTGCAGGTATCAAACTTCGCAAAGTTGAGAAAATCGAGCAGAAAGAAGTGGAAAGGGTCAATGCTCTTCATGATGTTGCGTCCATTCTGGCTCGCCGAGTGGCTGTTGAATTTTCTGATTCAGATTCTGCAAGTGAAAGTGAATATGATAGTGATGGTTGGGTTGAACAGGAAACAAGTGCATGACATGTCCGATTTGCTCCGGATGTGTCATACGCCTCCTAATTGGGTCTGACTAAACCAGGAGCCGTATTGCAAATTCGACATGTCCGTTGCACCATAACAATTGCTGGTAAATTGTTAACTTGTTTCTGTCAGTTAAGATACCCAAAAGTTGTGTTGGAAATGCAATCAAAAGAAACAAGTTTTCCTCTACCAGTTTTGTGAGCCCAAGCTGGGTTATTCAGTAATCTGTTCATCCATGATTTTTCACCAATTACATTTGTCAATTTACAGCCCTGTATTTAAGACTTCAATATTCTGTTGCAAGTGTTTTCAACTTTTTCTTCCCTTTCCCTTTATTATTTGACTCTAAATTATGAAAAGTTCTAAATTAATAATCCTGTCCTTCAATGAGCCAGCTGCTCAATCATGTGGGCAAACATCAGATTTGCACATTTTAGTGCTTTGCTCATGTGACTATTTTGTAGTGCAGTGCATTGAAAAATCCTGTAAAGGAAAAGGTTATTATGGAAGGAGAATATATAGCCATGCTATGTTCCCTAAAACCCATTCTCCAAAGTGCCATAGGGTTAATTTTTTTCTTTTCTTAAATTTCTTACCACACTAAATTGTGGACTTCTAATCCTAAAAATTTTGAAGTTTCTATTCTTAATTGTTGTTACTACCATAATTTGACTACTTAAAGAATATAATCAAACCCCAACTGAGGCCTATTGTGCTAGTATGTTTTATCTTGCTCAGAAAGTCGTATCTTCAGTAGAGGTGTGAGCTTTTTCCTAAATGGCCCTCTGACACCTCTTCTGGATCTGCTCATGAGCGACTATCATTCCCTTTAATAATGACGTGTTTTACATTCAGCTGAAGATTGACGCGTGGTTCTTGTCTAATTCTGTTTTATCTCATTTTATTCATGTGCTACACCTACTATTCATTCTACATTTGCATGTGTGGAAGGTGTAGCACATGAAAAATATGTACATTTGTAATAATAATCATAAATTGTATTATAGTGCAGCCACAACTGTGCATTTATATAGCCTAGTTTGTAGTTCTGGGTCAAAATTTAATTTCCTGTTGTTTGTGAATGCTCACTTTTTCATTTAGTGCTCTATTGCATCAGTAATAGTTTTTTAAAAACAACAAACAAAGGGGAATGAATGTGAAGTAATTTAACCTTGTGATAATTTTACAAAAATACCGTACAACTTTCTGTTTGTTGGATTCACTCCTTTGTGATTGAATTGTTTTAGTGTGTGTGGTTTTTTTTTCTTTTTGTAAAAGAATGTTACAATATGCTGTGCTCATATTCAAGTACTAAGTTTACTTTATTCATGTAACCCAAAGGAGGGAGCCCTGTCATTTTAGCATGTCTTGTTCTGTAATGATAGCTTCATTCTTGGGTGCAAACCTCTGGTCAGTATCATATTAGTCAAATAGCAGCAGCATATTATATTATTATCATTGGAGAATGTAATTCTTAAGTTCATACTGTTCTCCTAGTACTACAGCACATGCTGTGGTAGACTGTAAGTCATTGTTAAGTGATTATATTTATGAGCTTTTGTTGCTACAGAAAGTTATACCATGTTTAACTTAATGATTTGTGCTGGGAAAGACAATTTTCCTTCGCTGATTTTGCTAGACGCTTGTGATTTTTGTGGTGGCAACTTTTTCAGGCAGAGAGAAAAATGTTTGTGTTATGTGTGTTTGTCTCTTGCTTATTGGCATTTTATATATATATATATATCTTGGATTTTGAATGCTTTTAACTTTACCATCTGGATTTTGAAGTAAGATGTCATTTGTTTATTGGAGGAATAGGTATTTGATAGTGATGTGAACGACAAAGAAACTGTAACACCAAACTCTATAGTTAAGGTATAAAATTTCATTGTTGCTGACTTTAATGGTACTTTTTTATTGTTTCTTTAGATTGTCAATATTTTGGTGAGAAGTTTTGTCCTAGTTACCTGGGGAAAGCATATGATTCATTGAATCTTTCCAGAGTTTTATTAGGGTCCAAAGATTTTGTGTTGTTCGTTTTCTTTACAAATATTATGTTCTTTCATTCAGTTGCAGCGAATTATGTTTTTGTTACATAGTTGTATCATAATTTATAGCATTTTAAAAAATGTTTTTATATTGTATTTTTAAATTATTTATTATGTTTTGTTTCTTGACTTACACTAGTGAGTCACTGAGTGAAGTATGGGAATTGGCATGGAGACATTATTCTGAGAGTCATCTTCTATAACAGAGTATTTTACAATGGACTTTATTGTGGCACAAATAGTAGACATTGTGACAAGAAGGGTTGATTCATATTATTTATAGGTGACATGAAATATTGTATCCATTTTCTATGGTAATGGGCAATTCTAATCTGACAATGAATAGTTTCAAGGTTTCACATCCTGGTTCAATAAATTAACATATATTATATTTGCTGGAGAGCAGTTTATAATTCATTTGAGCAGATTAGTGATAGGCGTTGGGAACCTTCAAGTACTGAGATGTAACCATCGAACATAATAGTGGTAGGAATTGGGAATCTTGGGGAATCAATATGTAACCAATGGGCATGTAAGTGGTTGGCATTGAGTACCTCTGAGAACTGAAATGTAACTAATGAGCAATATTAGTGATTGAGAGTCTTCTAAAGCTGAGAGTAATAATTTTTGGAGGGCACTTTTTGCTTTCAATCTAAGAAGTGGGTAATTTGCTTTTTGCTGCATATAGGGTTAAACCTAACATTTTTATCTCTGACAGTGTCTTATATTCTCGGCCAATATTTGTATGAAACGTAGGAGAAGCCAATGATGATATTGTATATATTACAATGATTTGTATATTAATTAATTGATTAAACATATTACACTGGTAGTTTCTCTCTTAATGCACCTTGAAACTGTCTCCTTTTCTATTTTATCGCTTAGGACTCAAACTTATTATTAGGACTGCATTTGCCTTGGAGTGGAGGGTTCCTCATCTACTCCATGCATTTTGATATTAACTAGAGATGGACATCTTGGACTAGTTTGACATGAACATAATTTTTATCTCTACTATGTACAAATTTACAAATAATGGCTAAGCCAGCATTTCTCAACCTCAGGTTCGCGGAAAAATATTTTAGAGTTGCGGCCTGGTGGCTGGATTCGCGTGGGATCGCAGCAATATCCCTCAATATTTTAGAGGGAAAAAACATGTTACAAATCTCTCGTGACGGGGAAAACATCATTACATACAAAGGGTAAAGTTTTCATAGCATTGGGTCGAGTTGGGATGGGAGTGGTGCTTCCTGGTACCTTTTGGCACAGCCTAAGGCTGGATTGGTACATATAGAGCAAAATATATGGCGGGGGACTCGTACACCAGATTTCAGAATTTGGAAACGGCACATTCACTCACCTTCGTGACCACAGACCGAGGGTTAATCTCCAGACCAGGATTTGAGTCCCGGTGGTTTAAAAATTTTCCAGCGGCCGTGAGAGGGAGTTTTTTACAACGTCTAACAGTCAATGGTGACCGGAAACAGAAAGCGAGTTGAGCCCTGTTCAATTGAGCACCCTGATCTTCACGGGGTACTTCTTGACGATGTCCAGCAGGTAGGGGTGGGGCATAGTGGCGGTGTGGACGGGCACTGGGACTGTCTGCGACGAACCCATGTGGATGTGGGCGATGGCGGGCGGTTTCCGGACGGGGTAGTGCACCGGGGGGTGCATTGGGGAGTGGGGCACGTGGGCTGAGGTGTGGTACTGCTGCGCCTGCGGCATGGCCTGCGGCACCGAGTGAGGCACGTACCGAGTAGGGCTCGACTGGCTGTAAGCGGCAGGGGAGGGCGGTGGACTTGGAGCAGGCAACGGGGGAGGCGGGGGTGGCGGTGGTGGCAGTGGGGGTGGCGACGGTGGTAGTGGCTGCTGCGGGGGCTGGAGTGTGCTTGGAGGTTGGCGCAAGCGTTCCCAGGCTGGCCGCGGACGCGCCGTCTCGTCCTGGGTGTAACTGCTGGACCAGCGGGGCGGCCTGTCCACGCCGTAGTACCCCGAGGAGCCTGAGGACCCTGACTGCGATGCCAGGGCCGCGGCGCGGAGGGGGGGCTGTTGGCCGTGCTGGTCCATGAGCTGATTGTAGTACTCGCCGGGGCCCACAGGTCGGGCTGTGGGATCGTAGTTGTAATCGAACTGGCCGCGGTGGTCCTCGTTGTCGTACTGCTTGACCCTGTTGGGCCACACCTTGATGCGGTAGTAGTCCTTCTCCTTCTCTGTAAACGGACTCTTGTACGAGTGCTGTCTGTCATCGCGGTACTTTGACTTGGTCGTGCTCGTCTTGAACTTGTGCTTGGGCCGACGCACCACGACCACAGGCAGGTGCTCCACTACGGGCATCTCCTCCTCTTCGTCCTCCTCCTCGCCGTCCTCCACCGGCTGGGCTTGCTCGTCCTCCTCGGAGGCCTGCGCCGCGGCCTTGTCCGCGCGATAGCGTCCTCTGCCTCCCCGCGGCCGCCGCCGCTCTCCCTCCTCCTCGTCCAGGACCCTGATCGGGCGCGACCTCGTCTTGACGCGGACGTACTCGTAGGGCGCGTCGTCGTCCGTCAAGTCAGCGAAGGAGGGCCTCTCCGCTTCGGGCCCGGTGTCGGTGTCTGCGTCGGCGTCCGCATCGGCGTCCGTGTCAGGGTCCGGGTCGGGGTCCGGGTCCATGTTGTCGGCGGACTCGTGCCTCCGCGCCCGTCCGACGCGTTTGGCCCTCCCCCGCCCCCGCCCCCTGTCGCGGCCCCGGCCGCGAGGTTTGCGCCTCCACGACGGGGACCGCCGGGCTCTTCTCAGAGGGAGGGCTTGGCCAGCTTCGCCGCCGCCGCGTGCCATGGAGACCGCGGCGGGGAATGCCGCGGACGCTGGGCGGGCCGACTTGGCGTCCTCGGGGCTGTCGGGGCTGTCAGCGTCGTCGCCTTCCTCCAAGCTGTTGGATGGGTCCTCCGCCTCTTCTTCACCGTCGAAGAATTGCGGTGCCTCAGCCTTCCACCCCTTCCACCATCCCCGCGCTCTTCGGAGTGTTCGCTAGAATCCTCGGATCCAGAAGAATCCGAACCTCTCTCTTCGGAAGCCATCGGGTGCCCGAGAGGAGGCCTCGGCCTCGGCCCCTCAGGGTCTGGGCGCTGTTTAGGTGGTCGTGACGACACCGAACCTTTCGCTTCGTCTGAAACTTTCTCTCTTCCATTAATTTTCAATTTAAATCTTGAAGATTCTGGTTCATGTGACGCATCCAGTTCTTCCGATCCCTTGTCTTTCCCCGAAGAATCGGCCTCTCCTGACGACTCTTGTTCCTCAGAAGAGGACCCCGGAGTCGACTCCGGTTCGTGCGGCACGTCTTGATCCTCAGAAGACTTGGCATTTAAAGTACCTGTCTCTTCTGATGCGTCTCGTTCTTCAGAATGTGGCGTGTCTTTAGGAACTCCTTGTTTTACAGAGGACTTCACCTCTTCGGACTCATTCTTGTCTTCAGTCGGTCCGGATTCATCTGACTGCGTCGTCGTGGTGGAAGAGTCCTCCCCCTTAAAAAAAATAGAAGAGTGTTTTTCAGATATCAACGCAGTCAGCCCGATAAACTCGGATAAACTTGTGTTTTGTGATTGGTTAAGTGAATTCAGAAGTTTGAATACACGCGTTCAGAGTCGACACTGAGCTTGACTGGGCTACCCACAAACGGTAAATTGACATTACTTTCGGCTGACTGGTTCTTATGTTGAACTACCCGTCCAATAAGAAAAACAGTGTCAGAAGAAAATCAAATCACGGAACATGTCTTCAAATTGAAGCAGAATGGAAAACACGGCGAAAATATTTCCGCTCCGAAGCGGGGCCCTTGTGAGTGTCAAGCACACGCGGGTGGCCTCTGCACTATGGAAACCGAGAGGGTGAATGGCACTCTGCGAGAGCTGTTCCGTCCGCTGCCGCGCGCTGTCGTGTTGCTTGCGGTCGCAGCAGACGATTCCGATCAGGCGGCCGCTTGGTCTAGCCTCTTAAAGTTAAGTCGAAGTTCTAGCCGGGGCGCCTGGCCCCAAATGGCATACGATCATGTGTGGTCTAGCTCTAATGGTAATGGTAATGCCATGTCTCGTTTTGCAGTGCAGGCGGGCATGTGTCGGGCCCGAAATGGCATACGATCATGTGTGGTCTAGCCCTTAATGGTAATGGTAATGGTTAGGCCACCAGCCGGGCCTGCAACACACCGGTGCGAGACTGGTAGGCTACCCTGTCCTCGTTAGGGGCTCTCTTCCGACACGACGCCGCGACGTGGCCGAGCCAGCGCGCCCTTGGCGCCCTCTGCCCGCACTCGTCACCCTGTCTCTCTCGCGCCCCTCCGGTACACTGCATAAGTGCGAGAGAGTCAGCTTGACTGGCGGCCACCGTCACGGCGCCATGGCCGGACCAGGCCCGGCCGTCAGTTTGATCAGCGATGCGGAGCGCGGAGCAGTCTGCTGCGGCAAACAGAACAGTGACGCCACACGGGTGGACTGAGAGTAGCGGTACAGCGGCCGAAACAGGTCTCGCGGGGAAGGCCCTCCTCTCACTCGGTTTCCGTAGTGTAGCGGTTATCACGTGTGCTTCACACGCACAAGGTCCCCGGTTCGAACCCGGGCGGAAACAATTTGGCCGCGGCCAATATTCTATTTTCCCTTTCATATGAAAAGAGAACTCACGCTACGCTTGCAAGCCAGCGCCAGCACGGCCACTTAAATGTGCATTTAAGGTGCAGAGGTGGGACCTTTCTTTGGTCTGGTAGTTGAGGCAGACTTACGATTGGTTCATGGCTGGGTGTGTGAGCTAAGCTACTCACTTCACTGGGAACTCTCAACTTTCAAGTCCCGGCGAGGCGCCTACTGTTCTACAGGTCCTCCGCACCGTTTCGCTGCGTCTGTGAAAGGAGTGCCCATGACCACCGGCTACTGTCTACAGTACGTGCAGAAGGTGGAGATAATCAAATTTTCTACACAAAGGTCCAAAGACTGTCAAGTTTATTTACCAGTTGAAAACAAATTGTTCGCATGTGTAATATTTACAAAACAATACATTTAATCTTGGTAGTCATCTATCGAGAACAATTATTCGTTACATTCATTTGTACAGTATACAAAATATCTTAATTACTTTGAGCTTCAGAACACTTTCGTCGAACTGGAAATCGCACCAGGCCTGTCAGGTTCAAAAAGCGCAACATTGTTTTTGGTTGGGGGTATTGAGTGAATCGAAAATGTATCTCTTAAAGTAAAAATTTCGTATCCTTTCTTCTCATTTTAATGGATAGGAAATTAAGAATAACGTTGTGCTGTATAAACAAGACCGAGCCAAGGCACCTCCGGATCGAAGCCCTTCGAAGCAGCGGTAATGGCTTCATGTTTCCATGTTTCCAGCTTGCAGTTCGAGGATGGAAACCCGTTTTCCTAATAGCCAACAACTCACAAAATTGAATTGAGAAATAAATAGTCAGTTTTATCTGAACGTAGAAAACAATCTCTTAAGGCTATGTCCAAGGTCTTATACATAATTATAACGTAGAAAAAAGTATTAAGTTTAAATGTACATGCTGGGGATAATGGAAGTTTTCTGTTTGGAACCTAGTTCCAAATGATTGGGTAGAGGGGTACAAACCAACCATGGTTCTGAAGATAAATGACATCTAAAACACATCGAATGACTATTATGAAACATGCACTACATGTGGAGGTGAAGCTTATCAATTAACACGCACAACTCGTCTGGTAACTAGCAATATGGCTACATATACAACACTCATGAGCAAAGGGATTGTGGAGGATGCAGAATGAGCAATAAATAACAAAGGCATGACTATCCTAGGGGATGAACACAGGGCGCGGCCGGGGGCCGGCATGGCGTGGGCCCCAAGCCCCAAGCCACCGGACGTGCGTCTCTGCGCCGCCTAGCAAGGCGCGTCACCAATCGGACCAATCGGACCAACCGGTGGCGCGGCTAAGGCGACGCCCACAAACGGACCAATTTCCCGCCAAAAGTGTTATCCGCGGCGAGGCCGTTCAGCAGAAGCCTTCCGGAAATCTTTTAGAAGCCTTCCAGAAGCCTTGCCGACCGTTTGGCGGTAAATGGACCTAAAGCAAGTGTGTGGACGACGACGACGGGCGCGTGGGGCCAGTGGGGTGGGGTGGGGGTGTCGTGCGTTTAGTGCTCGAAGGCGGGCGCCATGCTAGCTTTGCCGTGGAAGGTGGAGGCGGACCGCTTGAAAAGGAGCGACGGGTTTATGAGAGGAGCGATGACACTGTTTGGCACGGACAGCCCGTCGGCCACCTGTCAGAGAGAACAAAGCAACAGGCGTGAAGTGGAGCACGGAATGGAGCACGGAGAAGACGGTGGAGAGCGGAGAGGAAGCAGGAAATGTCGTGCCGGGCCACGCAGAGCCACGCAGTGCCACGCATGCGCTCAGTCGGCTTTCAAGCTGTCGCGGAGGGCAGTATGCGGGCAGTATGGTTCTGCTTTATGCGGATGACGCTCAAGGCAGCGCAAGCCGAACTTAGTTTGTCCCGCCACAAAATAAAAGGAAAAGTGGGGAAAAAAATAAATAGCTAAGATGGAGAGAGGGTGAAGATATGCTCAAAACTTGAAAAGTGCTTTTCCCATTGAGTAGGAATAATAAGTTTACAATTACAGAAAATTGGCACATATTATGGTACACAAGTATCAAAAGACTTACCAAGGAACAACTTGTTTACTTTTAAAAATGTTACTAATGTATATATTTACACATCGGTCAGAACAAAGGCACAAACTACTACTAATGTACTTTCAGCAACTGGATAGAATCAAACCAGAAACCTTACTCTAATTCCGCTAGAGGCGCACTAAATGTACTGTGAACGTTATGAAACGGGCGAGGCGGGCTAGTCTTATCCTGAAAAACTATTCAAAAGATTGTAAAAAAATAAAAAAGTGAAAAATAAAATAATAAAAACAGAAATAGTCATTGTATAACGGAAATATTCTCTTTCGCTTGGAATTCGACTGAGCCCTGAAAACCCTGCTCGCAAATCAAGATGGCCCGGGCAGTGCTTGTGAATGGTGGCAACTCTAAGGGGCGCGCCTCGGTCCGGCTGCTGCTCGGACTTGGTCCTGGTTCCTTGCCGCGTTCCGCGCCCTGGACGTGCTCTACAAGTGCACGTTACTCACGAAGGGCACGCTGTTGCCGGCGGCTGCCTGGCCGCTGAAGTCGGCCCACTTGCTGTAGTCCAGGCTGGGCAGGATGCCGCTCTTGCAGGGCACGCGGGGGTTGCTGCAACACGGAGGGGTTAATCGCCTGCTCGTCACGCCGGCCTTGTGCCGCCTAGCCCATGGACTCTATAGAGCCTTTCGACTTACATCTCGTGGTCGGGGAGGACGAGCGGGTAGACCTGGATGGTGTCGATGAGGTCGGTGTTGTCGCAGATGACGCGGGACAGCTTGGTCTTGCGGATCTCGTGCAGTTGCTCTGCGGAACGCCACGGAGACAGGGTTAGTGTGGGTCAGTGCGCGAGGATGAGGATGGCCCAGGATGTATCGGGCAGCGCCACTGCGAGAAAGTGGCGCGGCGTGGGGCCGCTCGGGGCGGACGCGGGCCGACGGCAGGACGGCGTGGTACTCACCGGGGGTGAAGGAGGACGGCTGGTTGGGCAGCTCGTACCAGAAGCGGTCTCCGCGCCGCGAGTAACTGAACTGGGTGGCGATGATGCAGGCGAAGGTGGGGCCCACCATGCTGCCGGGCAGCGGCCTCTCGGACACGCCGCCGGACCACAGGTCCACGTCGGACGGGTGCCTGCAGCGCAGTAGCGCGGGGGGAGCACAGGGCGTCAGCGCGAGTTCCACCGAGTTCCACCGAGTTCCACGAGGGCAGAGGGCGGAGAAGCCGCAGCTTTCTTTTCGCTACTTACGCGTAGATGGAGGCGTATCGCTTCACGGTGGAGTTGGGCATGGACCCGAGCAGCTCGTCAAACGAGTCGGCCGGCGGCAGCCCGCAGAACTTCCTGCAAGCGTTGCGACAGGGATTAGCATACAGTCACGGGCACGGGAGGCGTGGGGGCAGGGGGGCCTCCAGGGGGGCATCGGGGCACCAGTCAGTCGAGGCTCAGCCGCACCTGAACTCCATGTAGCCGGGGAGACCGAATTCACGACCACGCTGCATGTTGAAGGAGGCGAGGTCCATGCCGAACCGAGCGCCGGGCTTCTTGAACAGGTGGTTGGTGACCTGCGGGGAAGAGAGCGCGTGTAGTACACCCACCGCCAGGACGTACAGTCCGAAGAACGTTTCCAGTGCGAGACTCACCTCCTGAGTGACGGAGTCGTCCATGGCCTGGGCGACCTGGTTCATGAGGCCCATGAAGTACTCGTCCAGCACGCCGGCGCGGTACAGGTCGTAGGGCTGGCGGATGAGGTCGGACAGACGGCGGGAGGCTGCGGAGCACGGATGCGGTTAGGGGGAGCGGACAGGTGGGCGGTCAGAGGGAGGACAGGTCAGCGGCAGTCTGCGCGGCCACGCGGCGCCGGGACCAGAGGACCGCACTCACCGATGAACTTGTGGGCCTTGCTCCACCTCTCGATGGCCGTGGGCAGCAGGGAGTGTCCGAAGCGGAAGGCCGCGGCGGCGAAGGCGTCGATCACGTTGGGGTTCACGTTGGAGTCGTAGCCGTCCCAGTAGCCCTCCTTCTGGGTGAGCAGGCCGAACTTCTCCATGACCTCCTTGCCGAGGATGATGGGGAGGAACTCGTTGTAGGTGATGTGCTGGATCTGGGCGATGATGATGCGGCGCGCCTCCTGCAACGCAAGCAAGTCATGAGCAAGGCAAGCGAGAGTGAGGTCCTACTTGTCGCCGATTCGACATTCGTCGGGGACCGAATCGTGTCCGACGAGCGTACGGGGAACCAATCGGAAGAAGGCAATTAAAATAAATTACCTGGTACAGGGTCTCGTCGTCCCAGTGGGGGTTGACCTGGGCCAGCCCGCGGGCCACGGTGTTGTGCTGCCGGGCCATCAGGGTGTGCATGCAGGTCAGCACCAGCTGCTCGTTGACACGGATCTCGCCCGCCTCGAAGCAGTACATGGAGCGGTTGGGGCGGGTGCAGCCTTCATCGGGGATGTCCAGCTTGAGGGGCAACAGGTCCTTGAGGCCATACTCGTTGAAGACGGGGTTCATGCGCAGCAGGCCGTTGTAACCGCTGCGGAGGTGGCGGGCGAACTTCTCGGTAACGCCGTACACGGTGTTGCCGTCGATCACTCCGGTCAGCGTGTTGAAGGGCACGCGCGATCCTGGGGGCGGGACGGGCAGCACCGTCAGCAACATCGCAAAAAGAAGCTTCAACCGAGAATCGAACCCTTGGCCATACCGAGTCTGCAGCCCGGACGCACGGCGGGGAACGCGCGGACGAAGTCCATGCAGCGGACACGGGTCAGGCGGTAGAAGTAGTCGTCCTCCGGGATGGGGATCTCCATGCAGTAGGGGTTCTTGAGGTGGGGAGGGCGGTCGCAGCACTCCTCGGGCTCGTTCTTGTTCAGAGGGTCTGCAACACGGCAACACAGTGGCATCAGCATTCAGGCGTCCCACACTCACACCCCACAGCGCCCGCCAGGCCGAGCGTAGGCTGCCCTGCACGGCGCACCTGCTGGGCGGGCTAGCCTAGCCGCCGGGCGCTGGCCGTCAGCTGGCCGTGCGGAGCGCCGCACCACGCCTGCCGGCTGCGACGCACTGCGACGCCTAGTCGGTCTTGACTTACCAAGGGGCGTGCCGGTGAGGGTGTAGTCGTGATCCATGAACTGGCCCCAGGCGACCACCATGACGGTGCCGGCGTGGTCGTGGAAGCCCTCGTCGGGGTGCATGGTGCGGGACACGACTCGGGACAGGGGCAGCTGCTGGTTGAGCACGGACACGCGGGGCGCGGTCATGCCGTCGGCGAACAGGGGCCCGATGAGCCTGGTGAAGGGCGTGTTGGTGGCGCCCCAGGTGGGGTGCTCCAGGTTGGTGCACAGCCCGTCGTAGCGGCGGTACTTGCCGGGCCGGCACTCCACGTTGGCGAGGTAGGGCGGGCACACCTCGCGGATCAGCGTCTTGGACGTGTCGATCAGGGGCAGGCCCTTCTCGATGTCCTCGTACGTCAGGCCGTACCTACACACACATTCACATTGCGGTTCAGTCGGCTCGGACCACACCCACATTGCGGTTCGAAAGGGCCCTGCGCGCCCTGCGCTGCCTGGGCAGCGCGGCCCGCGACGCGATGAGAAACGGGCCGCGACCTCGGCGTCCACATCGCCCGGCATCGCCTTGCCCGGATAGAGGCAATCAAGAGGAAATAATTAAAAGGCGATGCAACCGCGCCGCGCGCCGCGCGCCGCGCACCGCCACTGCGAAACGTGTTTATTGAGCCGCGGCCGGCAGGGCATCCAGCCCAGACTGTCAGTCTATTGCGCCGACTGCCACCCAGCACTCGACCGCGTGATCTACGCGCTCCGAGCGACGCGCCGCCGCCTCTATCGTTTGGCTGCTATCTGTCTCCCGCACTCTGAGGGCGTCCGGCATGGGTGCGAGAGAGACAGAGCGCCGGAATGAAGCAGCTGGCCGCCACCTGCCTGCCAATAAGTAACCGATCCGGTATTGGTCGCGCTGCCGCCATGCTGCCGCCATGCTGCCGCTTATCGCGAGCAGACGACGCGCGAGTAACGAACCCGTTGGCCGCGCTCTTGGCAGCTCTTGGCAGCTCGGCCGCTCGGCCGCGCCGCCGCGCCGCCGTCTAGACCGATTTATCCTGGAAGCCTCGGAATAATTCCCCCTCGCCTTCCATGATGGACGCAGCACTTCGGCGACGCATTGGCGGTCTGCTCCACTGCCGTATTGCTCCATCAGCGCGCCGTTCGGCGCCGTGTGTGGTTGCGGTTGTCCGTTTTTACAGACCGGCCGGCCGCTGCGGCCGCGGCCTTCCCTGCAGCCCGCTTTTTGCCCACGCGGCACTCGGTACTTACGCCTTAGCCAGCTGGATGGAGATGTCCAGCAGCAGCTCGCCGACGCTGGCGACGTCTGGACCCGTCCACTGGCCCTGAGGCTGGGACACCTCTGCAAGCAAAAACCACAGACAGCGTTTGAGGCACAGAAAACAAAACAGAAAGCACTGAACGCTTGAAGGGGGTTCGAACCCACTGCCCTGCCGACCAAGTTCCTGAGAGCCCCTCCCCCAGAGACCTTGGCCCGGTTGGGGCCGGTGGCCGGTGCAGCTCGGTGCAGCGCGGTGCAGCTCGGTGCATGCGGCCATGCAGTGCGTCGTGCTAATCGCGTACATTATTCTCTCTCTGTCACTCCCGTGGGCGCGGCCGCCTGCGGGACCCGCGGGTCACCGGGACCCTTTTTTTTTGCCGTCGTCGCCGGCCGCGTGCGAGGCGGCGCGGACAGTGTGGTTTCGTCGCTCTGTCTCTCTCGCACTCGGGAGGCATCCGGTGTGGGTGCGAGAGAGACAGAGCGACGCCCCGGTACGCCCCGGCAGGTGCGCAGTGGTCCCGGCCAGGGGCCCCAGGGGCCAGGGCCGGCCGGAGTGCGGACGGTGCGGACTGCGGAGCGGCGGGCGCGGAGTGCCCCGCAGCGCTGCGCAGCCGCTGGGTCCACGCACGACGCGGGGGAAACTAGGATGAAAAACGCGGGCCCGGTACGCCACGTCGCGTCCCGTCACGTCACGCCACAGCCACGTCGAGTCGGCGGCCCGTCCGCTGCCGTCCGCGGGGGAGCCAGCATTGGCCGCATTGGCCGCCTGCAGCGGCAGCGCGATAGGAATCTGGCGGCCGAGTGTGTTTTTCCTTCTCGGGGGCGGCCGGCCGGCCCGACAGACCGGACCGGTGCGCCGCGGTCCGCGGATGGCTCTCCCAGGGTCCCGCCCCGTCCCGCCCCGCCGAGTGTCCGAGTCCTGGCGTCCTGGCGGAGAGGATTCGTCTCGCACGCGCATTCTGGACTGGGGCCTCGCCTGGCCCGCCCGCCGTGGCCCTTGGCCCCTGAACTGGACCTCTGAACCCGGCGCTCTCTGTCTGTACGCCTGCAGCCACTCGCCGCCTCGCCGCGGCCACCAAGGTGGTCCTGTCCGAGCGCCGCGCCAAAGGGCAGTGCGGGGCGGGGCGGGGCGTGGCAGCGAAAAACGAGCGCAACTCGTCCGGGGCGGTCCCTCTCTGTCAGGCTGCAGCTGTAGAGGGCGTGCCGGTGGCGGAGGCGAGGAGGTAAAAAAAGGTAATGACTTGTCTGTCCGCCGCGCGCAGTCCGCTACCGCTCGGCGCGACGACGTGTTTGCAGCCAAAGTGACAAATGGCAATTAATTGCAGCCTCGCCTCCTGCACGCGTGTTTGTTTCTCCTTCGTTTTCGTTCGCCGACCGCCTCCCGTCCCTCTCCCTCCTCCTGGGCCGCTCCGGTGGGCGGAAAGTGAGGCGAGCAGTGTGTGTACTTACGGATCCTCTTCCTGGCGTTGATGTACGCCTGGTTGACGGCGTCGTACGTGATGCAGGTGTTGGGTCCCCGGTAGCCGCTGCAACAACAACAAAGGCTCAGACGGTGCGACGGAGTCCCCGCCTTTCTCGGGCCGCCCTGGCCGCCACCGTAAAGGCCGTGAGGGCTGTCGCAACGTTCGCACAACGTTAACGTTCGCAACGTAGCCTCATTGGCCCGCCATTTTTTTACGCCCGCTTTATTGGACTCGGACTGGTCAGGGCGCGGCGGCGCGTCAATCGCTGTGCCTCGCCCAGCCGAGCCATTTCGTCACCCCGTCTCTCTCGCACCCGTGGGTGGCCCTTGGGGTGCGACGGAGACGGAGCGACAAAGGGGAATCAGCCTGCTATGCTCGCCCTGCTTGCGCCCCGCCGTGCTGATGAGGCCGGCGGGGAATGCCGCCGCCACGTCGCTCTGTCTCTCTCGCACTCCAGGGCCTTCCACGGCGGCGCGAGAGAGACGACAACGAGGAGCAAGACAACTGAGCGGAATGATCCCGGCGAAGCGACAGAGCGGTCTACTTACGGTGTGCCGCGCAGGGTGTTGACGTTGTAGTCGAAGGCGGACGACCGGCCGGGCCCGTCCAGCAGCAGCGCGCACTCGCTCTCATTGTGCTGCTCGATGGGGGAGAACTGGATGGCCAGCGCGAGGGGCAGGAGCGCTGCCAGCGCCAGCAGCGGCCTGCAACACGCGGACGGCGGGAAGCTTTGTTAGACAAGGCAGAAACAGAAACAGCAGCTGTGGCAGTGCGAGTGCGGCATGGCCGCGATATATTTCACCCCCACGTCAGGCCAGGCCGAGGGCCAGGCCTACGACTCGCTGTTTTTGATTGGCCGGAGAGAGAGGGGGAGACAAGTCGACGAGCTGACCTTGCCGCTGTCCTGGGTCGCGCCCGAACTGCGTGCGTGTGTTTGTGTGTGTGTGCGCGTGCATGTGAGTGCGTGCGTGCACGCGCGCCTCAGCGTCGTGCGCGGAATAGCGATGGAACTCGGTGCGCTGCGGGGGCGCGGCGGGGCGGCGTGACATGTCGGTGCGCTTTTCGACCACATCGCCGTCGTCGGCAGGCTCGGCGACCCCGTGTCACATAAATGCGGTGCACTGCCAGCGATCCGCAGTGAGCGCGCCCCGGCCGTTCCGGCAAGCCGCGCACCGCTTCTTTTAAGAGGCGGCCGTCATGCCCTTCCGCCCCGCCCCGCCCCGGCGACTCGGCCGTGTGCATCGGGAAGGCGGTCAGGAGGCCGGCGGCCCGACAGACTCATTGCGAACAGTGCCATCGTCGATCTGTCACTCTCGCACCCCTACGGTGCGTCCCACGAGTGCGACAGAGACGGAGGGACGAACGCAGCGGCACGGCGCGGTCCTCGCGAGACAAAGGCGGTAGGCCGTCGGCCGGAAAGATGACGTACAGTGCCACGTCAAAGTACGCGGCTACGCGGCCGCCGAGCAGTGCGGAGCACTACAGCACTGCCACTGCACCGGTCCGTTTTTTTTATTCTTCCCGCCGAAAGCGGTGCGACGCAACGCGACGGGACGGGACGAACCGGGCGGAGAGCTAGACAGTGCGTTTGTAACCGGTTGCCGCCGGTGGACCGCCCCGCCCCGCCTCGCCCCGCCCTGGCCGCGCCGCCCCGTGGCGTGGCTTTCCCTCCTCCACGCCGAGCAGGCCGAGCAGGCCGTGCGGAAGCACAGCCGAACATCGGGGGCTGCCGGCCTCGGCCTCGGCCAGCTTGCCAGGACGGCGCACGCTGCAGCACGGCGTCGTGCGCGTGCTCGTAAAACGGGCCTCTCCGCGGGGGTGCGCTAAATGGAGGCGGATGGGTGATTGGTGCTGCTGCCCCGTGAGTGAGAGGGAGACAGCACGACCTGATTCCGAGCACTGCTTTCGTCGCTCTGTCTCTCTCGCACTCATGGGGTGGTCCGTAGGGGTGCGAGAGAGACAGAGCGACGAAGCAGTGTTCGGAATCAGACGGCTAAATCAGCCTGCTGCCATCCGCAGTCGGGGGCAGGGCGAGCGGACGGACCCGGAAGCTGCGGAGCACGGAGCAGCAGTGGCGGCAGTGCGCGCCGCGCGCATCCGGAGTCATCCGGTTCTGGTACCCGGAGCGCGAGGCGAGGGAGGCGCCCGGAGCGGAGCGGCGCCGGCAGTCAGCTCGGCAGCGAGAGCGCAAAGAGCGCCAGCCGCACAATGGGCCGCTAGAAGGTAAAAGCGGGTACCCGGTACCCGGATTGCGCAAGCCAGGGATCGAAAGAGGCCATCAAGGCCGTGCCGCGGGCCGTGCCGTGGCGCGCACCTGCAGCCTGCGAGGCAGCGCGCGGCGGGGAGGGCTGCGTCCGCGAGATGCTCTTCGCGCCAGTAGGGTCGCCTCGCCGCCGCGCCGCCTCGCCACGCCGCCTCGCCTCGCCAACCGAGTACCCGGTCATGACGAAACTCTCCCTCCGATGGAAAGGGTACCGCGACGGGTCGGGACGGGAGGGTCAGCGGGGAGAGTCGCGTTTGGGGGGAGCGGGGGGAGGGAGGTCGCCCAGCGAGGCCGTGCGGAGAATGGCACCGCTCGGTGTTGCCATCCGGGTACTCGGTTCCCTCCCTCCTTCTCCTCCCCCAACGGCCGCCTTTCCCCCGAGCCGTGTGTTGCCACCCGCGAAGTGCAGCGACTACCGGGATGGTACCGAGTACCCGCTTTCGGCCCCGCCTCATCCCGCCTCGCCCCGCCTCGCGCCTAGAAGAAAGCCTCGTTAGCGGGGGCACGGTGGCGTGGCCATGCTGATTGTGGGTACCCGGTTGCCTGTCGGTTCCCGGCCGCGGCCGTGCTGCGGGGCCGAGGGGCCCAGGGGCCGCCACGTCACTGGACTTTCGACGCGGCGTGCTCGCCGTGCCACGCCACGGCCGCGCATAGCTGCGGGTGCGGTGCCAGTGGGGCCATCCGGGCGGCCGCACCGCCCGCCGCACCGCCCGCCCGCCGCCCGGGCCAGCCCCCAAACAACGGGTCTTCCCCGCGCTGGCCGCGCCGCTGGTGCATCGAAACCGGATCGCTGGCCGTTCGACCCGGAGCGAGGCTAGAAAACCGGATAAACATCCTGTTTGCTGGCCGCCGCGGCCGTCGGCATCGTCTTCATCAGAGAAACACGAGACGAGGCCGCGCGGTCCGTCAAACAAACTCCACCGAGAATTCCTCCTCCGTTTCGTCCGTTTCCACCCGGTTTGTCTTTCCACGCACCGGTTGCTGTGGTTTCTGATCCGCGAAAACACGAAACACGACAACACGCGAATGGGCGGCCGGCCACGAGGCGGTGGCACCGCCATGGCGGGGCGGGCTCCGAGAAAACGACACTGCTTCGGATAAGGCGCTCCGGGTAATTGAATCGCCCGGTCGTCCTTGCATCCTTGCGCCGCCGCGGCGCGCCGGCCCGGCCAGGGCGACGCCAGACGAAGCACCGCCGCCGTGCCGCCGCGTGGCACAATGTGGCACAAAGTGGCAGACGCTCTCCGTCCTTGGCCGACTTTATCCGGATCGCGTAGCCGCCGTACCGAACCGGGTAGAACCGGATAGGTCACGTGGGTCGTCGCGAACAAGGTCGCTGTGGTCGCATCGACGCGGGCCCTCGGCGCCCTCGGCCTTCGGGTCGGGCGGACTGTAAGTTCCCGGCCGCCCCGCCCCGCCCCGCCCCGCGGACGTGCGGGCAGTCTCACTTCCCCGGGGCTGACGCTGGCTGACGCAGGTTGACGCAGGCTGACGTCACCGACGTCACCCCCGCCCGGCCTGGCCCGCCCGGCCTCGGACTTCCCTAATTGGCGCGCCAGGCAATGTCTGGACAAAGGGGCGCCGTCGCCGTCCTTTCCTTTCTCCGGCCGGGCGGCCCGGCCGGTTCCAGCTAAGACGCCAGGAGGACTGCTCCGCGGACGTGGAAAATTGGTTTCCAGCGCGACAACGGCGACCTGCTTTGGCGGCGCTGGCGCCCCGTTTGCGATTTGCTGTGGCGACTTTAACGCGCGGAGGAGCAGAGCGAGCAGAGGGCCTTGACGAGCTGCGTCACCCCGACCCGGCCCGGCCCGGCCCGGCCCGCGGTCCAGCCCGCTTTCTACCGTTTCCCGCGGCCTGGGGCTTCCCTCTGGAGCGTTCAGAAGGTCGCTGCGTTGGGCGTCGAGCGCCATGACCGCGCTCGACGCGAACGCGGAACCGCCACTAACATTTACTTTACGGTTGCGGGTCGCGCCGCCTGCGGTTTGCAGCTCAACGACTGCCCCGCACGGCCCCGCACTGCCCCGCACTGCCCCGCACGGCCCCGCACTGCCCCGCACTGCCCCGCACGGCCCCGCACGGCCCCGCACGGCCCCGCACTGCCCCGCACTCTGGCTCCGCGGGCTCGTGGGGGAAGCAAGCGGCGAGCTAGCTGGCGGCAAGCGGCATCGGGTGGTGCGCCCCGGCCAGCTCGCCGCCCGCCGTCTCTCCAGGGTGCTGGAAGAAGCGAAGACCAGTTTGACACTCTGGACGGACTGCCCTTCGAACGAGGAATCCGTTGGCAGTGTACCACCACGTCATTGATTCTGGCCACAAAGCTATACTACTTGTCTTCAGTCGCTCGGTACTGGACTTCGGCACGGCATTTCGGAATCAGCCAGCAGAGGCCACGTCGCGCGGCGTGGAAAACTACAAGGGTCGCGAGCGCATTAGGCCCCTCGCCGCGGAATGTGGCCGACTGTGCGGCGGGGAGAGGCGGGGAGTGGCGGAGGCAACCTCTCTTTATTGGCGAGCAGTGAAAGTAGTGGACACGAGGTGACCGCGTACGCGACGGCGGAAGGGGTGGCCGGCAGGCCCGCGCTCACACTCGCACACACACATACGCGCACACTGCCAACGGCCGCAGAACAAACGCGCAGCCCCGACCACAGCGATCGAATGCAAAGTCGCCGAGAACGTCAAGCCTCCCGACGGACTTCATTTTTCGGGGTTTGGAAGGTGCGGCTGCTTGCAGGGCTTTCGCCGCGCCACGTGAGCTAGTACTGGGGCACGCGCAGACGCACCGCAGTTGATTTGTTCCAGGAAAGATTCGCAAAGTCCGAGGCAAAAACAGAAGTCCGACCGCTGTAGACCAAGTCGGCCACTGCAGTAATCCTGGCCGAGGGTCGAGGGCGGGCGGTGACGAGGGCGGTGACGTCACACGCAAACTAGCCCGCATTCAATTGCTTGGCGCCAAAAGCCCGCTTCGGTTACGCGATGGCGCGATAGTGCGATAGAGCGCTAGTGCGAGTGCGTGCGGCGCTCCCACGCCCAGCGGCGGCAGCGCGGCGGCAGCGCCCCTCGGACGGAACAAAAGCCCCACACCGCGAGGTGGCGCGCCGCGTCTGCGTCCGAGGCGTCGTCGCCGTCCTCCCTCCGCGCACGGGGCGCACGGCGCGGCGCGACGGAGAAGCCTCGTCGTGGCGCACGCCTTTCATAACCACCTCATGACACTGGCCGCCCCGCCCCGCCGCGCCCCGCCGCCCCCGCACCACACCCAGACCGCCAGCCTGCCTGCCGGCGGCCTGCACCGCGTTCGCCACTTGCGAAAAGCGTTTGGCGGCGCCCGCGGCCCGGCCCGGCCACATTTGCATAGCCACACACGCGGAGCCGCGGAGCCGATCGGGCGGACACCGCGCAGCGCACCCTCGTTTCGCGTGAATGCAGTAACGTAAGAGAAGCTCCATTCACTCCACCGGCCGCCGAGCGGAGCGTTTTGCCGCAGCGAGCGTGTTGGTGTGCCTGCGTGTCACGCGGCCGACGGCAGGCCGACGGCAGGCCGACGGACGGGTGCCTCCCGAACACTCCACTCCGCATCGACGCCATCGACACCGTCGAGCGCGTTGCGCGTGTTGCGTCAGGAGGATGACTCGGCCGATGCGCGCCGCCGCGGTCCGCGGAGGGCTCCCTCCCAGCCAGCGGCAGCCCCAGCGCCAGCCCCAGCGCCAGCCCCAGCTCCGGGACGAGTCCGCAGCAGTCTCCAGCTGCCCGCTGGAAGAGAAGATGCGAGATACAGACGCGCACCGCACGCCCGGCCACGCCAGCTAGGCACACGAGGATGCGATGCAGCACGGCGCGCCGCCACGCCGAACCTGGGTAGTAGTTTCAGTTTCGTTGCACCACGCCGCAGCGCCGCAGTGTTGCAGGCGCTGCGGCCGACGCAGCCTGGCTGGCTGTGGCGCTGCCAGGCGGTGCGGCCTGCTGCCCGGACGACGGGGAAGTGCTGCAGGCCGCGGCAGGCCGCTGCAGCCGTACTTGACATTTAGCGCCGCACCGCAAACACGGCCTCGGGGTGCATCTAGTGCATGGCGGCACCGCGGTGCGGGTGGCGGCCACTAGTGGCGCGGCGCCTGGGGCTCGGCTCTGCTCGGGTCGATGCACGCGACCCGCAAGTTCACGGCCGGCCCGGGCGACAAAAGGCACGCCAGCGACCTTCTTCTCACACTGCTCGGGGTGGGGGCGGGAGATGCCAGAGATACCGGCCACGCGACGCGGACCAGCTGGTTTCAAATACGGTGGCGCGACGGGATAGGTCACGACCACGTCACGACCACGTCACGACACGTCACGAACACCAACACGTCACGACCATCGCCGTTTCCTGCCGTGCCGCGCACTTCCTCATGCGTCTGGACGGTCTGGACCACCTCCACCACCTCCACCAGCTCGCCGCCATAAAGCCGTCCCCGCGGGGCGATCGCCGTCCAGCGGGCTCCATCGATCTGTCTCTCTCGCACCCTCGCGGCAAACCCCATGAGTGCGAGAGAGACAGATCGACACCGGGGGAATCAGCCCGCTGGTGTACTTGGTGGCGTCCACGAGGCGAACCGCGAGGGTCACAGTTCGCGGGCCATCGTTGACGCGTCGTGCCGCGCCTGGCCCGCCTCGAGGCAGCCCAGCCGGCCGAAAGGCGCCGAAAGGCCAGCGGAGCGTCGCGGCGCCTCGAGACGCTCGAGAGGGCCGCTGCCGCTGCTGGCAGCCTGCGATGGAATCAGAACCAGAAACCTGCACAGCGCTGCTCCGACACTCGCCGCGCGGCACTGCACGGTGTTACTCGCATTCGTGGTCGGCCGGGCAAGCCCACTAACCACTAACGCGTTGCACGACGCGGTGGCGTTCATTAGAAGAAACATGCCTGCTATTTTAGAATCATGATGGCCGTTTTTCCGCCGCGTGCCGCGTGACGACGGCGCGTGCGTTGCGACGCTGCCTGCCTGCGCTTTGCGGGTGCAGTGCGGGCGCACTGTTTCCGTGTATGCCCAAGTGGCATGGAGACGAACACACGCTCCCCGGCCCGCCCTGCAAATTAAGCCCCCGGCTGCTCCCGGCGCCGCTGGCGAGACGAAGGAGACGATAGGGTCGCGATGATTGCCACCGCGTCGTCGCGTCTCCATTTTCCCGCCAAAACCCTCCCCTCCCCTTTTCATTGGGCGGAGGACGGCGCGCCCGGCTTCCGCGTGCTAATTGACTCTTAACGAGCGCTAACAGCCCCCTCCCCGATGACCCCCGGCACCGCGCCTACCGCGCCTCGCCGCGGGTAAATTGTTGCTTCCGAAACGGGAAAAGGTGGCTCTCGCCTCCGGGGATCACGCGGGGCGCGGTGGCGCGGTACAGCAGCAGCGCGAAGATTCCATTTCGCGAGCGACCAGTCGTCGGGGAGATCCCTCTCCAGACACGAGGAAAAGTAAAATAAGATAAGTGTGTGTACGAGGGACATGAGGGGGGACCCGCTGCCGGCGACTTGCCGCACACGCGATGCGCCGAAGGCGACTCCCCGTCGTCGGCGTGGTCGGCCCGCGCCGCGCCAGCCGCGCCAGTCATCCTCCCCAAGTACCAAACGGCGCTACACGGCGGACGCGAGAAAGTGGACCACGTGCCGCGGTGCCGTCCTGGCCGTCCTGGGGGCCGCCAAGTAGTGTACCGAGTGGCACTTAGTCGGCACGGGCTCGAACACCGCCGCCGGCCCCATGTTGTTGTGTTGTTGTTGTTGTTGTTGTTGTTGTTGTTCCGACTGCCCAATTTGCCTCCTTCCCGACCTTGCGCAGCCTGGTGCGCCTTGTGCCGTCTCGTCCCGCTGGCCCAATCACCCACTCTGGACTTGTGGACCAAGGTCGGCCCGCCCGGCCCGGCAGTGCTTTCGTCTCGTCGCTGTGCCTGGCTGAGCCTGGCTGTGCCTGGCTGTGCCCCTCCTCTCGCACTCATTGGGCGTTCCGTGACGGCGAGAGAGACAGAGCGTCAAGCAAAACGCTGGCAGGGCCAGGCAGGGCCTCATCGCCATGCTGTTCCTTTGCCAGTCTTCATTTGGGGGACTTTCTCCTCCTCCTGCTGCTCCTCCCGTTCCTTCTGCTCCCCCTGCTCCGCCTCCTCCTCCGCGTCGGCCGTCGTCGCCGTGCTCTACGACACTGCAAGTGCAGCACCGGCTGATAGCCCCGCTGAATCCGAACGGGACCGGCGTTCTGTCTCTCTCGCCGCCCGCGCCCTCGCTCGCGAAAAATTAAAAGCTGTGTCAGGAATCGATCGCCCGACCCGACCGGCATTTACACCTGGTGATCGTGGTGATCAACTCTCCGTACTTCCGTAAAATTGTGATGTCTTTTCAAGCCGATAGTCTTTTGCTCCGCCTCCCGATTGCAACATGAGTTGAATGATGGTCCAGAGAAAGGTGGCATGGATCCTCTACCGTCGGGTCAGGCGATCGAATCCCGACACAGCTTTTCATTTTTGTTTGACCGGCTGTCCCACTGCGGTTCAAACCCGTTGCCTCACCCAGCGAAGGTTACAGTGGCCGAGCGCGGAAAGGTATCCGCAATCGACTTTTGGATGCGGCGATCGAATCCCCGCACCCACTAGTTTTTGCTGGCTATACCATGGTGGCTGAAACCTCTGGCCTAAAGGACTTAGACCCACGCTCGAGTTCACATGAGCTGCGGTAGCCGAGAGCGGGGAGGCGTCGGGTGCCGACATGAAGGTCCGACGTTCGACTCCCGTCCCATCCGGAATGTTTTTACCAAGCGTGCATCGCACGAAGGCGGTTCAAGTATACAAAATCGGCCGGCAACTAGCTTGCCTCTCATAGCCCAGTGGTTCCGCTGCTGGGCAGGGTGACGCAGACTCCTGACTACCAGTAGTATGGCCCCTGAGTGGGAAGGGGGCCGGGGATCGAAACCGGACTACTGGGAAAGGTGGCAGCCTGGCCTACTATGAGAGGACTCCTCCACATCACAGATGACGTGACCAATGACGGGGCCACTGCGGTTTAACTCTGAGGTTGCTCCTGTGATGAGATGGGGGAACTGTCTGGTGAGCACCACTCCCGCAGGGAAGAGGGCCGGTTCGCCTAGAGCCCGCCGGGGTGCCCTCTTTCGCTGAAATTTTCTTTATCGTGCGTTGATTTTATTCTGTTGTCCTGAATTCATTTTAAAGTTAAAATATGTTTGGAAATTATTTCAATGAAAAAAGAACAAAAAATACGATTTTAAAAAAACGATATACATGGTGCCGTTTACCGTCGCGGCATGTCTCTGCAGATAAGGGGCAGGGACTTAAACCACCGAGGGAAGAGAGAGAGAGAAAGGGGGGGGGGAGGATGGTGAATGTTACGGGTGAATCGGGCAACGCAACGCGCCCTCGGGCCTTGGGGCACGGATCCAGAAAAAAGAGGGGGCTGCGGGCGGAATGGGAAACCAAAGCTCTGTCTGCAAGTCAAGCTGCGCTGCGCTGTGTTTCGGAAGGTCCGGGAAGGTCCGGGAAGGTCCGGCCTCCCTGCGCCACGCACTCACGTGCACCACGACGCTGGTGTATGTGTGTAGCAGTGTAGGCGACGAGTCGCTGCAGTCACCTGGAACAGAAAGAGGGGCTGGGTGAGAGACCGAAACGCGGGAAGCCCTTCGCGGCAAGTCGCGGGGACGTCCCGTGGCCGGGCGGCGCGGCGGCGCGGCGGCGCGGCGTTGTATGGCGGGCGTGGGCACATCGCTTGACCATCACAACACTTTCTAAAAGGCGCTGCAGCTTCCGTGGCTGTCACCTCCCCCTCCCCAACCACCTCTATTCAGAGCTGGAAATCAGCATGGCGCCACATTTTTCGCGATCCTCCACGACACACACGCACACACACACACACACACACACACACACACACACACACATCCCCCCCCCACACACGGTCACAAACGCACCACGCACAACACACACACACGCCTCGATCTGTTGGGCCGTTTCGGACGATCGCCATAAGCTAATGTTGTTGGCTTTTTTTGTTTGTTTTTTTTTCGCGCCACCACTGTGCAGCAGGTGGCGCGTTCCGCGCGTTCCTCCGCTCCATCGGTACTTTCTCCCCCGCTGTGACGTAAATGTGCACTCGACACACTGGGCGCCGGAAAGCATGTTGGGCCGCTGATGCAAGCCGCGGGCTTTGCGCGGCTTTGCGTCTATCCGTCCCCTTTTCGTTACAAAGCGACTGCAGGGTTGAAAGCCTGCAGGTCCCGTGGTCTCAAACGGACGAGGCGTTAAAGGCTTACCCTCTCTAGTGTAGCCTTTTCACAGAAAACTTCGTTCTTGTCCTAAGAAAATGGGACCCAGCGACTGGCGAATGTTCTTCATTCTAACATATCCTGAACATGCACCGGGTGCCATCCCATTTTCTAGGGAAGCAAACAAGTCCTGCGCAGACTCCCGGGCGACCCACTGGGGGCCGGGCCAGGCCGGGCCGGGCCGGGCCAGGCCGGGCCAGGCCGGTCCAAGGACGCCGAGGCTCTCTAGGCCGAGGCGCTCACCGCCTTCCGTCCGTCCAGACAGTGGATCACCCTCTTGATGGATGCCTTCGGTTCCTTCGGTCCTTCCATCCAGTTTCCCTGCGCCTTGAAGCCACATGAGGGATTGCCGAATACGCGCTGCTTCCGTCGCTAGCTCGGCTGGCGTGGCCAAAACACGCCTCGCGCGCCCGGGCTGGCTGGGCTGGCCGGGCTAGTTGGACCGCGCCACGGGGACCGAGAGGGACCTAGAGGGGACCGAGAGGGACCTAGAGGGGACCGAGAGGGACCTAGAGGGGACCGAGAGGGACCTAGAGGGGACCGAGAGGGACCTAGAGGGGACCGAGAGGGACCTAGAGGGGGCCGAGAGGGACCTAGAGGGGACCGAGAGGGACCTAGAGGGGACCGAGAGGGACCTAGAGGGGACCGAGAGGGACCTAGAGGGGACCGAGAGGGACCTAGAGGGGACCGAGAGGGACCTAGAGGGGACCGAGAGGGACCTGGAGGGGACCGAGAGGGACCTAGAGGGGGCCGAGAGGGACCTAGAGGGGGCCGAGAGGGACCTAGAGGGGGCCGAGAGGGACCTAGAGGGACCTAGAGGGGACCGAGAGGGACCTAGAGGGGACCGAGAGGGACCTAGAGGGGACCGAGAGGGACCTAGAGGGGACCGAGAGGGACCTAGAGGGGGCCGAGAGGGACCTAGAGGGGACCGAGAGGGACCTAGAGGGGCCGAGAGGGACCTAGAGGGGACCGAGAGGGACCTTGAGGGGGCCGAGAGGGACCTAGAGGGGACCGAGAGGGACCTAGAGGGGACCGAGAGGGACCTAGAGGGGGCCGAGAGGGACCTAGAGGGGGCCGAGAGGGACCTAGAGGGGACGGAGAGGGACCTAGAGGGGGCCGAGAGGGACCTAGAGGGGGCCGAGAGGGACCTAGAGGGGACCGAGAGGGACCTAGAGGGGACCGAGAGGGACCTAGAGGGGACCGCGCCTCGAATGTGGGACAGCCGAGCAGAACACGGCGCGCCGGTCAAGGACGGCCCGGCACGGCCGCAACCAAGGACCTGTCCAGGGCAGGCTGTCCTGCGGCCGCCGCCGCGGACGCGTCCACTGGACAAGTACCATCCGTTCGGGGAAAGGGAGAACCCTTGACCCATTTCCACGATCCATGTGGTCCAGTGGGTGCTTAAGTGGCCGCCATGAGGGTTGTCGTCATCAAAGGCGTCCAACTGCCGTTCACACCGCGTGTCCCTTCCGTTCCCTTCGGCCCTGCGGCCTTCCCCAGAGAGGCTGTCCCGCCCCGCCCTCGCGCTGCTCGCGCTGCTCGATGACTGCCTGCCTGCGTTTGTCACTGCACTTCTTGCCTGCTTGCCTGCTTGGCGAGGGTGAAAGCGGTGAAAGGATTAGCCAGTGGAGCGTGACCCGGCGAGGCACCCAAACATTGCAGCATTGCAGCATTCAGCGCCCTGGCCAAGGCCCTGGCCGCGCGGACCCGTCGCCCAGTCGCCACCAACCTGCACACGCTACACGACAGGAGGCTCGATAGTCGACTTATCTCTCATCCGCTTCCGTTCTCATTCCGAAAAAAAAATGCGAGGCTCGGTTCGGCGTTTCATAATTGTCCGGCCGAACGGGTCAGTCCGTCAGTCGCGGCGGCCGTGTTACCCAGTCCAGTGTGGTGCCGATCCCCGCCGATCCCCGCCGATCCCCGCCGCCGCACGCAGCTCCCCCTTTCGCGTTCGCTTTCTTTGCCAAAAGTGGGGGAACTCCTCCGAGAGTTCCAGGGCGTCCGGCCGCCGTGTCCGGCGGCGTCGTTTCATCCCGCCGCTACGCCGCTACACTGCGACAGCTGCGACACTGCAACCCAGCTGGCCGCGGTCCAACGGCGCCCTCTGCCAGCGGCGAGCGCAAAGCGGCAAAGCCGGCGGACGAACGCGCCGCCGGCACATGTAAACATTGCGCGCGATGCGAGTGCGGTTGCTAAACGAATCGACCGCCACGCGCCGCCACGCCTCGCCGCGTGGCTGTCTCTCTCGCACGGCCACGGGCCACGGAGTGCCACGGAGCATCCCGCGGGCACCACGAGTGCGACGGCGACAGAGCGACGAAAGCACGGCTTGGAGTCGGCCTGCAGCCCAGCCGTATCGCAGCGAGGCGATTTCATTTTCTCGCTTCGCTAATCAGGCCTGTTTCCCTGGTCCCTGCCGAGGGGGCGGCCTGGGCCTGGGCGGCCGGGGCCCTATCTTGCGGACCATCTGTCGGTAGAGAAACCGCCGCCGCCGCCGTCGCCTAGGGGCACCTCTGGGCACCTCGGCAAATCAAATCTGCGCTCTGCAGAGCGATTCCGCGTGCCGTTTTGTCGCTCTGTCGCTCTCGCACTCATGGGGCGTTCCGTGGCGGACGTCGAAATGAGCCTGCTGCGCAGTGTGCGCACTCCTCGTTCTGGCGGTTGGTGTTGAGCGGCGTTTCCACACTGAATCGCGGGGCCGGGCCGGCGCGGCGGGGCGCCGAGCAGCCGGACTCGACGCGGATGGTCAGCGCGCTGGACGGGCGGGGCCAGACGGCCGGGCGGCCAGGCGGCCTGCCGGACCCCGCGCGTTGCACAACGCGGCCGACGCGGCCGACATTTTCGGGAGGCTCGCGCCTCACGGCCTCACGGTCATGAACGTGCGGCGTGCGGCGGGGCGGCCCCCTCCTCGGCCCTCGACGTGCTGGCCGATGAATGGGGGCTAGCTCGTCCGTCCGCCGCCCCAGTGCAGCGAGCCAGCCAGCCAGCCAGCCAGCCGGCCAAGGCGGGGGCGGCCTTGGCGGCGTGCACCCGGAACGCGCGTCCTTCTTTGTCGCGCACTGCACCGACTGCAGCGCGCTGCAGCGGGTCGGGCCGGGTCAAGGAGCGCGGCGCAGCGCGACACGTCTGGTGCCGGCGTCGCGTCGCCGCGCCGCTGCAGGCAGACCCAGGCAGGCCCGCGTCGCCAGGGGTCGGCGAGGCCGAAGAGCGCCGAAGAGCGCCGAAGAGCGCCGAAGAGCGCCGAAGAGCGCCGAAGAGCGCCGAAGAGCGCCGAAGAGCGCCGAAGAGCGCCGAAGAGCGCCGAAGAGCGCCGAAGAGCGCCGAAGAGCGCCGAAGAGCGCCGAAGAGCGCCGAAGAGCGCCGAAGAGCGCCGAAGAGCGCCGAAGAGCGCCGAAGAGCGCCGAAGAGACAGACGGCTTCGAGTTTGGTGCACCCGTTGCTTGACTGTGTTTGTCGATGAGTTTCCTCTTTACTCCGATTTTAGGCACTGGGATCGCCTCTGGACTGTGGACGCATTCCGCAGGCGTACCTCGAAAACGTACAGAGGCGGCAAGCGCAGGCACTACTGCCGAAAACAAACGGTACCTCCCTTGCCAAAATGGTAGTCCTTACAGGCAGAAGCTGTCAGATCAGTTCGAGCGGGGATTGCAGCGGCCCCGGCCGGACCGGCAGTGCAGTCGCAGCCCGGGCGCGGCGCGGCATGCAGGACGCGGGATGCTGTAACAGGTCGGCGCGGCTCCGAAAAAAAGGTCACAATGCGAGCGAGACTTGCCGCGCGTCGCGGAGCACGCCGCCGATGGCTCCATGCTCCATGGCGGCCGGCCTTCCGGAGACTTGAACGCCGGCGGCGTCCTGGCCGCCGCCTCGCCGGCCACGCCAACGTCTCAATCAATCTCTCCGCGGAGTGCGGGGAACGGGGAATCGTCTGCCCGGGCCGGCCTCGCGCCTAGCGCCTCGCGGTATGCGGGGGACGAGGGGTGCGGCGCGCTGCAGCCAGCGCCTTGCCGCCTTGCCGCCCCGAGGCCGCAGCGACGGTAACGATAAGTCCGATCTAGTCTTCTGCTGCACTTTCTCCACGGCCGTTGCCGCTTCGGCTTTGCGGCCTTTGTTTCCGCCAAACAGATTTCTTTGCCTTCGCCGCGGTTATCGCCAGTAAAACCAACAGACGCCTTTCTTTGAGGAGGCTGCCCTCTGACGTCCAGAAACTGGGGCCGCCGCGCCGTGCCGCCGGCGGGCGTCGAACCCGTGACGCGTCCTGCCGGTGGCGGGTGGTTCGGCCGCTGCAGCCATGAGACTTCAGCTGCAGCCCAGTGCTTCCGAAGTGCAGTTGCGTCGCTCAGTCTCTCTCGCACCCATGCATTGCCCCATGAGTGCGACAGAGACAGAGCGACGAAAAGGCTGCTTGGAATCAGTCTGCTGGAGAACGTGCTGGAAAGGTGTGAGCGCAGATCTGGCGTTCTGCTGGCTTGGCAAACACGAGTGTGTTTTCCTGCGCGCCGAACACCGAGCGTCGCAAGCGTTGTAATCCCCGAGGACGACGGCGTGCAGTGGCACGCGGCGGCCACGCTGACAAAAATGAACGACTTTTTATGGCCGGGGTTATCTCGCTGCCGCCGTAGCCACTCCATCAGGCACTGCCGCTACACGAAATGCCGTTTTAAACTTTTAACTACTCCCAACTTGTGTATTGCGGCAATAACATTATAGAGGGGAAACTTGTCGGCGCCCCAGCCAGCCAGTCCGCGGTGAGTGCTAGCCGGTAGAGCAGCACTCCAACACGGTCAACACGCCGGAGGGGCAGAGGGACAGAAAGCAGGCCGGAGCCGACGGAGCAGCAGTCGAGTAATAACCACCGCCGCCTGCTTCACGCTTCGCCCGCTCTTCTCTTCCCGGCACCACGGCGCTGCACGGCGCCACCCGAGGCTCCATCTCCGAGGGGGTCACGGCCGGGCCGCGGGCCGCAGCGGGCCGGGCCGCCTCTCACTGGGGCAGAGCACCGAGCAGGCGATACCGGGCGGCACGGGCGGCAGCGAGGGGGAAATCACTCGCGTAATAGTCGGGTCACCGATTCCAAGTATTACGCGTAATAGTAATAGCGTAATAGCCAATTTTTTTAAAATTTTCTCTATTTAGGGTCCGATTTTAGCCTAAATATGGATATTTTGGAGCGTAATAAGCCTTTTGTAATAGCGTAATAGAACGTAATAGGGAGTAGTCGGGTCACAGCTTTTAAGAGTGATTTCCCCCTCGGGCGGCAGCGGGTGCCTCTCGGCAACACGTCTGCGCGTTCCCTTTGCCGCGTGACGTGAGCGATTAATCGATCAATCGAAAATGATCTCGGATATTTTGTTGATCGGACGGGAATCTAAGCTGGGCACGCCGGCACGGCCAATATGTGAAGTATGGCCACATGTGTGTGACAAATCCAGCTCTCTATGACAGCATGCAGGTCGATGCTCTTACCTATACTAGTGGTTTTAAGTATTGTCTGCGTCCGGCAGATTCCTTTTCATACTGTATTCCTTACGATTACGGAAATGGGGATTGAATAAAACAAACGACGGTACCAATGGATAGCCAGTCCATTGAACTAGGAATCCAGTGGCCGTCATGTGGCCAGCTAGGTCGCGGCCCCTCTCGGGCCCCTCCCGTCGCCTCCGCTCTCCTGCGTGCTCCGCCACTCCGCCACGCTCCCCGGCCGCGGAGTGCGAGTTTGCCGATCCCGGCTAGACAGCCTGCAAGTCACGGCCGTAAACAATACGCGCATTACGACCACGCCGCGCCACGCCACGCCACGCCACGCCACGCCACGGCACGGCACGCCACGCCACGCCACGCCACGCCACGCCACGCCACGCCACACCACGGCAGGCCACGCCACGCCACGCCACGCCACGCCGCCAGCCCAGATCCACATTCAAATACATTGTGGGGCGTGACCGCTGCGCAGACCAGCAGGTGGTTGGGCCGGAGCGGCAGGCTGGATTCAAATCAGTGCTGTCTCTCTCGCGCTCATGACGCGTCCCGTTGGGCGATGCGAGAGAGACGGAGAGCCGTGTCCTTGCACGGCTTTGGCTCGCCCGGCTTTGGCTCGCCCGGCTTTGGCTCGCCACGCGCCCCGCCGGCCGACCCGCTCGGCATCCTGCCACCGCCGAAGCACTGCGAAGCACCCGAAGGCTGCCTGCACGTCACCGTCGAGACCCTGGCCTGCCCTGCCCGGCGTGCGGTGTGGCCGCGCGCCACGCGACCATGGCAGTGCGGGGATAATCCCCCAACACTTCAATGACGCCGTGCCCGTGCTGTGCCAGTGCCGTACCGCCGTACCGGAGCCGCCTCCGCAGCCCGCGCCCAGGACTCCACGGCTAGGCTGCTGCACTGCCGCCAGCAGCACTAGGCTCATTCCGGACAGTGCTTCGTCGCCGTCCGCCTGGTGCTTCGAACTTCGCCCCCTTGCGGACCAGCGTAGTGTTCCGGATTGGGTGGGCGGTCAAAACCCGATGACTCCAGAGCGACTCTAGAACTCGGCCGGTGAATGCAGTGCCAGCCGCAGGCACTGCCGACGGGATAGCTTAGGCCCTACGCCAGCCTACTGACAGTGCCTGCGGGCGGCACTGCATTCACCGGCCGAGTTCTAGAGTCGCTCTGGAGTCATCGGGTTTTGACCGCCCACCCAATCCGGAACACTAGACCAGCGCGACGAAGCCGCGGTCCGGAGTCAGCCTTTATCCTCACCGGCCTGGCCCACGCCTTGCTTGGCGTGCTCGGTGCGACGGCTCCATCTCAATCCCGCCTCCAGCGGCACCGGCTCCGGGCTCTGGCCCCCGGCACCGCGACGACGCCTCCGTGTGACGTCAGCGTGGCGCGGACTACAGGTGGAAGGGTGACGTCGCGGCAGGCAGCCAGGCAGGCAGCCAGGCGGCCAGACAGCCAGGCAGCCAAGCGGCCAGGCAGCCAGGCGGGCAGCCAGGCGCCGTGCCAGTGACATAATGGGCGACGTAACCCCCGAGGCCGACCGCTCCGCTCCGCGCATGCGCCGTGCCAGCAGCACCAGCCGCCCCGGGCCTTTGTTTTGATTGGCTGTTTTTTGGTGCATCCAGCATCCCCCATCCAGACATTGTACTTGTCGCTCGGCGTTTCGCAGAACCGGGAAATCGCCGTTCATCCATCCGGCACCAGTCCGACGTCGCGCAGCGAGGAGACGGCCGCCTCGCAGGCCTCGTCATCCACACCGTTAGGTGCCGGGGGCGGCCGGGGGCGGCCGGGGGCGGCCGGGGGCGGCCGGGGGCGGCCGGGGGCGGCCGGGGGCGGCCGGGGGCGGCCGGGGGCGGCCGGGGGCCATCCAGCTTAACAAGGCCTCGGAGTCGCTGTCCGGACGGACCGATGTTGGCCCGCGCACTTTCACGGCACCGCCCGGGGCTGTGCGACGGCAAGTAGTGCCCTGCCCCGACAGTCGCTACGCCACCCCACCTGCCTACGCCCCCTGCACCCCCTCCACCTCGCGCTGCACCGCCTCGTCTCTTGGCCAAAACTCGCCGTGCTGTACTCCATGCCGCACCGGCGTGCTGGCTGATCTCTCTCGCACTCACAGGGCGTTCCGTAAAGGTGCGAGAGAGACACAGACACCGCGTCATCGTTGTGCCGGACGGTGATCTCCGCGCCTCCGCGCTGGCTCGGCTTGGCGGCCGGCCTCCGCTTGGCCGGCCTACTCGGCCCCTCGAATGAAAACGAAAGTCCGCGCTCAATTAGCGCCCCGCGGGTGAAGTCTGCCGATGAATGGGGCCTCGTTGGCCGCCTGGGGGAGGACGAGGGGAGGACGAGGGGAGGACGAGGGGAGGCCCAGGAGGGCGTCACGCGCGTCTCGCGGCCCGCAGCGCCGCCTTCCGGGTCGGGGTGCCGCGGCGCCCCGGTCGGGGTGGACGAGGACGAGGACACTGAGCTCATGTCGAAACGCCATTTCGAGCGAGATTTGGAGCCGTCTTGACAGCGGCCGATGCTGTGTCGGACTGCGGCCCCCCGACGGCTGGCTCCGGCTCGGCTTCGGAGGTGTCACGTTGCCTAACCTGGCCGCGCCTCCTCGGCCCGATCGGTTAATGAGGATCCCGTCAAGCTCCCGGCGCGCGGCTCCGCGGCTCGGCGCCGTCCGGGACGACCCAACGGGGTTTGGAGTGGCTGCTGGCTCTGCTGGCGCTGCAGGCTCCACGCCGCAGTGTGCCTGGCTGGCCGTTGCGTTGCGGCTGGGCCGCGGCGGCGCGGCGTGTTCACTGCGAGGCGCGGGTCAGATGAGATGGTGCACCGCGGCCTGCCGGCTTGCCGCTCGGCTCGCCGGCCCGCCTCGGCGTGGCGCAACGCCGCAGCAACGCCTCGCCGATCCAGGCCCCGCAGTGACCGCTCCACCAGGCTCCACCAGGCTCGGCCGCTCCGCCCCGCGCCGTGTTCCCACCACGCCCCCCGCGACGTGCATGTCCACGTCCGCGACGTAGGTGTTGAAGTCCCCGACAATGCGCTCGCACCTCGCACGCACCGGCCTCTCCCCCGCGGAGGCCCTCGGCGTCTCTGATCGAGTGGAGCGGCCGGCTTTGGTGCGCCCGCGACGCCCGCGTGCGGCACGGCCAGCCAGCCTGTTGCCGCGAGAGGCGGGCAAGACGGCGGCAACAGGAAGAGAAAGAGAAAGAAGAGGAAGACACCACGGAACCCGAAGGCACTGAAGGGCTTTTGCAGGCGGCGGCGTGCACGGCGCGTTACGGTGCTATTTTGTCTGCCGCACTCCACGGCGTGCACGGCGCACGGCCCGGAGACCCCTCGGGAGACCCAGACGCAGGAGAGCGTGAAAGGACCTCTCCGTGTCCCTCCGCAAGACTCCGCCTCCACTGGCTCTGTTCCGACTGCGATCGCTATCTCTCTCCCCGGGCGCCGAGTCACCGAGACACCGAGGCGCCAAGGGGTGGCGTTTATGTAAAGCGGGCACCGGGTCCCGAAGGAGGGCGTGGACTTCCCCGCCCCGCCCAGGCCGAGCCACCGCGCCGCCACGCCTGTGGTAGCTTGCGGCCCGCCGGCAACGAAGAGCAGCTTCCACAAACACAACGCGTTTCGAAGTAAAACTGCGTTCATTGGTGCTACCACCGGCAACACCACCGCTAGGCCGCTAGGCGCTCGGCTCTGCGAGAGGCACTCACCTGGGTATCATGGCGGCAGCGGGGGAGCGCCCGGTCTCTGTAATCCACGGCTCCGAAAGCAGTCCAAAGGTAGGCGTCAAACTGCAGCACACACAACGCGACTCGCCGCGCGGGGACCACGGCGGGGACCACGGGGAGCACGGGGACCACGACGGGAGCTTTCACCGAGTGGCAGTCGCAGTCAGGCCGCGGGGAGGTCGCGGCGACGAGTGAGCGGCAACTGTGGAGCCAGAGCTGGCGGAGCTGGGCGGGTACGGCTGGGGCTTGGGGACGGACTGTGCTGTGCTGCGTGGCTGCGCCCTTCCCGCTGTGGCCGTACCCGGCCCGGCCCGGCCGGGGTGCCTGCAGCCTGCAGCGTGGAGAGGGGGCAGGCCCGCCGCCCCTCCCCCGCGCCCCGCCCCTTGCCGGCCCCTCCCCCCACCGTGTCCCTGGCCACCGGACGGCCTTGCTGGCGTAGGGTAAGTCTAGGGCACCGCCGCGTGCGCCGCGTACGCCCACCCCCACCTCGCCCTCGGCCCCGCGCCCCGCGCCCCGCGCACCGCGGCACCGCATTCGCGGAACCGGCGGACATGGGAGAGGCGTGACAGGCGACAGGGCGACTGGACACACGCCCACAAGACTCTCGGAGACCCTAGATCAGCGACTCGGTTGGACACTGGCGGCGTGTTGATGCCCTTCCATGGCGCGGCCAACGGCGACCTGAAAGCTGAGAGATGCAGTCGTAGAGCCATGCGCAGACGACGCGTCATTGGGGGTAACAGTTCTTTTATGAAACTTTCCACCTACTGCCAGCTAAAAGAAACCAGTGCAAGATAGACTGGGATTCCATACAGCGTGCGTTGCAGGCGAGAGGCGGCAGGAAAAGGGGGGGGGGAGTGGAGGCTGGCGGGGGCGGCAGCAGCGCAGGCGCCGCGACGCCAGACTAAGGCTACTCACCTTCACCTCCTAGATCCGCGATCCCCACACTCCGACAAGGCCTGCATACAGCATAGCGTTACAGTGCTGCGTCTATGGAAGAAACGGGAGGGGGCAGTTGACCCTGCAATCTAATCGCCATCTAATTTCAGATCAAGTTTGGAGACATTTAGAACATAATGCCGGATTTGGTTCAAGATGGAAGTGGGAACTTTTTTTACTGGCGGCTAAGCGCCTGCGAACCTGAGGGTAGGCAGCCAGCTCCACAGGCGTGCTCGACAGGCGTGCTTCGGCCTACCTCCCAGGGGCTAGTCCGCCGCGGAAATCTGGTCGCGCTCCTTGAATCGAGCCGTTTGACGACGGCCCTCAATCGCATTGGCACATCCTTGCTGAAAAATGGCGCGAAGGAACGTATAGAGCCCCAAGCAAAAAATGAGGACCTGTTATACGATGACACTGCACTGTAGAACAGGTTTACAACTCCAGCGGCATTAGAATCTCCTCCTTTGTAAGCCGCTGCTCGAATTTCGGACCGGCTCAATGACCGGATGCTGGCCGTTCGCCGGAGCGCCGCCCTGCCGCGTTGCCGCGAGCTAGCGCCTGGGAGGTAGGCCGCACCGGCCGCGCGCCGGGCACGCCTGTGGAGCTGGTTGCCTACCCCCGAGTTGGCAGGCGCTCGGCGCGCTCGGCCTCGGACTTGGCGGATCGCGGTCGCCTCGCTGGACACCCCCCCCCCTCCCCCAAACACACACACACACTCACACACTTGAGTGCCTGGCCGGCCCCACACCCTTTCAGTGCCCCGGTTGCGTCATGTTTTGATTATGCTCATTGATCGCTCGGAACTCTCCGCGCCGCCGCGGGTCGGGCCGCTAAAGCTACGCGCGGACAATGTTGCTCACGTGCCGTGTTTACGACACCTGGGCGTGTGTGTGTGTGTGTCTGTCTGTGCGTCTGTGTGTCCTGTGTGTCTGTGTGTCGTGTGTGTCTGTGTGTATGCGCACACATTGGTAGTTCAATCAATTAATCTCTCGGCCCGGCCCTTTGACTGGTGTGCGGGTGTGAGCAGGTGACGGCGCACAACGCTCAGTGGGACACTGAGGCCGCACCGGGTGCTGCGGGCCGAGGCGGGGCGTGGCGGGGCGTGGCGGGGCGTGGCGGGGTGGGGAGACAAAGAGGACAAAGGCAGTGTGAAAAGGAAAGCAGCACAGTCCGTACACACTACCGCGTAATTGTTTTATCTGAATGGAATAGGGAAGGTTGGAGGAAAGAGGGGCGCGGTGCAATGCTGGAGCTGTGCCTAGACCAAAACCACCTTATGTCATTTGAGTCATCTGATAATTTGCTATCACCTTGGGGGTGGGGGTGGGGACACATAGCTTTACATATCGGAAGGAACTTTGGCTCTTTTCAATCCCATTCTCTTGGCGTTCAAACGTGCCGAGTCCTTGAGACCCCCTCCCCCCGGAATAACCTTGACCGGGGTCGAAAGAGCACACGCCGTATACCGCGCGATTTTGAGATCACGACAGCGTAGGGGCGTGGCTGAGCGTGGCGCGGTCGTGCGTGGCCGAGCGTTAGGAAACTGCCCACCGCCGTGATGGAGTGACTCGGAGTGACTCCGGTGGCGTCGGGAGGTTTCTTCTCCACCGCCCTCTCGGCGTAGAAGGGGGCGCACTGCGCGGCACAGCGGGGTAATGCCACTCGGCTCTACTCATTAGCGCCGCAACAGTGGCGGCCACAACGATTTCTGCTCGAATTGGGGCTCTCGGGTGGCCGAGCCAAGGCTTAGCCAATTGCCAAGGGCGTCGCCATTTCCGGCCGACATCCGATTTTCTCGATCCGATTCGCTTCTGGGGGATACCGATCCCCTACTGTGGGCAGATCCGGATACAATGTCCGAGTGACTCGCGACTGCAGTGCTAATCCCTCTGATCCTTGAGTTGATTGGTGTGGCCCCCGGGTCGGGCCGCCGTCGCCACCGCCGAGCCCCAGGGTCGATCATGCCGAGCCTGACTGATTCGAGTTCGCGCAGAGCAATGGCGCCGACGCCGCAGTTTTCTGGCTCTGGCCGCCTTGGCTCGCGTCGCGTGGCTGACTGGCGGGCTGGCTGGCGGGCGAGGCGTTTGGGTGCCAAGCAGCACCAAGGTGAAGGGCACGGCCGCAGGGCCCTGATTGCCCGGCTAGAGAAAGGAAGGAGCCGCCCGGGGCACCGCGAGGCCGCGGGGCGGGGCGGCGGGGCCCACACTGTCCACGCGGAGCCCCCCCCCCCTCCCCCCCTCCTTTCCCTCCGGGCTAAGCAACGAGTCTGGATCCCAAATTAGCCGGACAGAACTCGGAGCACGCTTCGAGCTCTATGTTCTTCCAGTCGAAATCGAATCGGGTAAATGATGGTACCAATGGCCTGCCCCTCGAACGAGGCATCGATCAAGTTTGAATCGAGTCGGATCTCAAAACGTCAAAACGTGTCCGCACTGTTAGAAGGGGGTTCGATTTTCGAACCGTTGAAAGGCGGTCCCAATTCTCGCCCGGCTCGAAAATCGGGCTTAAGTAGAATCGAACCCACGTGGGTTCAATTTTCGGACGCGGGGTTCGATTTTCGACCGCTTCGCCGGCTTTCGGCTCTGCGGTCTTTCGTACGGCAGCGCCTGGAGTCAATTAGCAAACTTGACCGAACACACATCACCTTACAGATTTAGATTCGTCTCAAGTAGACAAACCAAAAATGTCAACACATATCATGGGTTAAAATGAAAAATGAAAGAGTTATTCAACTTCTAATGTCTTTTTTACCATTTTTGCACTCTAAAAATCCAATAACTCTTCTATTTTCTATTTTAACCCATAACATGTCTTGACATTTTTTGTTTGTCTTCTCGAGACAAATCTAAATCTGTAAGCAAATGTCTATTTGGTCAAGTTTGATAATTCACTTGTCTCAGCGAAGCTCAATCCCTACAAAGCCGAAAATCGAACACTACCAGAGCCGAAAATCGAACCCTCATCTTGTCAAAATATCGAACCCTGCATGTATCGGCCACCCCGTCCGATTTTCGAACCGAGATGGGTTCGATCCTACTTAAGGCCGTATTTCGAGCCAAGGTGGGTTCGAAAGTCGAACCCTCTTCTAACAGTGCGCTTGATCTGTGGTCACCTGACCCACTGTGGTCACCAGCACCACCATCAGCGAGCAAGTATGGGGAGGGACGATTCTGCACCAACACGAACGTCACATACGCACTGCTTGTCGAAGAGCAGCCGGTCAAGCATGGGTCTTTACACTACTCACAGGTCAGCATCAGCATCCGTCCAGATTAGATACGCATGTCTAACGACATAAAATTCACACTCGAGCTATAGGCCGCCCCAAGCGGCTGTTTTTATTGAAGTCGGTGTAAGAGCAAGGCTCCCATCGTGAATGCTAAGCACCCGAACCAACAAGGCATTTAATGGTTATAGCAGCAAGGTCCGACCAGGGCGCTGTTCATCAAACACAAGTCTCACACACACACACACTCGATGCTGGCGGACGTCCTTAATCAATCAGGACCTTTGACCGCTCACCAGTGATTGACGAAACGGCAAAAAGTCACACATCCTGTGGCGCGGCCGGTCTAGTTCTCCCTTTGCGCGTGGCACGTTCACGCGCTGCAAGCTGCTGTGCTCGGTCTCTCTCGCACTCACGGGGCGTCCCGGCCCCCCCAAAGGGGTGCGAGAGAGACAGAGCGACAAAGCAGCGTTCGGAATCAGGCGGCTGGGACAGGGTCAGCGTATGGCCGACCAGTGCGTCCACCTGGCCGCGTGGCCCGTGGTCCGACCCGGCTCGGGCGAGACCGATCTACTTTCTGTCCTTGAAAGGACTTACACCGTCGCCAGACTGCCAGGCCGGACCGCCGCCGCCGCGTCGCTGAGCTATGATGGAACGACCTGCGCCTCGCGGGGCGCGCGGGCCGAGTGCCCCACCACGGGCCTTCCTTGCCACGGCGCCGAAAACAAGTCAACAAATTTAAGAAATATGTTGAAAACGGGTTCGATATGCGAAAAATAATTCTTTGAAGAGAAGTTATACAGAAAATGTGTTGAGGTGTGGGTTGGCGGGGGTTGGCTGTTGTCGCGTGCGAATAGTCAGCGACAACACGACGGCAACGGTCGCACCAAAACGAGTCGACAGCCCCAAGCAAGCGGAGCACCGGGAACGGGTAGATGCTTTGACGCGCGATACCCGCGCGGCAGCGCAGCGCAGCGCTGCCCTCGGCTTTGAAAACGCTCTGTTCGCGGGCCCGCCCCGCCCCGCCCCGCCCCGCCCCGCCCCGCCCCGCCCCGCCCCGCCCCGCCCCGCCCCGCCCCGCCCCGCCCCGCCCCGCCCCGCCCCGCCCCGCACCCCGCCCGCGCGGAAGAACACGCCAACAACGCCATGTAGTGCTTCAACGAGCTGACTCCGGCCGCTCCAGCCCCGCGCGGCGCGCTGCGTCACGGGCTTTTGCACCAGATTTCAGGAAACAACCTTCGCCTTTGGGTTCGAGTCGTGCGCACTGCGCTTGCGACGCGGCCCTGCAGGCCTGCAGGGCGTGGCGGCGGCCGGTATCACTCCGGACGACGTCAAGGTCCGATTCGTCGATGATGGCGGTCGATATTGGTACCCGCCGGGCCGGGCCGGGCCGGGCGGGGCGGGGCGGGGCGGGGCGGGGCGGGCGCAGGCTCCACGTAAACAGCCCCGAGTGGCGTGACTCAGCGACCCCCGCTGTCGCCGCCTCGCCGTCCTGCTCCTCTTGGCCGCGACGGGGGCGGCCGGACACGTCGCGGAAGTGAAGGTGGCTGCCGGCCCAGCCGGCCCAAGGGCGAAGGGCGGCAGGGGTCCCACCGAAGGGCACACGCCCCATCCTCAGCAAACTCATTCGCATTCATTCAAAAACAGTGCTCCGTCGTCGTGCGTCTCGCACTCGCTGGCTGTTCCGCGGGAGAGCGAGACAAACATGGCGACGCACGGCGAAGAAAGCACTTCGGGCGGGATCAGCTTTCTGGTTGACAGAGGTGAGACCATACTCCAGTTTCCGAACAACAAACAGCCCGTCGTCGAGACTCCGCTAAATGGAGGGAGGGGAGGAGTGCAACTGACCGTAGTCTGCACTCGGCTGACACTTGACCGTTGTCGCGAAACAAGGGCCTCGTATGCTTCACTCTCGCCGGAATGATAAAGGTTCATTTTCAGCTGCGGCCGCAGTGGTTCGCCTTGGCCGTCTCGGTACGGCCGTACGGCGGTACAGTGGTACGCCCTCCTGCTCGCCCTCCTGCTCGCCCTCCTCCTCACCCTCCACGGCGCACTTCCATCCACGCGAATTGTTTTTGCCGTGTCCTGACGTCACGTGCGTCGCCGCATTGAGATTGGCTATTATAGTATAACCGGATGTAGGTCACTGGACCCCCACCTCCGCGCCCTGGCCTGCCCCGGCGTGCGTGAGCCGAATTCACCTGTCGGGCCGCGGCGAGGAGGGGCGGGGGGCGGCGGGGGGCGGCGGCACGGACTCGTTGACACTGAGCCTTACATGCCCGCCGTCGCCGCCGCCGCTAACTGCCCACCTAACTAGCAACTGTTTCGCCGCCTCCTCCACCGCCCCCCTGCGCGAGACTAGCGAAAAATTGGTCCTTGCCCCAGTAAAAGCATCAACAACACCGACAACAACATCAACAACACGGCGGGCGCAATAAATCGGGACTCCACGCGGCCCTGTCACGTAGCCCAAGTTCAAGTATGTGGTGTGTGTGTGTGTGTGTGTGTGTGTGAGAGAGAGAGGGGGGGGGGGAGAGAGGGAGAGAGAGTGAGAGAGAGTGAGGGAGAGAGCGAGTGTGTGTGTTTCGGCTGAGCGGGCCGAGACACGGACTGCAGGAGCTACGGGCATTAGTCGTTTGGAGCATGCTGGCTGCCACTGCCCACGCCGCTCACGCAGTATGCGATGAGGCAGTCATTTTAGAACGGCACGTCGTATTTCAACAGTTCCGACGCACATTAGCTACAGTAGTCGCAGCGAAACAGCGCGATAAGCCGTGTCTTTGGGCCTGGATGGCACCCGACGCATTTCGTCAGTGCGGTGTCTTGCCTACAGTCAAGGTTGGGGGAGTCCTGAGTCCTGGCACGCCGCGTGCTCACCGCGTGCCCGCCGTACGCACGTGGCTGGTGCCGAACCATTCCGAACAGTGCCTCGTCGCGCTGTCGCGCTCACTCCCTCGCACTCAAGGGAAGTCCCGTAGGGGTGTGGGGGAGACCCACCGACGGACCTCTGCTCGGACTCAGCCTGCAGGGGCAGGGCGTCGCCGCGGACCTTGCAACCGCCGGTGCGATGTGCCACGGAGCCGCGGAGCCGCGGAGTCCCAGCCTGCCCGGCCCCGCCCGCCCCGCCGTAAAGTCGCTGTTCCGATTCTTGTTAGCATGCGAACGGACTTGCCCCGCCGTTCCAGGTTGCAGGCGGGCACGGCCCGGCCCGGCCAGCCCACCGGATAAAATCGGATGCATTGCGCAAGACACGCGCAGACACACATGCAGGCTGGCCGAGGCAGGCCGTAGCCCCGAAGCCCGTTGCGGCCGCAGTCCGCAGTCCGAACCGTGCTGTACCCGAGACCCGACCTTGGGATGAGCCTGGAGCTGCCTGGAGCTGCCTGGAGCTGCCTGGAGCCTGCAGCCGTTCGTGTACCCCGCACTGCCGTTGTTTGTTACTGCTGCCCCCTAGCTCAAGGCGGTCCTCATTCAGGACGAGTGGCGTGGCGGCGTGGCCGCGTGAATGTTGCCCCGTCCCGAGAAGTACCGAAGCGGCAAAGCGGCAAAGCGGCGCTGGTCTCTCATCTAATTGCCAGCAGCCGTGGCTGCCTACCAGTGACGTGCGACGTGCGACGTGCGTCGTGCGAGCGAAAGAAATACTTGAGCAACGCGTGCAGCGTCGAGCGTCTGCCTGTCCGCCTGCATACTGGATCTACACCGTCCACACCACGGTCCTTGCGACGGGCTGCCCTGGCCCTGGCCGCCCTGCACGGCCGTCGCAGGACGATGCAGGACGACACAGGACGAGGCAGGACGAGGCAGGACGATGCAGGACGAGGCAGGACTATCTTGCGGGTAAAACCAACAAACAAATCCGGCCTCTGCGCCGCGTATCACGGGCATCACAGCCCCGCCCCTACGCTTGGCGTCGTGGCGTGGCACGCCGTGGCACGCCACTGACCCACTGCAGCGCGATCCTACTCGGCGTTTCTTCTCCCCGTCTCTCTCACACCACGGAACACCCCACGAGTGCGACAGAGACAGAGCGACGAAACCTCTGTTCGGAACATGCGGAGACAGCCTGTCTGTCGCTGGTCGGCGAGACGCTGCAAGGCTGCGCCACGCCTGCGCCACGGCTGCGGCCGCCCGGCCGGCCCTCCGAAATCGTTTGCCGTTCGCCCGCGGCGGAACTCGCGTTTAGCCGCCGTCCGCCGTTCGGGCCGATTGAAAGCGATACGAGTCGCAATGCCGCGCCGTGACGAGCCGCCCCCGGCCGCCGCCATGCCGCCATGGCAACGCCAGCCAGACAAGGCGCGTCGCGACGCCCCGAGGGCCCCGTCGCCCCGTCGCCCCGTCGTCGAGGCGGTGCTGGAGGATCCTGCGAGGCCCTGTCGCGGCGGAATGGCGGCGTGGCGGTCCTGGGTGCCGCACTGGTTGACCTTGCACTCGATTCGTCTTGTATTTTGACTCATGCGGTGCGGCGCGCGCCGCGCGGCTAGCCCGTAGGAGTCCGGGCCTGTCCCGGCCTGTCCGGGCCCCGGACCGCGTTGGCATTGCCCCGCCAGCCGCCTTGATCAGATTCCCCGTGTGGGTGCCACCGCTGCCTTCGCCTTGCCCTCGCCTTGCCCTCGCCTCGCCGCCGCCACGCCATGACGGCCGCGCCACTGGCGAGGACCCAGCCACCCACAACCGCACGGCCACCCTCGTGGGGCTCAGACCGTGCTGGGGACAGCGATGAGCACGCTCATCACACTGATTCTGGACCGTGCTTCGTTGCCCCGTCTCTCTCGAGCCGCAACGGGATACCCGTACCCGTGAGTGCAAGAGAGACAGGGTGATGGAAAGAGCCCGCTCGTCCACCGCGGTGCCGTGGCGGTGCCATGGCGGTGCGGTGCGGGGTGTGGGCGCGGGACAGGCATCAGACGCGGGGGCCGTGACCCCCACGCCGCACCGCGCCACGTTGCGCGATTCGGATTCGGGGTTACTGGTATGGTGTACGTGCCGGCCGCGACCGAAAGTGAACAGCGTCCTCGACAAATCGTCTTTTTATGGCGGCCGTTGTCATGAAAGTCAAACAGGGCCAAGTCGAGGCGAGAGAGCCCGGCCGCGACCGCTCCGCCCGCTCCCTGTCCAGGAGAGCGTGATGGTCGTCCTGGCCGCCCTGCCACGTGTTATCTCAGAGGTGACGTGGCATGCTGCTGTCGCAAAGTCGGTGGCTCAACGACGGGCTGCCCGGTGCAGCCCGTGCAGCCCTGCCCACCGCGCGCCGCGCCGCGTCTGCCAGACTTCCAGCTGCCAGCCCAGCCAGCCCAGCCCTACGCGCCCTGGCCTAGGCCTCACCTTGCCCAACCTCTTCCTCCGCCGAGCACTGCGCAGTGGCCCGGCGGCACCTCCGGCAACGCCTTGCGGTCAGGCGGCGGCACCGCGGCCTCTCTGGCCACTCCAGGCACTCCATGTGGTGCTGGAAGAGCGGGCCGGGAGGTATGCGGGAGACTGGCCCGTCGCGGTGCCGCGTGCCGCGATAGTTGACCAGACGGGGTGTTACGTGTGGAGTGGCCAGCGAGCGCGGCGGGGGCGGGGGATGGCCGCGACGCGCTGGAAGTCGCGGAAAGGGGCAAGGGAGGGGGAAGGAGTGAGAGAGACTCATCCTGGCTGAAGATGGGCCTGCAAGTTGCCTAGCTTCACCGGTTAAAGGCTGTCGTCTTGCCCACTGCCCCTCGTCCCATAACGCCGTGCTCGTGCTGGGCAACGTCGGACTCGACAATGATGACTCCAGGGTGCTCCGGGTTCCGCAGACTCCATCGGGACTCCACCGGTACGGGGACGCGACGGTCGGCGCGGCCCCTGCGCGTCCCGGTCCGGTTCTGGCGCGTGAAAGTCCAAGTGCCGCCGGTGCCACCAGCACCACGCCGTCCGCGTGCCGCGTGCTTCCGTCGCGGGCCGCCGCTCTACCCGCGGCCGGGGTCGCAGACGCGCTTCATAACCACACACTCAACGTTCCATCGCTCTGTCTCTCTCGTACCAATATGAGACGCCACATGAGTGCGAGAGAGACAGAGAGGCAGAAGAACTGCTCGGAATCAGCCAGCCGTGCCGCTGGGGCCTTAATGACGGGTGTGTGGTCCCGACCATAAGACCGGTGTGGCCGAGCGTGACCGGGGGGTTCGGGGGACGTTTTGCACGTTGCGACGGTCTCGTGATGGTGACCGCGTCCAACAGGCTAGACCCAAGCCGAAAGCGGTTCCGGCGCTTCGACGAACCCCTTCCTTCTTGCCCAGAACGAGAAGGGGAAACAGCCCTGCAGACATTACAATCTTGTATTTGTCAAGAATCGCGTCTCAGCGCCATTTATACGGGAAACGTCTTTCTTTTTTTTGGCACCCACCCCGTCTCTGGGTTGGATAGACAATTTCGTCCTCCACCTCCCTGCTCTCTCGCCGAACAGTGCTGTCTCCTTGTCTCGTCTTCACTCCCGGCCGCCCGGCGACTCTAGGGCAGGCCACCAAGCGTACACGTACAAGTCCCGCCCTGCAGGCCGCATGTTGGGGGACCCTGACTCTCCGTGGGATGTGGGCGGTCCGACACAGATAGCGCGACTATTTGAATTCACTAGGGACGAGCTGGTTTCAACGAAATTTCAAGAAGACACAATCTGCCTTGAAGGCAAATCAGATCACAAACTTTGTAAGGGTGAGGGGGAATTTGAATTGTGCTCGAAATGCAGAAGTTCCTTCAGTGGCCAAGTTAATGGTGTATCCATTTTAATTTCAAAAAACATTCTGTGTTTGTGTTACTTACAGTAGAGGCCAAGCTACAAGTTCTTTTTATTGATTTGTTTAATACAAGACACTTCAAGAGTGGTGGGAGTTGATTCAGTTTACAATGTAACATCCCTATCGCCAAACCCACATAATAGGAACACAGCAACCGCCTTGTTGAATCAATAAAAACCTTGCTCAGAGGATGAGATTAAAGTAAGCCAAGGTACCCATGTCTATTTCAAAATGTAATTCGAGTGTATGGTTTTGAGATTCATGAAGGGGAACAATTATTTTTGAAAATTGAGTTTAAATTTGAAACTTTGGAACAGCCGGAGCTGTCTGCTACATCAGATAGGAAAGATGGACAAGGGAGTGTAAACAAAGCTAACGTCCATTACTGCCAATTTGTATTGTCTGCTTGTACCCGATGTTTGAGTTTAAATATTGTAAATAGTAACAATTTTGACAAATCAAATTATTTTCACGGAGACTAATGCCATAAACGCATCTCTGAAGATGATTTTGTCATAATTACGGCGTGTTACAGGCACACTGTTTTGCTAAGGGCAGAGCCCCCTGTCAAATGGCCTCGCTAAGTTAAAGTTAAAGAAACAGAAAAGATTAGTTGGGCTCAGCCAATGAGCTACGGCCTACGGTGTTTGTGTTCTGTTGGACAAACCAGGAGATCAGTGCTATGATCACGTGGACAAACATGCTCACATTCTGACAAAATTAATGATGACTATGCAGGGTAAGTACAGGAAATAAGAGAAACGTACTACATGCAGAGAGAATGACACGATCTATTCAGTTCAATTTGTGATTCATTTGTAGTAGCCTAATTAGTTCTACATATTAAAGGGGAAAAAAATTCCTTTAATAAACAAACAAAAATCCTCTAAATACATCAATGGTTCAAGGGAAGAGAGAATATACAATAGAACTCAATTACTCACCTGAGACCTGAAAGAAAACATATTATCAGTACCAACAATACCAATTATGCAGCAAAAGCCCACTGAAATCACCAAAACAAGAAGGTTTGGAAAGACATCAAGACGAAACTTCAGCATCATAGCGGACAAAACCTAGAGGAAGAAAACATCCAATGACATCGGTAAGAGCAAACAAATGAACTTGTAGACTGTAACTCGTGCTTTAACATGCCCTGAAAAGGAAAAAAGGGTAAAACAGACTCCTGAAGCTGTGCTGTGCCAATGCTGCAAAATACGCGCTATCTTCTTCACACAACGAGCCTAAGGCTGAAGAGGAGACACAAAAGTACAGCGTACTAAGCTTCGTTGCATAAGATAACTGTGAAAAAAGGTATGAAGAGAGGACAGATACAAATATTACTTCAGGATGATGTACCGTTCAAATCTAGTTATTATAAATTCACTTCATTTTATTTCTTTTCACTTTGGAGAGTCATTTTTATTATTTAGTTGTTGTTTTAGTTTGACAAAAAACTGGATGGAGGAAGGAAGATAGTCTTCTTATAGTCCTTAGTTCAGGAGGAAATTTTTGCATAATAAGGTCTGTGAAAAGTTAATACATTCACACTTGAATCGGTACATCACTGATTAGCTTAATTCTGACTTCAGACTAACTTATTAGTTAGGCCCTTCTCATTAGCATGTTCATTCAAACTATCTACAGGACAAAATCACATCTTTTGGATAAAAAAAATTGCACTCCCTTCTCCAATCCATTTACAGCTCATCTCCGTCATAAATTAGATTATAAGAATTATTTGATTTGTAAGAAACTGATTCATTCAGGCCTAAGTCATAGATATATGTATGTATGTACAAAACTAAATCAAATATTAATACAAAAGAAGTTAGCATAATTGGAACTATCACAACATTCCTGATGTCAAATAATAAAAGTAATTGAGACTTCATGACATGAGCTTTCAATAATTCCGCCCCCTCCATGCACCTCTTCCTCGTCCTCCAAATCCTCTGCCACGGCTTCGGGTTCCTCGCACACCACCTCGTTGAGGCACTGTGAAAACAAAATAAACAAGGACATAAAGAAAACAGTAATAATAGAGATGTATTGATTTTCCACTTACAAAATACTTACTGTAGCTGGACACTTTGTTGCTGTATTTCCCACTAGGAGGGGTATAAATTTCTCTCTGGTTTGAAATGCTGGTTCTAGGATGCTTTGGTGAGTCTGCTCCAAATGTGATAGGTGTGTGCCTCTTACTGCCTGAACGTACAGAGTCATTCAAAATTTCTCTATCCTGCTAACAAGGGCAAAATAAAATTAAAATCTCACATCAGGCACACAGTTTAACGCCACTGAAACACTGGCTCACATTGGTGTATGATGCACTGGGTGGTTTCCAAGAGAGGACAATGTTACTCTTGAAGCTTGGGGGTGTGTGGAATAGGTCCTTGATCAGGGTGTTAATGTTTGAAGTTGTTTTAAGAGCTACAACTTTTAACTTGTTTTCCTCAGATTTCAATTCTTCGCCAGTCTTCCCACGAAGAGCTTCCTGAAGCTTTTTCATGTATCCTTGCACACTCCTAGCAAAGTAATGAAGTCTGCAAGCATGAATTTCAATTATTATTATTATTAAAACACAAGACTATACAAGACCATAAAGAAGACAAAGCCAAGTATATATTCACCTCAGTCTAAAGTCTTTCAGTTTCTCAGCATCTTTAGAAAGTGCCTCAGGGCATTGTCTACCCAGTCTGTGGTATGAATAAATGAGACATTCAACATGAGAAAAGTCAAGTCGAGGTTCACTTTTTTCATCAGCATCACCATCAGGAGGAAGTGGCATAAATTCCTGAAATGAGCAAAAAGATATAGACATAACAAGCTGTAAATCCATTTAAGATTCTTCATTGACAAGGTGCACGTGCAAAATAAAACAGGTTGAAATTGCTCACCAACAGTCGGGTGAAAACTTCATTGACTCTTGATTCAGCTTTCTCCAACGGTCCACAGAAAGTTGAGAGATCTGCCAAAAGATTCAACAACTCTAACTGCTGATCTGTTCCAGTTCCTTCCTCAGCACCTCCAACCAAGTGCAACTGTGGAAGTACTTCATCGCAAAAGTAAACCACAAATCGAGTAGATTCAAGTTGTTTCTAAAAAGATCAAAGAAAAGTTGTAAAAATGGATAATGAAAATTACTCAACCACTCTACAACATTACAAACTTGCAACCCACCGAGAAATATGGAAGAGCATGTTTGACACAGTTAACAAGTCTATCAAAGCTTTCATTGTCTGGGTCAGTTGGGTTAAAAGACTGACCCAACTCAGCTTGCTCAGCAGCAATATCCACCAGCTCCTTTTGACCACTAACAGTCTTGCCAAGACGGGTGGCATTTAGGAGTTCCATTAATAGATGAAACTCTTCAGCAGTGACATCCTAAGCAAATAAAAATCCCTTGAAATGTTATCTAAATAAGGCAGATTATAAGAGAAACATGTAAAACAATATTACAAACCTGAAGAACTTTCTTGCATTCTGCAATCAGAAAATCTTCACTTTCCTTGTCCAATATCTCAGAGCCCTGTGCTCTTATTTTCACAGTTAAGAATTTCATGCACTGCTCACGACTCAGATCATCCCCATTAGATATTTGGGAAAATATGCCAGTTAATGTACCTGCAAAAGAAAAATTGTAAGTGGTACCCTGTTTATCCCAAACTTTCTTAAAGAGCATGCTTGTACATTTAATTGTTTACCTTTTGGATCCTGCTTGAACAAAGTCATGAGGGAGTTATGAACAACACTGAGCTCTGAAGGATCCTGTGCTTGCAAGAGCTGAGCTAAAATATCAGCAATGCGATATGTGTATACTTTGAGATCTTGAGATAGACGGGGAAGGTCCTTTATAGCTTGCTTACGTATCTACAGACGCAAAATCTTAGGATTAATCAGGACAAATACCTCCAAAGGCCCACAAAAAGTAAAAGCAAGAACTTACAGCCAAATCTTCATCCTCACAAAGGTCCAGTTGGGCTTCAATGGCCTGATCAGAAAGAGCAGGAAAATGTTTGAAAAACCTGGCAATGAATTGGGATGCAAGTCTCTTCTCCTTGTCCGATCCTTTAACTGCTTTCAGAATTTCCAGGTAGTCTTCTTCATGCTGGAACAGTAAATGGTAACATAGTAACATTGTGGAGGAGACAACAGAGGTATGTACAAAGTGCATGAAAAACAGAAAGAAGGGGTAGAGGAACGGGCAGCTTTATGTCAAATGCCAGTAAAAGTGATTCAAATTTTACAGAAAAAAAAATAAATTGAGAAGTGCATAACAATCATAGACATGCAACTGGTTGCCTACAACAATAGTACATGCAAATCATTTGCATGCCTTCTTACATCTTTAAAACAATATTAAACTAGAACTGGTAAGTGTGCGTTGCACATGAAGCTTCGCACATGTTATCAGAAGAAGAAAATGTAGGGATCGAGAAACTCATCATTCAGCTCCAGCACAATACTAGAGAGGGACAAAATTAAAGTTCTAAAGAGAAACCGGGGAGAATATTGTGATGCTAAACGGAATTAGGAAATAGGGTTAACTCACCTCGCTGACTTTGTCTTTGGCATCCGCAAGAACACCGAAATGCTTGTAAAGCTTTTCTATGTTGTCCGTACTCATTTTCAACAATATGGCTGATTTTTCAAGTGAAAATCTAACTTAAGACAGAAGTCCGGCACAATTTATCCGGTTTTTAGAACGGTTAGGTCCGTCGAGTCGATCAAGCGATCCGGTGACGTACAGCGCTCTTCTTGCCGGCGGCGGGTTCTGAAACTAAAGCCAAAACTGGCCAAAACCCATTTTCCTTTCGTCAGATTCATATTCACTTTGCTGCGGGGGAAGAACGGAAAGGAGGAGAAGGGAGGGTGGGTAAAGAGTAGGTAAAGAGGAGGATTTTCGGCTAGAACTAGAAGTAAAGTTTAAGTTAGAGATAGAGGTAAAGATTAAGGGCTCAGCAAATATGTAGATTAAAATGTGGAGGGACTGGTGAAGACACATGCAAAATAAGCTGATTACCCGAAAATTACCAGTATTCACAGCAACAATCAGTTTATTAATCATTTTTTTTTCTTTTTTACAAATTTTTAAGGACAGTAGAAAACATTAAAGGGTAAAAAAATTACAAAACGATTTTTCGCAACACGTGTGTAAATAGATACACAATCATCGTTTAAGTGTTTCCTTACATAGACGCAAGAGTAGATGACTATTAACACGTACATACAGAATATCTTTTACATTTTCCATTCTTTAAGATTGGTATGCTAAAAAATATACCAGTCACACATCTCCAACTGGTCAAATTAATGCCCCTCCTCCCTTCATTTATGTAGAAGTCTCCGTTGAGATCTTGATTGCCTTGGAAGACCATAAAACTAAGAACCTACCTACTTTAAGAATAACACGCAAAATTTGTAAAAGCAATTATTAATTTCTATTCCCAAAATAAGCTCAAAATCATTTGGCAAAATGTTACACACATTCTCTCAAGTAGGGCTACCTTAAGCAGTAGGTAACCTTAATTCAAATTTTTAATTTTCAGAAGGATTGGAAGACGACAAATCCAGAGACATCAAGAAACATTCAGGTTCAATGAAATTTGATAAATTATCAATCACCAAAAAGCATTTCAACAATTGTAATAAGTTCATAAAACACAGAACATACTACTGTACTTTCAAAAAAAACAACACAAAATAGGCAGAATAAGTTTTACAGTTACATGACATGAGTGTGCATCCAATGATTGACTGTCATTTCACTCCAGGATATCTTTAAAATTGTGGGAGGAGGGAATGGAATTAATGAAAATGGCCTTCCAACTCAAAGGGTATTTTAAGAATAACAATTCTACCTACTGTTGAAGCCTATTATAGGTCAAGTCAGTAAAAAATCAGGAAGAACATTTCATGAAATACAAATAGCAGAAAAACATACCAGTGCTATGAAGAGAAAGCCGAGGAACTATCCACACAGTTCCAAACTATTGTTGAGGATCAACTTCTCAATGGCTGTGTATATTTGGTCCCAAACCAAACCAAAGAGAAGTGCATCATTGGAAAGCACTCAAAGAACAAGTTTAAGTGCACTTCACGGTTTAGCGGCTGGCTCCCACACATAATATAGCATTACATGTGAGCTGTATGAACAATATTGTCAACAAGCTTGACAATTTAATCACATGACTTAGCAACAACTCTACCATCTACTTACACAACTTACAGGAAAACACAATTGGAACCACAGCCTTTCAAACAAGAGAAACATTTTAACAAAGCAGTGAAAGCTTTTATCTGCCTAGATTTTTGACTTGACTTAAATAAATTTTGAACTGAAAATGTAGAAGACTTACTTGGAATAAAAATAAGTTCATAAATTAATTGTATAATAGACAAGCAACAATGGCATAAATTCTTGGTATATACTATTAAGTAGCAGATAAGTTACTGGACAGAAAAATACAGACCTAAAAGAGCTAAACATTCTGTAAACTCCAAAAAATACAAAAGCAGGGGGTAGGCGATTGCTTGATTTTAAAGGGAACACCCCCAAAAATTATCACAGAAACTTCAAGGCAAACTTAATCCTACAATTCTCCACCTAAAACTCATGATCGTCACATACATCTAAATAGACATCAAATGCTTCTCTGTTACAGTTGCCATCATCGTTGAAAACATATTTGTGGAAAGTTCCATCTAAACAAATACCTGCAACAATAGTAAAAATATGACATTTTCAGGACAAAATTTACAACGGGGGGAACACCATCTTATCTACAAACAAACTAGACATACCAATGACGGAATTCCGCAAGCCAAAAGCACAGACACAGGCACATTCGGGAGGGACTGTAAAATTTGCCAGTGCCCACTGGGATTCTCCATAAGTTCCAAGAATACCCATTTTAGAAAACCTAAAATATACAGTTTTATAAAAACATGAGTTTTACACAAATCTGAATTTTTATAAGTAGAATACATACGTGGACCGTCGATTAAGATGAGTTTTCTTCAATGCAAATATATGTATAGTTCCTTTATCACTTGAGCAGCATAAGAACTCTGAGTCCCTGCTAAAGTTTATACTGGGCACAAAAATTAGAACATAGTTATTGGTGTTAAAATGACAGGAAACAGGGGAAAATAAACTGTCTTCTCTGACACTCCAAAACTTACCAATACAATGTTGCTGGATCAGAGCCGCGTCTCAATTCTACCACTTGTTCCCTTCGCAATGTGCACCATACACGCACTAATGTCCCATTGCATGAAGCTGTTGCAATTAAAGTGCCTTGCTGATTTATTGCTAGACAAGATAGTTCTCCTTTATGTGCATTGATAGTAAGTGGTGTTGATGATATACCTGCCTCTGTATTAGACAAATCCTGAAAAAAAGAATGATGTAATTCATTAGTAAGGAACACTAGTTTTCACCACCAAAAAGCACGGAAAAGTTGTATGACATACAACAAGTTGTACACTCCCTATTTTATGTCCAGGAGATGCTAATAATTGCCTTTCTGCAGTAACAATTGGGCTGATTTCACACAACCCTAATGCATTCTCTCTTGTTTCAACAGTATACAATCGTTGAGCTGGGGCAGGAAAGCTAAAAACATGAATCTCCTTGAGCAGAGCCACAACCAATCTGTCAAAAAGAAAGAAATTATAACAAATAGAAATTATTCACTGACAAGATGAACCATTTTCATTTTCAAGTTCACATCCTAGAAGCATACTTGTCTCTTCTTAAACGGACAGCCTTGACGGGAGTAGTAAATGTTATTTCCAACACAAATTTTTTTGCATGATCATCATAAATTAGAACAGTGTTGTCAGCAAATTTAGGATGTGAACCACCAGCGACTATGGCAATGAGATTTGTACGATGTAGCATTTCACATATAGCTACACTGCCCATTAACTCCAAATCTGCAACAAAAAACAAGTTACAGAGAATTATTTTCAAAATTACATGCTTCCTCTTTCCTTTTGAACACACTGCACAATCTAAAAAAATACAGTGTCTTTCTGATGACCTAACTATACCATTTATACTTTTAAAAAAGGCTTCTTCTCTTAAACTTGACAAAAATTTCTTACCAAAATGAGCTTTTTCAACCAATGGATCCACATTGTATATGCGAAGTCCACTTTCCATGCAGCAAGTAAAGCATCCTGAAACCAAGAGAAATAAAATACAAAATGCATTCGCCAAGATTTGGTAATAAGATAAGTAACATGATGTGAGGTTTCAACTTAGTGACATCATTTTTATCATGTGGTATTCTGACAATATATTCTAAAACCTTTTATGCAATTCAGTGCCCCCTAGAAGTGCACTTTGGAAATGGGACAGCAATAGTTTTCCTATACCTGATCAACAATGACTTCTGAGTTCAAAGTTAGCGTCTTCAAAATACAATTTGGCCATGCGAAAACTGATTTTTCATGCTATCCTTTACAGTAAAAAAAAAAAGTCTCTCTCTCCTCATTTTAAAAGAAATGAAGAAATGAGAAATAAAAAAATTGCAGATTTGTGATGGTACCTTCCAGTTGGTATAATTTTAACCCGCCCTGAAGGGGAACCCACACTAACTAATGGCAAGTGCTTTAAACAAATCAGCTCTTCTTCCTGAACCAATCACAAATAAATTATTAAGAACAATGTGGTTGAGAAATTTCACATTGTGAAATTTCAATACTGGCAGCTATGTTTACATGCTGCCAATAGGTTAGGATCTTAGCCTTTCAACATAAAGTTTCCGACGGACGGCCCGATTACCACTACACGAACGAGATTTCAATTCCGCAACCAAATTCTTTAGTTCTTTAGGCACGGGGGTAACACAAACCTTGGTCTTGGTTGAACCTGAGGCTTAGCACTCCTCTATTGCTAGCCATTTCAGTGGAGCTGGTCAGTCAAGGGGAATATGACGGGTGCATAGTCTGTCTGCACCGAGAGTGGAAGAGAATTGCACTGGCATGTAGCGTCTCTCACGTGGAGGTTCCCCGAGTTGGAGCTTTCAGACGAGAGAAATGTTTCTCGCATTTCATATCTACGACTCAACGAAAACAAAGAGACCTCGTCTTCCTGCTCGCAACAGCTGATACAAACTGACTACGAGAGTCGAGTGCAGCTCCGCATAGCAAACAGCTTTCCTCGTCAAATGGAACCTAGCAAACGATCATCCATTTTCTAATTCCTCTAATTTTATTTTTTTACTGTTGTAATCCATCTGAGTTTAATTTAACGTTGACCCTCTCTTTTGGGTACCACAATATAAACTAGCAATTGGTTGCATCAGTACACCGCATGGGTGAGACGCAGTTTGAATCGGTGCTCCACGGATGGTTCCAACAGAGCACTTGAGGAAAATTACGATGAAGTCGGATCCAAGGGCAGTGCCGCAGTTTCATCAGCGGCTTAGTTTTGACACGGAAGATGTGCATTCCCCAAACGAAGACCATGCGGAAGTCATTGCGACGTCACACCGCATGACGTCACTGCCAGCCGTGACCAGCCATGTTGTTACTTCCCTCCCGAACAACGAACCTTGCTCGATACCTCTCAGCCCCTTGCCCGCTGAGTCAGCAGGACTGTGACTGTACACGGCAAACTGCCCTCGCACTAGGGCGTTTGTGCGCCTGGCGCTGGGGCAGCATGCAGGATGCATCCCGCAGCCGGCATTATGTTTTAAGTAAACAAGCCTGTAAGGCCTCCCCTCACCCTTTTCTCCTGGCGCAGAGCCACCTGAAAGGTGGACAAAAAGTAACACCTTGCCTCCGCAAGTAGGCAAAATGCGCTCCCTCAGAAAGGTCCTGGATACGCCCTGTCCGCGTCGTCGAAGAGTTGCGTTGCCCGGCCCACGACCGGGAGTTGGCGATCGAATTTCGAACAGCGGAAGTATTGAGTTGTTGTCCGATGAGTGGTGATTCGGCGAACATGGGGACGGGGGCATTTTGGTGTTAGAATCGCTCGGGCACCGTGCCGGAGTGCAGGTAATCGGAAATTGGAGTAAATCAGGCGGCCCTCCGTCAGGGTGACCCCTGGAAGGCCTGGCGGCCAGGGAGCGTTCTGGTCGCAAGGCGCGGCCCATTCGACCATTCGACACAGCCACGGAGGATTCGAATTTCCAATATCCGCGCGCCAAACGCTTCGGGACGAAACTATCGCGGCCTGAGGATTGCCGGATGTGCGGGCCTCTTTTTCTTGTTGTCGGTTCTACGTTTCGACGCGTGTTAGGTGAGTCGCAGGATGAAATGATGGAACAGCTCCCCCGTGCAGCCATTCGTCGACGGCTTGCCGGTCGAGGAGGGTCGCTGCGCTGCTGTCATGAGGAACCGAGAGGCCCGGGCGCGTTCCCCGGGGACGCGGGGGCGTCGGTCCAGCTGGCAGGTGAGGGACAGGTGCAGGCTACTAATTGCAAATGGTGTTGAGACAAGTTACTTATGCTAGCCGCTGTCCTAAAGGGCGCCGCGCTGTCGCTGTTGGTGATTGCTGTCTGGGTCGCGTTGGTGGCCAGTTCCGTGGCGAGCCCCAGAACACGGCGCCAGTCAGAGCGGGCCGACGACCAGGATGGAGACGACATTGGCCTTCGACGAGCCAACGACACGGACGGCATTGACGACCAAGCTGCAGGAGCCGAATCGCAGGATGGAAGCCAAGAAGAAGGAAGTGGATCTTTAGACAGCGACCAGGATGGGCCAAGCGGAGGCCAAGACGACGGCTCGGGCGGATCCGACAGCGGAGCAGTCAACGGCTCCGCGGTCCAGGGCGTCCAGGATCAAGGGCAGAGTGATGGCCGTGGCAAAAGCCGGACGGCACGTTCGCCCCGTCCCGGGGGTGGGGGCGGGAAGGGTGGCGGGGGCGGGAAGGGTGGCGGGGGCGGCGGGGGCTGTTCAGGTGGCGACTGCGGTGGCAAAGGCAGTGACGGAGGGTGCCGGGGAGGAGATTGCGGTATGATGAAAGGCGGCGGCGGAGGATGCTCGGGTGGTGATTGTGGGGGCAGCAACAAAGGTGGTGGCTGTGCTGGGGGTGACTGTGGGGGTGGAGTAAAAAAAGTGGTACGAGTTCGTATAGTGGGTGTGGTGAAAGGGGGTTGTGAAGGTGGAGACTGTGGGGGTATGAAGGGTGGTGGTGGAGGCTACGAAGGAGGAGATTGTGGGGGTATGAAGGGAGGTGGGGGTATGAAGGGTGGTGGGGGCGGCTGTGAAGGTGGGGATTGTGGGGGTATGAAGGGCGGCGGAGGTATGAAGGGAGGTGGAGGCGGCTGTGAAGGTGGGGATTGTGGGGGTATGAAGGGCGGCGGGGGTGGCTGTGAAGGTGGAGATTGTGGGGGTATGAAGGGGGGCGGCGGTATGAAGGGCGGAGGGGGTGGCTGTGCAGGTGGGGATTGTGGGGGTATGAAGGGAGGTGGGGGTATGAAGGGCGGTGGCGGCGGTTGTGAAGGTGGGGATTGTGGGGGTATGAAGGGGGGCGGGGGTATGAAGGGCGGTGGAGGCATGAAAGGCGGGGGTGGTTGCGAAGGTGGAGATTGTGGAGGTATGAAGGGAGGCGGTGGATGCAGAGGAGGTGACTGTGGAATGTACAAAGGAGGTCACATGTCCCCCGGAGGAGGCGGTGGAGGCTGGAAAGGGGGTAGTGGTGGGGGCGGGGGTTGTGGGGGAGGCGGTTGTGGCAAAGGAGGGGGCGGAGGCGGAGGTAAAGGCGGCGGCGGCGGCGGCGGGGGAGGAGGAAAGGGTGGAGGCGGCGGCGGTTGCAAAAGTTGCGGGAAACGCTAGGGAAAACCAGAACGTTGCTATGAATGTTTGAAACTTTGTTACTGTCTAACTCGTTATTTGTGCATTCCCAATAAAACGAGTTCATTATAACCGAAGTTGACTGTCATTCCCTCACCTCACCAACCCCACCTCGTCTCGGGCTCGCCGCTTTCCCACACCGCCCACAGCGCGCACGCGTGCGAGGGGTTGCCAATGGACCGGGCGCATGGCTCTACTCCATGTGCTTCACAGGTGGAGTGGGGCCCTCAAAGTCAGAATCAAAGCACACTATCGGAAATAGGAACATTGTGTAAAACGCCAGACGTGAACCTCCTCCGACTGTTCGTTTAATTCCTTTATGCATGCAAGGAACACAGAGGGAAATGCAGCGGCACTACTCTTGGGACCACTGTATGTACTGTATGGAGTTCTTGCTGGAGTGAAAATGGGTTTGGTAAACTAGGGAAGCACCAAAGAGCATTACAGTCGTAACCATTGGCTTAGTGGTAACCAGTGTAGCCATGAGCGATTCTAGCGATCAAAGGGCTGAAATGTGGAACTATCATTGGAATGTGAATGCCTTGTAATGATGACAGTCTTGCTAGAAGGCATAGAGTCTGCCGCGGCTGCGCTCGAAAATACTGCACCCGCGTTGGCGTCGCACACGCATCACAGCATGTAGGGGAAAGGGCGGGGGAGAGAGAGAGACAACCGGAGAAGAACCGCTCTCTCCTTACGCAGTCCTGTAGCGGGAAGGGAGACTCCGGCCCCCCATCACGTCACCACGCTATTCAAACTTAAAAACCTATGGTCGTAAATATGTCTTATAACAACCATCCCTTAAACTGTGACGTTGAAGTGGAGTTGTCTTTTTTTGGCTGTCCCAAAGCATCTGAAGTCAGGAAATAACGAGACGCTATGGTAGCTGCCTCGCAGATCTACTCCAGATTCTCCTTCCAAGTCTTTTGTCGAGTCAACGCCCAATATTTCGTACGCGATGTGTTAGGAGCAAATAGAATAAATACGTTCGCCTTCTTTAAATGTGAAGCATTGAAATAAAATGGCATGGGACTGGGACTCCGAGAAATGCCACCGTTTCTAGGAATGGATGTTAAAACAGCTCCTCACTTGACCACGTAGTCCCGCGCATCGGAATGTGGCACTTCAAGATGGCGGGCAGTAGCTTGTCTTAATCGTCGCAACTTTTCTTTGTTTTCCGAGTCGTCTGAGTAGGTTTCGCTCTCCGACTTACGAGTGACGATGTGTAGTTTAGTGTTCGGCTCCGTTGCGTTGTCGTGTTCGTACGCAGTTCGTGTGACTTCGGAACATTTTACGGATTAAGTGAACTTGGAACTGAGTAGCCTTCGACAGTTCCGAAAGCAGAGATGGTCGGACGGATTCGTGTTGTTTATGAAAGTGATCGTCTGCCGACCGTCTGCTTTCAGTCTCAGGGATTGTTGATCAACAAAAGTGATTCTCGTGCTCTCTCATCATTTGTCTAGTGTTACACACGATTAACTGCTGTCCTGAGGTTTGTGGGTGTTTTCGAAAAGTCGGTCTAACCTAGGCCCCTTGGTGGCATTCCTTACGTTTGATTCAGTGTCTTTCTTTGGCGGGACAGAATGGGATTTGATTTGTGAACTTATGTGGTTGATAACGTAGTAATACCTAACCTTGCTTGCCCACCTTGGTGTTGAGTACTTCCAGAGACATACAGACAATTGACTAAAACCTGTTGGCTCACCTGTTGCATTCTTTTCTCTCCATGTCAACTCCTTACAACCTTCTGTGGCACAGTCATATATTTGTGAGACCATTCTCCTGTTCATTTTATCTCAATTTCATTGAGTTTTAGTCAGTTATCTTATGATGTGATCTGTAAACTGGGAAAATGAGCTTAAATCCTGTTCGTTATCAAGTCCGATAGTTCTACAGACTGTTGGTTATTTGCTCACACTTCTTACACATACTGGTTCTACTTCAATTCTTGATTTCAATTCTCCATTTCTTTATTGTTTGTGCTTTTTGTCTTTTTAAGAATTAATATTCATTTTGTGGCATTCTTGTGGAGCTCTGACCAATTGTTTATCTATTCCAATATCCTCTTGGTTATTCTGTTTTTTTTCTATCTTAGCCCTGAATAACTGATGATATTGAAGTCAATTCTGTGTGTGCCTGACAACAATCAGCAATTGCTTGTACTAGACAGTGTTCTGAAACATTTGTTTTCATTTCTGTAGATTGATTTGGGCATTGAGTGACTGTTCATGCACAACGTTTTAAGATGTTTAAAATAACCAAAGCTCCCAAACATTGGATTTGACCTCCGCTTTTCTTTTCTCTTCCAGAACTCTGTTGTCATCGCGAACCCATCTCTTCAAAGGAACAGTGACATGGGAATGGATTACAGTGCCAACATATCATGAAGCAAACAAGCAGTGTACAGTGAATTTTTACAATATATTAAAGTCAGTGAAATGTAGGCCTACAGAATGATGCTGCAATGTCTAGGCAGACGAGGCAGGTACCGCATTAAACGGTACCTTTGTAAATGTGGAAGTGCAGTGAGTGTGTTAAGTGACCAACAGTGTCAAAAGTGAAAACTGTGCATGTGGACAGAAGAGCGGGGCCCACCACCACTGGGCCCCTGTCTGGTCCCTGCGCTCCCGCGCCCTGTCGGGTCTAGCATGGGCCAGCAATCGTTTGCCACTATGAACGCTGCAACTTCAGGGAAGTTATCGACCCGTACAACGGGCTATCACCAGAAAGCCTTGGCAGAAATTCGAAATTCTCTCCTGCCATTTGCCAACAGTGGTGGTGATAGCAATGTTGGCTCTAGTGCTGCAAGTACAATATCAACCCTCTCAACAACAAGTGGTGTTAGTTCAGCCTCTGGACTAAGTGGATTCAGTGCAGCTTCTGGCGGAAATGGATTAGACAAGGATTTACCAAACCAGCTCCACAACATGGGATACACCGAGGTAAGTGCCTTATTTGCTTTCTCTAAACTATCCTAGTCCCTTGCATTTTTAAAGTCCAATCGAAAAAATATTCTTGGCCGAGAAATACTGTCAGTGAAGGAAATCTCTGTATATATGTCATTCAGGGCACAGAGCCAGTGTGTAAAGTTATATGCCCGTGGGGTTTTTGTGAACCCCTCGCGTAGGGGTTCATTTTTCTCGAATTTGTCCGCGCTGACGTTCGTCCCGTCGAGGCGCTCGCGGCCCAAGCGCCCCAATCGGCCCAGTCGGCCCAATCGGCCCGATCGGCCCGATCGGCGCAGAGGGAAAGCAGAATGAGGTGAGGACAGTGCCATTGCGATTGCTGGCAGCGTTCCGAGATCGCCAGACCGCCTTTTGTTGAGGGAAGCGACTAAGCGACGCGGCCACGCCAGGCCACGCCACGCAGGGGTCAATCGCTGTGCCCCGCGCGTCGCGTCTCGCGTCCACCACGCGGCTCCCTCTAGACAAAGAAAGGCCTTTCCCGAGTGCCGGCGTGTGGGCCGTGTGGGCGCGCGTGCGAGGGCGGGGGCGGCGGCGGCGGGGGCGCTCGCTGCACCTCTGCCAGTCGTCCTGCCGCCCCCGGGAACGCCCTCGGGAACGCCCTCGGGAACCCCCTCGCGATCACCCTTGCGAACCTCCTCAAGGCCTCAAGGACCCCGACGACTGCATTCTGCGTCGTGTGTTTCGGAGACGCCTCAGCTCGGCGTGACCTTGCGTCGCCTTGCGTCGCCTTGCGTGCCCGGCTTCGGCCGCGACCTTGCTGCACTCCCTCTGCTTGGCGTTGCCTTTGTCAGCCCCTCCTCCGCGTTGCTTGGGGAGTCCGTTGCCTACGGGGCGTCCCACAAATCCCATGGCGGGCCGGGCTAGGGTTTGTCCGGTCACCCTGAATGCCCACGACGGTGGCAGTGCATTGCCGTGCATTGCCCCATTGAGTGCCCCTTGAGAAATGCAGGGCTCTGAAAGTGTCCATAGTTGTGGTGGCCTCGGCCGGCCCATTCCGTGCATTTCGGGTGGCGGTCCTCGTCGCGTCCCTCGCGGCCCGGTGGTCGGCGTTGACGTGGTCGCGGGATGGCTTGTCCGGCTTGTCGCGGTGCGCCCCGCTTCGCCTGTTTCGCCGCCGCTGGGCGTGGCGCCGGCCGCGGCCGAAGTTGGCCGAAGTTGAGGCTGTATGTCGGATGGTCGAATGTGAGGCGCGCGGCGCGTTACGCCGTGCACGCTGCACGCTGCACGCCCCGCCGGACGGCCGGACGGAGTTTCCAACAGTGTAGCACCAGAACAGGCCACTGCGGCGTGGCCGTGGCGGCCGTGGCGTGGCGGGGTAATTGCGCTTCTGGAATGCGGCTCGGGAGGAGGCGGAGGAAATGTGGGGGGAGGGGACGCGTTGCTGCTGCGGTGTGCGCCCTGCCCGCCGGCCCTCCCGGCCCTCCCGGCTCTCCCGGCCCGCCACTGGTGTCACTTGGGCCCCTCTGGAGGCTTTTGGCGGGGCGGCCCGAATCCGACCAAGCAACGTTTCCATATTTCGGCGGCTCGGCGACGGTGAGGCCCGGCGGGGCAGATTGGCGTCGTGGCCGCCAAGCCGCCGCGTTGGGGCGTTGGGGCGGCTGGCGGTCCCGGACAGGGCCCTCGCTGCCCTCGCTCTCGGCCGGTCGGGCAGCATCGGGACGGCTTGGAACGTCCCCGGGCCGCGGGCCACCCTCGGCTCCAACGGCGGTTCGGCCGAATCTCGGCCTTATCCTCACCAGAGTTTGGATCACTTTCAGCGTCCGCTGCGCCCTGCGTCGCCCTGCGTCGCCCAGTCAACTCGCTGAGCGTTTGTCGTGCCGTCCTCGCCGGCGGTGCCCTTGTGTCGAGTGCCCGTCGCGAGGCGCAGGGTGCAGCAAGGGTGCAGCAAGGGTGCAGCAAGGGTGCAGCAAGGGCGCAGCAAGGGTGCAGCAAGGGTGCAGCAAGGGTGCAGCAAGGGTGCAGCAAGGGTGCAGCAAGGGTGCAGCAAGGGTGCAGCAAGGGTGCAGCAAGGGTGCAGCAAGGGTGCAGCAAGGGCGCAGCAAGGCGCCGGGGCCCTTGCCGCCTTGCCGGCGGCGCGTGTCCGCGCGTGACAGCTCTGGCGTGCCGTGCGCGCACGTCGCGGCCGGTCGCGGCACACGGTCCACGCCCCTTCCGGGGTCCCAGGCCGTCCCGGCCGTCTCGGCGGGCATGACATGCTGCCCGTGGATACAAATCGGCGCAGCGCGATTTCAAAGCATGGGACAAAATGCGACACGCGGCGGCACCCCGTCGGTCTCTTCGGATCCATCGGGTCCGAAAGGCTGACATCGTCGCTCTGCCTCCCTCCCGTCGGGGTGCGAGAGAGACAGAGCGTCGAAACGGCTCTTCGGAATCCCCCGCCCCGATAGTGTCCGGTTCGCACCGCGGGTTCATCCGCGACGTGGGCGAGTCGGTCCGTCCGCACAGTCGCCTTGCTTGCTGCTTGCGCAGTTCCCCCTTTTTCGCAGAGTACCTGTGGAATGCGTGGCGGCGGGCTGTTTCTTTTTTGCTGTGTGCGTTCTTTGATACGGTTGGTTTTTGTGTGGCCCGCTGTGTTCCCCTCATTAGTTTAGCGCCGGCGTGTGTGTGTTGGGAAAGGGAGGGGGCCTGCGGCGAGGCGGGGCGGGGCGGGGCGGGGCGGGGCGGGGCGCCCTCACATTGCTCCGCATTGCAGCGGCGTGCCTCGCGAGCCCCGCGTCCCTGTTATCGCTGCGCGCTGCGCCGTGCTGCGCCACTGGCCGTTTTGCAGCCGCTGCGCTTTTTCGGTGGCGTTCTGCTTTTTATCGGTCGCCGGCGCCGCGGCGGCCTGGCGGGCTGGTCGTTTGGCATCGCGAGTCGGGTAAATTGGAGCGTCGTAGGAAAGGAAAGGAAAGTCCCGGCGCCGCGGTGGTGCGGTGCGCTCTGCCCTGGCTCTGCCCTGCTGGCCGGGCTGGCGGCGCTGGCAGACGGAGGCGTTTTCTCCCCGCGTCCAGTAAAAGGCAGGGTCGCTACCCGTCTGTGCCAGTCTGTGCTGCCTGCCGGGCTGGCTGCTGGCTGGCCCGTGCCGTTCTCGGCGGCGCGCGGCGGCGGCGGTTCAGCGCGCGGATCGGCGCGGCGGATCAGCGGAGGTCAGGCTGTTCGGCGCGCGGTCTCTCGCGGGGCGCGGCGGCGGGGCGCGGCGGCGTGGCGGCGCGCGGGGCTTTCGCAGGGCGTCCCCCTCCCCCGGGCCGGGCTTTGGCCGCCTCATGGCCTGCCTGGCTGGCCTGCCCGGCCCGCCTGGCCTGTCGGCTGAAATGTGGCAACGGCGGACGAGGCGGCAGACCTGGCAATGGTGCAGCGGCGCGCGGTGCACGAGAATGCGTAACTCAGGAAGACGGACCATGCGTTTGCAGCGGGTCTTTTGACGGGCACCTCCGTGGGTACCGAGGTGGCCGCGGTGGCCGCGGTGGCTCCGAGGCACCGTCGCCGGCCGGCTGCGGCGCACTGCGGTGCACTGCGGTGGCCACAGGAGTGAGTGCACATGAGTGCACATGAGTCGCGGCGGGGATGCCACCATGCAGGCCGACGTGCCGCGGCGCCGCAGGTGAAGCACCCTTTGCCCATGGTGCTGGTGCCCCTTGGTGTGTTGAATCAGGGCTCCCGCGAGTCTGGTGAACCAGTCAAGTCCGGGGGGAAATAAAACCTCTGGTCTCGAACGTCATGGAGATATGTACTCTAGCTTTTTAGCAGATGATACGTTCACGTATCAGCGTGCTTGTACTCTCGTGCAGAGAGTACCGAGTTTCCGGCTAGGCAGGCAGCAGTTGCCTCGTTGCCTGACTAGCAAGCCTAGAAGAGGCCGAGCGCCTCGCTGGCAAGGCAGCGGCTGGCTGGCCTGCCTAGAAGATTATGAGCGGAGGGCCCGCAGCGTGCCGCGCCGCGGTCACGGTCGCGCCGCGCGCCGCTCATGAATCGGGGCAGCTGCGGGGGCTCGGGTTGCGCGCGCGGCGTATAACCTCGACACCCAGCTCTCTAGTACTCATGAAGTGCGTCCCTCGCGTTGCGCGTCGTCACGAGACGCTGCTAGCACGCATCGCGTAGCTGCCGCCCCCCTCGCCCATTCCCTTGCCGAGACGCCACGTCCCGCCGCGCCCCGCCACACCCCGCAGCAGTCTACACACACACGCACTTGAACCTTGAGTGCGTAGAACGCATAGTGCAGCGCCCCCCGAACCCCTGCCCCTCTCGAGAAGCGGCGCGTCGGCAGTCGGCAGTGTGGGCCACTCTTGCTTATCTATCTTGAGGTCGGGTTCGGGTGGCGCGCCGGCCGGCCGGCCCCGCTTGGAGATGTTGCTGACGCGCCGCGTGCCGCGTGTCCAAGTACCGAACACAACTTTTACGGGTATTGAGTATTTATGTGATTAGCCACCAAATTGTGCATCCTCGCGTTGAAACAACGAAAATGATACCCAACACAAATGGTATCGGACATATGAGTGTCCCACCGTCATTGCGAACATGTTTAACACAAAACAATGGCACGTTAGGATATTCAAAAGTTATACTAAAACTGACATTTTCATGAATTACCATGCGTAAGAAATTTGTCAAAAAAGAGTTCCGAGTGTTTACTCTTTGACATAAATTGACAAAATGTCACATTCATACATTTAAATAAACATTCTCATAAGTATCATCTGCTTTCACGTTAGCGTTAGCGTTAACGTTTTTTTTTAAAATTATAGTGCGCTGAATTTCCCGGGAGCCTTCATGTTGGGGAAAATTTTCTGAAAATTCGTGGGGAATGTACCCGACCGTTCTCCGATACTAGAAGTCTTTGCCATTTGCATAAATTTTTCTGATGAATTGGGAATGAGTTAGGAGGTTTAGTTATGAGGAGGGCCACATTTTTTTTTATTTTATCCATCTTTCGACGGATCACGGCTTATTCGATTGTTGGCAATTTATGTTCAAGTGCATACGTATTCGATTTTTGGCAATTTATGTTCAAGTCATTTATGAATTGTTCCTACGTAAAGCTTCTAAAAAAATACGGAATTTTGATTTTTTTTAGAATGCATGTAATACCCTGTCGGTCTTCCTTTTCTAAAAGCTCAGCAGGGGGGGGGGGAGGAGGGGAGGTAAAAATAATAAAAAGAAGTGCCAGATCGAAAGCTGTATACATAGGGGTACCGATATGAGCCCCCATTGCTTTCGAAAATTTAGGTACAGTGCTCCCTGCCTCCGAGTTGAGGATTCGGGTGCCAGGTCCAGGTTGGAGAGAGCAGTAGAAACAGTTTAAATGCAAATAAACTGCACCTTCTTGTCGTCAGCCTTGTTAGTAGATATCGGTCTGGTAAAGTCTAGGCGAGCTGGCGAATCGTGTCACAAGTTGATCCGAGCGGGGTCCGGTCGGTGACGCGTTCCCCAGCACGGTCCCCGGCCGGGTCGGTCCCTGCCGCGGCTCGGCCCCTGGTTGGGTCCTCAGGCCGGCCTTTGCATCCCCGGCCGGTGGCGCCATGCCGCTCCACGCCACGCCACGCCACGCCGCGCCTCCCTGCGACACGAGGAATGCCTTTCCAGGCACATTAACATTTTTGTCAAATGGATGCGAGTCCGTTGGAGCGTAGCGCCGCCGAGCCGCGCCAAGCAGCGCCACGCCGAGCCACGCCGAGCCGAGGAGGCGATTCCAACGAATGAGGCACTCCACTCGCCTGGATGGATGTGGCTCTGGCTGCGGGGCTCGGTGCAGCCATCGCAGCCTATCGGAGCGCGCCGTGTCCGCGCCCGTCTTCCCCGCCGGTGATCTATCGGCAGCGCGGCCAGCGCAGCGCTCGAGCAGGACCAAGCATGTTTTGACGCATTTTTTAAGCCGGCTGAAATGGCGCCCAAACTCGGGCTGCCGGCCCGACCCGGGTGACGCGCCACGCGACGGCCGAGTGGCGCCACCGCGGCGCTGCCGTGCGGACGCGCTGGACGCGCTGGACGCGCAAGCTATGCATGTTTATATACATGAGCCGGCCGTTCCCACGCGGCGATGCTTGTCGTGGAAAAAAAGCTAGATGCCTTTTAATTGGGAGCGCTGCAGAGCTGCATCGCGGGCGTGGCGCATTCCGCCGGCCCGTATACATATTCAATCTTTTGCTCGGTTTCCTTGTTTTTCGATTTGACCTGTTGCCATCCCGAACAGATTTCGAGCTCCACGAATTGAACGCGTGATGAAACCGTCACGTGACGTACTTCAAGGAGCAGGCAGTACGGTTGTACCATATCGATTCGAGTCCAAACTGGACCAGATAGCTCGCAATTTGTTGGCGAGCGATAGCGAGCCCTTGCCGTGTTTGGGCGCTCCAAAAAGTGACTGGTCGTGCGTCTGTCTGTCTGTCTGTCTGTAGCGTACACGCTCACGTTTCTCAGCAACTACAACACTAATAGTTACCAAATTTTGCACCGAACATCCCCTAAAGGTCCTACAGGGGGAGTTTATCTTGTATTCACGATTACTACCGTTTGAAATATTCAAAACATCTTTTTGAATTAGGTTCTTAGCGTGGTTAGGTTGGCAGCATATACAGCAATTTTTCATACTTGCGGCCGCGGCTCTCAAATACGGGACTGGCAAAACATTGGCAAATAAAACAAAATAGAGAGGAGAAGGGCTTAGAAGTGAGTTCGGTCTTAGTTTTTCGATATTCTAGAATGATTGAAACCTCTCCGGAGTGTCAACACAGTGAAATACGGAAAATGAAAGTGACAATGATTACGCGTTTCGTCCGTCCGTCCGCCCCCTCCCCTCCCCCGCCACAGGGGAAATGTTTTAGTCAGTGGAGTGTGTTTGATCGTTTGATAATTGCAAGAATGATTTGGTCTTTTTAAGTTTTGAGAGTGTATTTCCATTTTTATTCTCAGACATTATACTTTTTAGTTGTTTGCTTTGCTCAATAACAGTTAGAAAATAGATCAATGCAATCTAAAAGTACAAACCAGACACTAATCTTGCCAAAATAAATAGTTTTTGCTGACTCTTGGCACTGACTCTGGGGACAGGCTTCATAGCAATGCTGTAAGTTTACTATAGTACTAACCTTAAAGATAACTATATGGTGAGTGAGAGTAGCGCATACATGGTTTGACTTTGACATCTGATTCAATGAGACGATTCAGTGACTTGGTCATATGATTTCATGAGACGATTCTTTTAACTTCATCATATATTGTCTGCGACAACTGGTAATTTGTGTTGGTCATAGTTTGAGTTGACTCTCTTTTTAATTTACTAAGAATGTTAGGTAAATACTTATGCTATACTGTTTTAAAGATTAAATATCACATCATGACTATCTTTATGAATAAGATTAACTTGCGTTTAGCAATAAGTGGGCTCGACATTGAATCAAATGGAACGATTCGTTGGATCTGACAGAAGGTCTTCTCCGTAAAGTAGTTGCAATCAGCCTGCCTGTAAATGTGTCTCTTTTTAATTAATTGAGATAAATCAATGTAGTTTTATCCACTAGTTTAAAATAAAAGGGAGATAAAAGGCGTTTTAGGTATTACTTATAACATTGTGTATTCATAAGTTCAATAACAAGGAGATATCGAATGGTAATTGAAGCATTTGTGAATCGTATTAAGTAATTCAATGCTGGCTGTTGAATGTTACTCGACTGAGTAACAGTGTCAGGGTTCATGTTACGACACAATGAACAGGAAACACACTTAGAAATCGCGAAAATGACTTCCAATTTCATCCCAGACCATTACTTTTCCCAAAATTTACCAATTTCTGACCAAAATTTTGAAGTCGTGTTCTGCATAGTTTCCTGCAGTTTTGGGTGTGCTGATCACGAAAATGACTTCCAATTTCATCCCAGACCTTTACTTTTCCAAATATTTACCAATTTCGGACCAAAATTTTTGAGTCGAGTTATACATAGTTTCCTGCAGTTTTTGGTGTGCTGATCACGAAAATGACTTCCAATTTCATCTCAGACCTGCACTTTTCCAAATATTTACCAATTTTGGACCAAAATTTTTGAGTCGAGTTTTACATAGTTTCCTGCAGTTTTTGGTGTGCTGATCACGAAAATGACTTCCCATTTCATCTCAGGCCTTTACTTTTCCAAATATTTACCAATTTTGGACCAAAATTTTTGAGTCGAGTTTTACATAGTTTCCTGCAGTTTTTGGTGTGCTGATCACGAAAATGACTTCCAATTTCATCTCAGACCTTTACTTTTCCAAATATTTACCAATTTTGGACCAAAATTTTTGAGTCGAGTTTTACATAGTTTCCTGCAGTTTTTGGTGTGCTGATCACGAAAATGACTGCCAATTTCATCCCAGACCTTTACTTTTCCCAAAATTTACCAATTTGTGACCAAAATTTCAAAGTTGAGTTTCCCATTGTTTCCTGCAGTTTTCAGTAAGATAATCACGAAAATGACATGAATTCCGGCCCTTTAGTGACGGAAGACACTGTATTGGCCTTATTGTGCGCATATTCTTCGCCATCTCCTATAAGAATGTGTTCAGACGCATCGCTCGCCTACTACGCGCCCAAACTAAACGGCGCGTACTCCTAGTCTAGAGTTTGATGCTGACGGTGTCTGCCGTGCGGCGCCCCGCCCCGCCCCGGGCTGCGGTGGTGTGAGTGTCGCGTCGTGGCCCATCGGCTGACCACGGTCTGACCGCGGGCTGTCGCGGGCACACTGGGCGGATCGGAGCGGAGCTAGGCCGCCAAGCCCAAGCCGGGAGCCGCTGGCCGTGAATGACGCCGATGCGCGGAGCACCGCGCAGCACCGCGGAGCGAAGAACGAAGGCGGCAAGGCGGCTCACATGCCGGCCGGGCCGCGAGGGGCCGCGGGGGGCCGCGAGCCGCGAGGAGCTTCTTGAGCGGATTCCTCTCTGGAACGCGGCATGCGCGGCCGCGGCGGGGCGGCGACGGACTGGCGGACAGACAGGCGGGCAGCGAGTAGACGGATGGGTGCCACCGCACAGCACAGCCAGGGCCGCCAGGGCCGCCAGGACGGATAGGAGTCTCGCAATGATGAAGTACGTGCAGTGGCGGCGTGCCTGGCGTGTAGTCGCTGGGCCAAGGGAGGATGGCCTGGTGGTGGTTTCGCCGCTTAGTGCCTGGCGTGTAGTCGCTGGGCCAAGGGATGATGGCCTGGTGGCGGCGGTTGCGCCGCTTACGGAGAGTCCTGTCCGACGGCGTGCCTGGCGTGTAGTCGCTGGGCCAAGGGATGATGGCCTGGTGGCGGCGGTTGCGCCGCTTACGGAGAGTCCTGTCCGACGGCGTGCCTGGCGACCTCCAGCACGCATTGCGTGCGTTTTCTCTGGCCTCGGAAATGCGGCTTGGCTCGGCGCGCTCGGCGCGGCGTGCGCCCCTCGCCGTGTCATTGAGTGCACCGTTAGTGCCGATAGCGCAGGAATGCGCCGTTCCCACGCTATCTGACCGCGCCGCGCCGCCCTGCGCCGCCCTGCGCCGCCGTGTCGCTGCCGGACAAGCCGAGGGAAGGCCGAAGGGAGCCGAAGGGAAGCCCCACCACACCGAAAGAAGGATTCGCCGGCTGCCATGCCATTGTGTGCGTGCGGCATGGCCAACATGGCCAGCCTGAATTGCCTGGCTTTTGATCGGGAAAGGTTATCTCGACTCCGAGCGCAAAGCGAGCACACGCTAAAACTTTTTTCGAAAAGCCCCGCCGAAAATTCGGCGTAAATAGCCTTCTTCGGCGGACAACTGTCGCGCCGCGTCTAAGTTCGGTGGAATCACCCGCCGAACGCCGCCGAAAGCCGATGACGCGGCCGATGAAGGTCCGCCGAAGCTCGGTGGGAGTGCCCGGGCCCATGAGGCTCCGTTGTGCTTCGACGGCCTTCCGCCGAACGGCTTGCCGTCCATGTTCGACGCTCCTTCGTCAAATCAAATAAAATTGGGATTTTATGTAACAGGGCACGGAATATACTAGCAAGGCAACGTCAAATTTCACGTAGAATCTTATTTTAGGGTCAGTTGTGTAAATTGTCCAAGGATGTCCCGGTTAAAAGCGGATATGCAACTCAGAGCTAGGTTATGTCAGCCGTGACGTACGCCTCGCACCGTGCTTCGACGGCAAACCCCTGTCGCGATTCACGCCGTATTTTCGGCGGTATTCCTTCGAAGGTTCGATAAAAGTTTTAGCGTGCACACATGCCGTGGGCTCGGAGCTCGCGCCGCGTGCGTGCACTCTCTCACACTCACACACGCGCACGCTCGCGTTGGCTCTGTATTTGCACACGCGGGCGGACTGGCGCGCTGGAATTCGGTGTGTTGACACGGCGTTTGGAAAGGGGTTAAAAGCGAAAGGTTGAGCGGGCATACCGCACTGTGTGTGTGTGGAGGGGGGGACCGCCGGGACCGCTACGGAGGCTCCCCCCCCCTTCTTTTCGAATCGGTATGTTTTGAGGCCGCCTCTGGTTAGATTCGTCGATATCCCCGCGTCTGGCCGGGCCGAGGGCCGGGCCCTGTCACGAGACCGACTGGGATCGGACCGACTTGTTCCTAGGTGAAAGTGTTGGCCTATCGCGGGGACCGGGGGGCGGCGGGGCAGGCCGCTGGCCCAACGCGTAACGTAAGCTCCTCCATGACATCTGCCACGCGCGGAGCCACGGAGCCCTGAGGAGGAGGAGGGGGCCGATGCTTTCGCGACCGAGTGCCCCCTCCCCCTCCCTCTCCCTCGCCCCCGACTCAAGCGCCTGGTCGCGGGGTCAAGGCGGTGGGTGTGCGGCGCTCCGTGCCACTCCGTGCCACTTGGCGTGCAGTCAGGCGGCGTCCTGTCCACTCGGTTGAGGCCCTTGAGGCGTTGGGGTCAGCCAGTCAGTCGCAAAGTCCGTGCCGTCTGCCACCTCGGCCAGGCCACGCACTTTCACTAGTGGCGGGGCTTCCCTCTCCCTCTGTAATTTAAAAAGCTATCGCGGCTTTACCGCCGAGCCGGTCCGAGCCGAGCCGAGCCGAGCCGTGCCGTGCCGTGCCGTGCTCCTTGGTCCGGCGGGACGGTTCACTCCACCGGTTACTGGAAAAAGCACCCAGTGAGAACAAACCTGAAGACAGATATTTGACGGCTGCCGTTTGTGGTTTGATATGTTTAAAATTACGTCACTTGTGTTAGCCTAATGCTGTTCCATACATTCTAGGCCTGCTGCGTTCTCAATCCTGTCATTTAAAGTGCCAGTTTCTGTTCAAGACCGCGAACTCTACCGAACCAGAAACCCCCAGAAATCCAATTTATCTAAAAGACAGCGACCGTCGACTCGGCGCGGCCTTTCCTCGCAGTGCCCGACGTGCCCGCGCCCTGCCCGCGCCCTGCCCCCGCCCTGCCCCCGCCCTGCCCCCGCCCTGCCCCCGCCCTGCCCCCGCCCTGCCCCCGCCCTGCCCCCGCCCTGCCCCCGCCCCGCCCCCGCCCCGCCCTGCCCCCGCCCCTGCCCCCTGCCCCCTGCCCCCGCCCCCGCCTTGCCCCCGCCCCCTGCCCCCGCCCCCTGCCCCGCCCTGGTCTCGTGCTTCTGGAGCGGAATCTTCTTTGAAGGTGTTGCACGGAGCCACCGTGCCTCCGTGGGCTTGCGTGCGGCCCAGCCGGCCCGGCCGGCCTGGCGGGCCACGGGGCCGGAGTCGCTGCAGTGTCGCAACCTCCAGGCCTTCGAGGACGAGCGTGTCGCCGTGGAAGCCGCGGAGGGGAGCGCGGGGTGCTGCTGGGTGCTGCAGGCCGCCTGCTGGGCCTCTGGGAGTTCAAGTCCCCAGCGTATCGCCTTGCATTGGCAGTGGCGGATCCAGAAGCGGCCTATGGGGGGGGGCAAAGTAGCACTTTTTGCCTACTTACAGGGGCAAAGTAGCACTTTTTGCCTACCTTTCAGGCGGCTATCTAGGGGCTATGGGGGGGAGAACCCCATTGCCCCCCCCCCCCCCCCCCTGTATCCGCGCCTGTGCATTGGGCTATGCTCGAGCCGTGCTCGCACCACGTCGGCGTCGGCACTGGCTCGCCCGAGAAGACTGGCGCGCCGCCGTGCCCCCGGCATAGTACACCTTGGCGACGTCCCCTCCGAGGTCCCCTCGCACTGCACGGCCGAATGTTGGTCTCCGCCCGCTCCGCCCCTTGTGCCCGCGGCCTCCACGGCTTCCACGCTTCCACAGCAGGCTGATTCCGAGATTCGTTTTCGGCGCCGCCTGTCTCCCTCGCACCTACTCGGGACGCTCCATGAGTGCGAGAGAGACGGAGCGACGGAAACGGCTCTCGGAATCAGCTCGTCAGACGAACGAAAACGCGCAGGCCGCCCGCGGCAAGACGACGTGGCGCCTCGCAGCGCGCAGCAGGTGCGCTGCAGCCACAGCGCGAGGGTGGGTCGCGGCGTCGCGGCAGTCTGGTGGCACCCGCGGTCGGCGTACCCGGCACGCGACACGCACGCCGCTCGCCGCACGCACGCGCGTGGCTGCGACGGAAGCCGCGAATCGGGCCCGGCTGTCTCCACGTCTCTCCTCCGCGTGTGCCTCGGCGTGTGCCGGCGCGACGGCGCGTGAGTGTGTTCGCTGCGATGCATTTCAAGTTCCCCGCCGCCCCGTTCGCGACCCGCCGCGCCGCCGCGGACGCAGACCTCTTTAGCGAGCCGCCCGCTGGCCCTGGCAACGTTACCCCCAATCTTTTTATAGGCCCCTCCCAGGAAAAAGAAAAATGTGTACAGTACTCGTATATGCTGGTATGCAGCGGCGCGCGTGTGTGTGTGTGTGGGGGGGGGGGGGCCTTTGTGCCTCCACCACGTGTGTTCTTGACGTGTGTGTCTTCGCTCCTGTTCTGTCTCCATGAAGTTTTTCTTTCCCCGTGTAGCATGTTGACCCCCCTGCTTGCGCGCGCCGCCGCGTCGCGCCCGTGTGCTTGGGTGGCGTTTGGTGGCGCGACTTGGCGGTCCCGGCGGAATGCACGCGCTGCACGCGCTGCACGCGCTGCACGCTGACGTGGCTGTCGCTGCTGACGCGGCCCGTTTCCGGCGAGCTTTGCCAATTCCGCGGCCACTCCCGTGTCGCTTCCGGAGCCGCGGCGCGTGAGATTGGTTTCGGGACGGCTGGAATGAATGCTGAATGCTTACCGCCGGACTGGTCGGCGGCGTGTGTCCCGGCCCGGCGTGTCCTCCACGCCGAGCGCCCCCTTGGCCGAGGCAGTCCGCCTCGAACCCCAACCCCGCGGCCTACGCGCCTCGCGACACGCCCGGAGTTTTATTATAAAACGGTGATAAGGCCGGCGTGGGGCCGCGGGGCCGCGCGGCCGGCCCTCCAGGCGAAGGGGGGCGCGCGGCCGGCCCTCCAGGCGAAGGGGGGCGCTCGTCTCCGTCGCGTTGACTCGTTGTTTTGGCGGAAGTTTGGTGCCGTTTGGCGGCCGGCCCTGTTGTTGCAGTTCCGTTCCGGCCGCTCCGGCGGGCAGGGGCGGGCAGGGGCGGGCAGGGGCGGGCAGGGGCAGGGCATGCACGGCTATGGTGGGACGGCCCGCGAGCCCCGGTCGGGCCGGTGGGGCCCCACTGCGGCCTCTCCAGGGCCGTCCGCCGTGTCGTAAATTATGGCGGCGTATGATGAAGTGATTTTCCAGGAGCCGGACAGGCCGGACAAGTCGCCGGACAAGCCCGCGACGCCCCGCGTGCACTGGAGCCTCCAGAGTGGAGCCGAAGCCGAAGCCCCGTCCGGAGTCTGGACGCCGAGCGAGTTGCCCGGTCGGGATTAGGCCGCCGCCTGCCCCGCCCACCTGTCTGCGACGGCGAGCTGGACAAGCTGGAATGCCTCCAGGACCGCGTCTTTTCGCCAGCATTTGACGTGCTCGGGGCAGGCGGGGCTAACTCGCGCTTACAGTGGGGGAGAGGCGTGAGTGGATTCCGCGCAGTGCGGCCGTGAGTGGGAGGGGGAGGGGGGTCCCCGTGGAATCAGTGTGCAGCCCGGGCCGCAGGGCACGCAGGGCACGCAGGGCACGCCGAGGTAAGAAGACCAACGGCTTCAAGTTCACGGCCCGCGGTGGTGCGCGGTGCGAGTTGCCTATTGGCCCTGTGCGCGTTTTCTGCATACTTGGCGTTTCGTTTCCCACGCTGCCGCTCGCGCCACCGCTGCAAGTCGCTTGGCATGTTGGCATGCAAGCGGGCTGCATGCGGTAATGCAGTGTGTGTGCAGGCGGCGGCGCTGCGACGGCGATGACGAATGTCGCTCGCGGACCGCGTCGCACGAGGCGTCGCGGCCGTCGCGTTGCAGCAGCGTCCCGGCGTCGTGGGCGTCGCGGATGAGATCGGCCTTGTTTGCGGCGCACGGCGCGCCGGGCGTGCGGCAGGCAGGCGTCCGATAGGCACCGTGCCCGTGAATGGGCTAGGCGGCTAGGCCGGCGACGAGGTGCCCCCCCCCTTCCCCGCGCCCCGCCCCGCGTCCGAGTGCTCGGATTGTTTACGGCCGGGGCGCGGGGCGCCGACGCCGGGACTCGAACCGTCGGCATTTGCATTTTGATGGCATTGCTAATTGGTGGCGTCGCGTCGTCGTGCCAGGAATGCGCGGCGGGGTGACGTCCGCGATGACGGCGTGCCGAACGGCGGCGTCGATGGCCCAATAGCTTTTCTTGTTTACACGCCGTCGGCGCGCACGTTGCGTGCTCTTCCCGTTGTCCCTTCCGTGCCTCGCGAAAGCCTCGCGCCCCTCGAATCCATGAGGCACCGGCCGAGCCTCGCTTTGGGGCCTTGCGAAAGGGGGGGGGGGGGCGGCTTTGCGCTGGAATGCGTTAGGCCGTCCTGATCGCATCGGGCCGCCAGGCTACGCCAGGCTGGTTGCGCGGCAGGCGGCAAAACGCAGCAGGCTGGCCGCCGAACTGCCGCGGCGCAGCGGGCGCGGCGCGGCCAAGGCTTGCCTGCCAGCTTGCATTATGCACGCGGCGCGGCGCCGAGGAGAGGACGCCGATCAGCGGGGCGCTGGCGCACGCTGGCGCTGGCCACGCGCGTCACCGCCATCGCCACCGCCAGCCGCGGCCAGTCCAGCGGGTCCGCCAACGCCGCGGCCAGCCGCCAGCCACGCCAGCCACGCCAGCCACGCCAGCCACGCCAGCCACGCCAGCCACGCCAGCCACGCCAGCCACGCCAGCCACGCCAGCCACGCCAGCCACGCCAGCCACGCCAGCCACGCCAGCCACGCCAGCCACGCCAGCCACGCCAGCCCGCCAGCCCGCCAGCCACGCCAGCCACGCCAGCCACGCCAGCCACGCCAGCCACGCCAGCCACGCCAGCCACGCCAGCCACGCCAGCCACGCCAGCCACGCCAGCCACGCCAGCCACGCCAGCCACGCCAGCCACGCCAGCCACGCCAGCCCCGCCAGCCACGCCAGCCACGCCAGCCACGCCAGCCACGCCAGCCACGCCAGCCACGCCAGCCTGGCCAGACCGGTCCGAGGGAGAACTCGTTAACTTCCACGCACCCACGGCACGGCGGTAGCAGGGAGCAGCAGGCCGAGAGGGAAGCCCCGTCAGTCTGTCTCCCTCGCACTCACCCGCGGGGAGCTCAACGAGTGCGAGAGAGCGACCTCCCTCTCGGAACCGCAGTCTGCAGGGCCGGCCGAGGTGGCCCGTCCGCCAGCCGGGACGGCCGGGACTCTAAAGCGCGTCCCTTCCGCTTTCCCGCTTCGCGGTGCTGCCTGGTGCTGCCTGGGGCCCGCGGTCCGGTGCCGCAGGCCCGCAAGGAGGCCCCTGTTGCAGTACATCAAGTACATCGAGCTCTGCACCTGACGGCCAGATGGCACCCCTCCGCGGCGCGTCGGTCCGGGGCACCGCGATTCTACAGGACCAGCCATACCGCACGGCGCACGGCACGCTGCACGGGCGGCCCGGCAGACCGACGCGCGGACGGCAGGGCGGGCAGGGCCTGCCGGCACACAAGCGGAGACGGAGACGGCGAGATGTTTAAGATTCCTGGCATAGCGCGCGGACGTTAATAGCAGTGGATGCCCAAGCGCTCTCAAATAAACCACGCAACTTCCCTCTCCCTGCCGTGGCCCCGCCATCCCTGAGGGAGTCCCCCGACAGCGCGCGGCACGTCACCGGCGTGGTGGGTCCCCCTATGTTGTCTGTGGGTCCAGGCCGGGCCCCCTCGAAGACCCCGGCGCGCTCGGCTGACGAACCGAGCCCTCGTCGGAGTCGGGTGTTGCTTTGGTCACACCCCAGCCTGTCGCCGGGAGGGTGTCCAGTTCGTGCGGCGCTTACTACTGGCGGCCTTGGAGGACGTCGCCCCACTGCGTCCACTGCGTCCACTGCGCTCGCAGAGATTGATTGCGAATATTGGTTGCGTAACGCCCAATGCGTCCGTAACGCCACGCCTGGCGTACCCGACGTGTGGCCGCTGTCGGGCGGCCGGCACCGAACCGACTGCCAGCAATGGTAGCCGAGTCGAAGGAAAGGGGGTTTGGATGACGCGACGCCATGGCGTTTTCCGCGGAGGGCTGCGTGCGAGCGGGGCCAATCAACAGGTTGCCGCTCCGAAAAGACCCTACACTGCCGGCCGGCGCAGGCGCAACGCCCGGCGAGGCCTTGTCCGAAGAGCGCGCTTTTGTCACTCTCTCTTGCACCACTCCGTGACGCCCTGCGAGTGCGACAAAGGCAGAGTGATGCTCGGAGTCGTACAGCCTGCAGCAAGCAAAGCGCGGCGAGGAGGAATTTCCGGCGGCCCGGCGCGTTCGGTGCGTTCGGCGCGCTGCCGTGGCGCTTCCTCACGAGTCACCGCTTTTCTGGCGAAGTGGGCGGCGCCGCGTGCCGCGTGCCCCGTGCCGCGTGCTGCTTGTGTTTGGGTCTTGCGCGCCTCGCCGCCTCGCCCTACTCGCCCCGGCCTGCTCGAGGCTCTCGCGGGGCCGCGGCGGCGTGGGGCGCGGGGGGCGCGGGCAGGCAGGCAGGCAGGTGACACGCAGGGAGACGGGCCTGGCGAGGCTGGCGGGGCCTGGCGGGTAGGGGCCTTGTGGGCCAATACGAGGCTGGTCCCGCTCCGTCCTGCCAGTGCCTGCCAGCCAGGCTGAGCCAGCCAGCCGTAGGAATGCGCCCCTCTCCCCCTTTTCCCCTTTCCACCGCGTCGCTGTGGCTCTCCCCCTCCTTTCCCCCGCCCCCCGCCCCGCCCCCTCTCCTCCGCCCCCCTCGCCCCCCCTCGCCCGCCGCGCGTCTGGCCTTGCGTCGCGAGGTTTGGCGCGATTTCGAATATGCTGGCCGCGGCGCCGCGCCACGCCGTCGGCCGTGTCCGCGTACGCCGTGTACGCACGCCGGCGCGTCCCTGCGTGCTGCGCGTGCGTGCGTGCGCGTGCTCGACAAGGCGGCTTCCCGGAAGCGACGACTTGCAGCGAGGGCGTCGTCGGCGCCTTTGCTAAAACATTGAGCAAACGGTTGGCGCGAATGCTAGAGGCGCCTCGTCACCTCGCTGGCACATTCCAGGCCGCCGGCCGGGCCGGGCGAGGTGGTTACGATGTGGATGTCCTTTCCTTTCTTCGCCTCGCAGAGGAGGCCTCAGCCACGTGCTCCGCGTGCTCTCTTGTACACTCGCAACCCGATTTGTTTTCATTGAACCGTTTCAGTCTGAATGACGCGCCTCTGACCGCTCCGCTCGTGATTCGCGTGCTGCACTTGTTGACCGCCATGACCGTCGGGTGTGTTGCACAACCAAGTGATGCCGGGCGGCGGGCGTGTGCCACCGAGTGGTGACGTAAAAGCGCCACGGCGTTGTCATGCGCGTCGGTCCCTGTTCTAGGGCCGCTCCCAGTGTGTCAGGCGCCACGCCGCGTCCCGCTGGCTGGGCCAATGAGTCAGTCGCAAACAAAGGGCGCGCCCAATGACACCGCGCCGCGCTGACCGCGACACCGCGACCGCATCGGGAGGGCCGAAAAGCGGGCGGGGACTGGACTGGGCTGGATAGCCCCGCCGCGTGCAGGCCGCGCGCCTAGAGCCGGCCGTGCCGTGCCGTGCCGTGCCGGGCCTAGCCGGTCGGGCTGGCTGGCCTAGGCTGGCCCGAGGCCCACAAGGCGTGGCGTGGCCAGGCCGGCCAGGCGAGCGTGACCTCGGCGGACATTCCATTACACACTGCCTTACCGCGCCGCGCCGGTCCATCCCAATGCAAGGCTCTGGGCCTGCACGCCTGCACACGGCTACGTGACGTCACACTTTCCAGTGCACTGTAGGACTGTGGGCTGGCCGCGCCGCCGCGTTATCTCGGCGAGCATTGTGGGAGATGCCTGGGCGATGCCTGGGCGATGCCTGGGCGATGCCTGGGCGATGCCGTGTCCGCGTGCGCGGCACTGTGACTGTGCCGCTCTGACGCGCCGCGCCGCCGCCCCACCCGCGGCATTCCAGCCATAGCCAGCTCACGGATCGGCCCATTGCGATTATTACCCTCGAAAAAAGAAAGGAAAGAAACGAAAAGTAGTCTGGCGGGACAGGTGCGGCGCTCGTCCCGGAGTCCCAGGGCGCTGGGGCGCTGAGGCGCTGACGCATGGACGTCACGCCGCCGTGACTGCCGTGACGTCGACAGCGCTCAGCGAGAAGGGCGGACAGGGGTTCCGCGGCGCGACTCTTGGTGGGACCCCAGTTCCCCCATTTCATGACGTGTTGTTTGGTGTGTTGCAGCTGAAGCAGGCGACGCTGGAGGCCGTCAACGGGGTGGGCCTGAACGGGCTCAACGGGCTCAATGGGATGAACGGCTTGAACGGCAAGGGCCTGAACGGGCTCAAGCTGATGCGCAAGCCGAGCCTGGAGCGCGCGGGGGAGGCGGACAGCGGCGCGGGCAGCTCGCGGTCGGACAGCCCCCGCCTCATGGACCTGCAGTGCCCCATGCCCATGCCCATGACGAGGCAGTACAGCCCGCCGCCGCCGCCGCCGCCCCGCAGCGGATCCACGCCGCCCCCGCCGCCGCCGCCCCACCACGCGGCCTACCCCAGCAACGTGCAGCAGCTTCTGAAGCGCATGTCGCCCGCCCCCGTGGTGAGTCACCTGCATGATTGAATTCGGAAGTAAAGGGGCTGCCCCGCCGCCCTGCCGTCGGCCCTGCTCGCCCTGCTGGCCTGCGGGTCGGGTGAGGTGGGCGGGGCGCGGGGCGGGGCAGGCGGGGCCAACTGCATTTCTGATTGTGACTCATCGGGTACTGCTGCCTGCCAAAGCCACGGCCGGACCGAGGCTGCTGGAGGCCAACGTGTTGCTTTTGCTCTTGTGCTTGACGCTGTTTGACGGTCTTGTTTGTCGCAGGTGCCGACGCGGTCCCCGGCCGCACCGCCGCCCCAGGTGGACCGCGCCCTCCCCGCGCTGCCCGCGCTGCCGCCGCCGCCCCAACGGGGCACGAGTCCCAGCGGAGGGCGCCAACCCATGATCCTGCAGAACGGGCCTCAGGTGCAGCAGCAGTTGTCGCAGCAGATGCAGGCCCTGTACCAGACGGGTGTGGCCGGCGAGCCGCCGCCGCCATACCCCTTGGTGCCGTCGTCGCCGGGCCCCTGCGGCTTGGTGTCGGCGCCGCCGAGCTACTCGGTGTCCATCCAGAGCCGCCAGAGCCCGACGCAGGACTACAGGAAGAGCCCCTCGTCCGGCATCTACTCGGGGCCCACGTCGGCCGGCTCGCCCAGCCCCGTGACGGTGTCGAGCGCGTGCGGGGGCGCGGTGACGCCGCCGACGGGGCCCTCGGTGACGCGGCCCACGCCGATGCTGGCGTGGGGTGCGCGCCAGGCCAAGACGCAGCCCCCGATCATCATGCAGTCCGTCAAGAGTACGCAGGTGCAGAAGCCCATCCTGCAGACGGCCACCGCCCCCGCCCAGCCCGCCACCGCCACGACGCCCACCTCCGCCCCCGCGGCGGTGGGCGTGGCCGTGGGCGTGGCCGTGGGCGTGGCCGCGCAGCAGGCGTCCAGCCCCTCGCCGTGCACCGGCGTGCAGCCACCTCCGCCGTCGTACGCCTCGTCGATCCAGCAGAAGCAGCACTGCAGCAAGCCGCCCGCCCCGCCTCCAGTGCCCCTCACCCCTTCCGGCGCGCCCTCACCGGCGCCTGCTCCATCTCCTGCCCCCAGTGCATCGCCAGTGACTGTGCCCACCACGGAGCCGCCCAGCTACGCGTCCACCATGCAGGTGCTGGCGGTGCAGCGCGGCGTAGCCTCGCGGCCGCTGCCCCCTCACTGCCCGCCGCCGTACGGTCCTGACGACCCTTGCGGCCACGGCAGCCCGCACGCCAACTCCCATGGAAATCCTCATAACAATCCGCATAGCAATACCCATAACAATCCCCACAGCAACCCGCACAGCAGCCACCATAACAACTCGCACAGCAGCCACCACGCCAGCCCACACAGCAGCCCCCACGGCATGCTGCACGGCAACCCCCACGCCAATGCGCACCCCAGTCCCCACGGCAACCCCCACGGCATGCCGCACGCCAGCCACCACGGGGCGCAGGCGGTGCAGTCGCGAACCTCGCCAGCCAGTGCCATCCTGCAGCGCAAGTACTCCTCCCCGCACCCGCTGCCTGTCGGCCAGGACCGCCAGGACGGCCTCGGGGACACCACGGACGGGCCGCGGCTGCTCAACGGTGACCACGGCCCCACCCCGCCCCTGCCACCCACCGCCTCCTCGTCCGTGACCAACAAGTGCGGCATGCAGAATGGCGACAGGAGGCCGGCGCCCAGTCCAGGCCCGCACCACATAGTCAAGCACCAGTCACCCATCCCAGAACGGAAACAGTTTAGTAAAGAGAAGGAGGAAGAGCGAAGGGACAGCAGGGTTCGCAACTACTCCCCTCAGGCTTTCAAATTTTACATGGAGCAGCACATTGAGAATCTGTTCAAGTCCAGTCAGGCCAGGCTGTTCAGAATCAGACAACTGGAGAATGAGATGAAAAAGGCTGATCTTAGTTGGGATGCTCAGTTCCACATGCGGAAGATGCTTTCCAAGAGGGAATCCAACTACATTCGCATGAGACGAGCGAAGATGGACAAATCCATGTTCACAAAAATAAAGGTAAGAAATTTTCTTACTTGCGTTATATGAGTTCATAACTTTGATTGTTCTACTTATAAACCTTGCCTTGCAGACTATCGGTGTGGGTGCATTTGGGGAGGTGACACTTGTGAAGAAAGTGGATTCAAAGCACCTATATGCGATGAAAACTTTGCGTAAAGCAGATGTTCTCAAACGTAATCAGGTTGCTCATGTGAAAGCAGAGCGTGATATTTTAGCCGAGGCTGATAATGAGTGGGTAGTGAAACTATATTACTCATTTCAGGTATGTTATTTTGCCCAATTTCTTCAATTCAGAACATTATTCAAACTCAATTGAAATGTTTAATCAATTGGTTGTTTTCTTGTTGATTCCAGGACAAGGATAACTTGTATTTTGTTATGGATTATGTTGCTGGAGGGGATTTAATGTCACTTCTCTGCAAATATGGAGTTTTTAAGGAATCTCTTGCTCGGTTTTACATAGCAGAGCTCACTTGTGCTGTAGAAAGTGTTCATAAGATGGACTTTATCCATAGAGATATCAAACCAGACAATATTTTAATTGATTCAAATGGCCATCTGAAACTTACGGATTTTGGCCTATGTACAGGATTTAGGTGGACGCACAATTCCAAATATTATCAAATAAATGGTAGGTTTTCTCTCGTTCAATTCAAATCCGAGACTTATGTTACCTAATGTTGTATTTTTCTCCTACCTTATTTCACTTGACTAACTTTGGTCACTCACCTATCTTTCAGGAGATCATGCCAGGCAAGACTCCATGGATATACCTGATGATTGGAGCTTAGGTAAAGAATGTAGGTGCAATCCTATGAAGCCCTTGGAACGACGAAGGAGACGTGAGCATCAGCGCTGCTTAGCACATTCTCTTGTTGGAACACCTAACTACATTGCACCTGAGGTCCTTCAGAGAACAGGGTACACTCAACTCTGTGATTGGTGGAGTGTAGGTGTTATTCTCTATGAGATGCTAGTCGGTTCACCTCCTTTCCTTGCCAACACTCCTGGTGAAACACAATATAAGGTATGACATTTACTCTTATTAATTACTGGTCTTAATTTGGAACCAGTGTCAGAACAATGCTATTTTGCTGCAGGTTATTAACTGGGAGACGACACTTCATATTCCGAAGGCTGCCAATCTATCACCAGAGGCCACAGATTTGATCTTGAAGCTGTGTACAAGTTCTGATCGCCGTATAGGAAAGAATGCAAATGAGATCAAAGAACATCCATTCTTTGCCTCGATCAACTTTGATGGAAGCTTACGGAAACAAAAAGCTCCTCATCAACCCCGTATTCAGCATTCTACAGATACCTCAAACTTCGACCCAGTGGCACCGGAAAGGTTGAGATCAGATTCATCTGATGACTCTGACGAACAATTAGAAAATGATAATCATCCGTTCCATGGATTTTTTGAATTTACTTTCCGGCGGTTTTTTGATGAAGGGGGCTGGCCACAGAAGCTTACTGTGGACGACAATGACAATCAGAGCCCCGTTTATGTATGATGATCGACTAGTGGGGATGTAGTGTCCTCCTAGAAGATATAAATTAAGCAAAAAATTGATCAATGTGCCGTGTTTAGTGGATTGTTAGTTTTTATTTTGTGACTGTTAGGGGACCTCCTCAAAGCTTAACTCATGCTTGATTATGCCACACTGGATTTTAGAGAAATGCAAAATGTGTCGCAAAGCTTAGAGCATTTGTTAAGAGTTGTGGAGGCACCCTTTAGGGCTATGCAAGTATGTGCTGCTGCCACTGCTCTCACTGCTACTATTGCAGTGCTGCTGCCTCTTTCTCTGTTGCCCCTGGATTATTTGTCTGTGGCATTTACCAATTTCAAGGCTGGCATTCTGTATTTTCTCCTTGTTATCATCATTTAATTTAAAGGGCAGTAGTCCAAAAGATTTGATTTTAACTGAATGCCAGCATTAAAATTGATGAGTGCCAATATTCTCTTGTTTTAATGTGCCATTCGTTTTAGTATTGTTGAATGCCTTATATGTGTTAAAGCGACTTGTGATTTACTGTCATTCTGTTCTCTGTGTTTCTATGTGATGATAACAGTCCTTGTTTCAAATGATAATGTGTTTTCACTATTCCCTTGGTGTTTTTGGCTTCTTCTTGTATGATTCTTCTTAAGGTCTCTTTGTGTAATCTCACTACACAGCTCCCATTAACTAGTGTTAAGATGCAGAATACTTTTTATGTGAAGAACTGATAAAAGCAATGTGCCAAGTATGAAAATTAATTTTAATTTACAACTGTGCTTTTAGGATGCCTCTGAAACAGAATGGATGTGTGTTTTAGAAGTCTTAAACTTGATTTGATTTTGGAAGTAATGGCCATTCTCTGGAATCCTAACTTCTACACCCTGTCATCTTTGCATGTTCCAGTTGTTTTAAGAATACTTCTTGAGTAGAATGTTTGTATACTGGCTTTCCTGTTGCAATGTAGTTTCACTGAGAAGTTTTAGTCTTTGTCCTACCCAAAGGCTGCTTTTTGTTCTTTGAGTCTCATTTTTTACATGACAAATCGGTCTGAACAAGTTCTGAAAATGTTGTAGACATCCATTTTAGCCATTCATCGCATTGACCTTGATGCTGAAGGGCTGTGGGGGCCGTGTAGTGTCTTTTCGACAGTGAGGGGTGAAAACGTGAGGTCTGGGGTTTTGATTTTAAGTAACAATGCATTTTGCTCAAAATTGTTGAGGAATGCTCATTAAATTCTCTTTAATAGTAGGTAGATTTTTTTCTACTAAAGCCTTAAATGTGTGGAAACTTTTGTAAATCCAAACTTTCGATCTGTATTCCTGTCTAAGATTTAGTGTTTGACTGATCAAGAATCTACTGTAACTACAATTTGCTCACTATTTTCACACTATTTGCACTTAGTACATCTGTAAGTAAACGGTCCTGGATATTTAATTTTATAGAAATAGGAAACACATACTGATTTTCAAGATGAACGAACAGAAGGAAAAGTTAATGTAATGTTCATTGTAGGCAGTGGTTCCAGGGGCAATGATTTCTTTTAAAAAATTTGAGAGGAGGCAGAAGGATACTTCTGTGATAAAATTTGAATTTAAATTGTAGGTTTATTCAATCATAGCACTTAAAAGTGGGGTTGATCTTTTATTTTACTATTGTAATGGCATACCTTTGTTTTCAGATTTCTAAATTTTTATAGAGAAAAACTTGGTTTGATTTTTCTTTCTTTGAAGTATTGATATGTCTTTCTGATATATGTATTTGTTCTGGCTCCTATGGAGTGCATGTTACACGAAGTGTAAGCAGAATGATGTTTTGAGTGTGGTTTTGTTTTCAAACCATGAGTTCAGTAATGCAAATTATTTTTGGAGAATTTTTTAACTAGTAAGTTTATCAAAGTGCCTTCATTGAAATTTTCAATACTTTTAGAATGTCTTTTTACGTAAAGTTCTCAAAACAAAATGGGAAGATATTAGCTCAAATTGTGGCTCCCACTGTTATCCTTTATACACATTACAATATACTGAGCCTCTACTGCACGAGTTTTTTTGCTGTCAGTAACCTAGACAGCAAATAAATAAATTTGAAGGATTTGTAGCTGGCTGGATTTATGTCAAAAATTATACCTTATTTTGTGTACGGAAAGACAGCACTACTTAAAAAATTGCTTAACTTGACATGCTGTCGATTTAAAAAAGTGGTTTACCAAATCATTTATTACACCTTCAATTACTTGTTGTCCCCACATTGAATAATTTACTGAAGATTGCCAAGAATAAACTAAAATAAATTCAAAAGACTGTTATATTAGGAATGTGTTTGGCTGGTTTACATTCATTGGTGTGTCAAATGAAGCTACAGTATGATGGTAGTCTACAGATCTGCCTAGATCATTTTATTAATTGAAGATGTATGAAATTTAGCATGTCTTTCCTAGTCTTTGTGGGGGGGAGGGGAGGGAGGGGGGTACTTATAATTTGTCCATGTGGTTTTTGAAGTTATCTTTAGCCTAGGCTCATTAAAGTTTGGCGTACAGTACAACTCGCATAATTTGGATTCTGGGATGCTGATTTATATTTTATGGACATCTTGTTGAAATGCCAACCTCATTTTGGTTGAGGTATTGGTTGAAAAAATGTTTGTGATATTGACATTTTGAGTGTTAAATCTTATTTTGTGATAATTCCTGTTGTCATCTGTGTTTTAGCAATGAGTGCTCTTACAGTATGTTATTATTGTACGACTAAAATTTCTTTATTGCCAACCTGACTTATTCAAACTAATTACTATCAGAAACCATGCTATAGAAGTCCCTGTGTTCATAATTAGTCAAGGTCTCGTGGAAAATATGTTGGATGTGAATGATGTTTTGTTTTTCATGTATACTTCATGTTTTGTTACTAAGTTTCTGATAGTTTCAGAATTCATAACAAAATATTTTAAGTAATTGGGGGGGATGTGTCGATTGGCTGTGAGAACATGCATAAAGTTGATTTTTTTTATATAGTTATTGAGAGACCCCCAGTTTGCATTCGTTATAAAATATATAAGATGTACCCTTTTCTTAGTCCTGATATGATTTGGGGAAATTTCCTTCCCTTTTCAATTTTATCAGGTTGTGCTAAGTCAGTAGTTAGGAGAAGATGTGTTCAGTGCGGGTTGGCAATAATTAAATAGTTTATTCCTTTTTTCAAAAATGATCAAGGAAAAAATTGAACAAGCATCACAATTTAGACATCTCTTTAAAATTTATAGTTACTATGAGTCTCAAAGAAGTTTTTGAACTTCTAGATTATGTAATAACATTGTATTGTAAAATTACCCCACAGCAACATGGCTAGATATTATGTAAATTGCCTTGGCTTGCAGCTAACCAATTTTATCAATGTATAAACGCTAGCCAAAGTGATAATTGTATTATATAGGAGATCTGGTTATAACTTGTATATTTTGTATAATGTTCCAGCTTTTGTATCATACTAAAATCTGTACTAACATTATGTGTAGAGTAATTATGTGGATGTGTACATATTTTTGAAAATGTGTTTAAATAGAAAACTTGTGTGAAAGTTGGAATTGTTTTATTTAACACATGGGTGACACCAGTGGTGTGGGGGAGGGAAGCTGACAAACTATTGCAGAATGCATTTTTGACATTTTTATTGTCAGGAACTAAACAAAAATGGATAATGCCAAGAGAGCAGGCTCATCATGACACGTATGGCACGCATGGGTTATTGATAGGAAATGGAAGTTGATGCGAATGACGGGATGCGAGTGCGATGCCCATCCTGCGCCCCTTCTTCCTTCTCACGCTTTTTTGTCGGAGCACTGCTTCCCGGAACAGCAGCCCTTGGCATCTGTAACACAAAGCGAACTTAAGTCACATACCGTTTCCAGTGCGCCAGCAGAGTGGGCCAAAGGGCCAGTGAAGGCAGAGACTTAATTCGAGACTCACATTCTTTAATGCACCAAACTTCACAGGTTTGTTCACACAGATCCGTACTTATACTCGGACTGGAGTCGACACTTACCTCCCGTTTTCGTGCAGCACTTGCAGTCGGTGCCGCAGTTGCAGTTCTCGCCACACTTGCACTGGCACGTCTCCTTAGGGCAGGCCTCTGCAAACAAAGCAGTGCGGCTTAGAGACGCCGACCCACTTCGGCAACACAGGTGCACAGGTGTTTCTAGTCTCGGTGATCCCAAACATGTCGAGCCGTACACAACCGCCGTCCACGAAAAAGCAACAGGGGGAAAGGGGGGGGGGCTGTAAAACGAATTAAACCTCAACAACGCCATTGTGTTTGCGTACTACCAGTCGACGGTGCCCACTTCATAAAGCTTTGCATGTTTCCGCCCCAGGCCAGGCCCCGGTGGAGTGGACACAGCGGGAAATCCACTTTCGCAGTGAAGCCCAGTGAAGGCCAGTGAAGGCGTGGTCGACGCGGACGTGGGTGGACAGCGGTGCGCTGAGGGTGGAGAACGTGGCTCGTGGCGTGGTGGGTGGAGGGCCGAGGCGCGGCCGTGGGCACAGCCAAGGCACGCGGCGGGCTGATGGATTCACCGCCACTTACTTTTGCAGCAGTCGCAGGGGTTCGGCATGGCGGTGGCTGGAGTGGGCGTTGGCGGGGTCTTGGTGGACTCGGTGGAGACGGACAGCGGACTGAACTGCCACCAGTCTGCACCGCGACGCTTATATCGAGCGGGCCGAGGGGCCGGGGCCTGGGGCGTGGGAGGGGGACTGCCCTAGTGCCGTGCGCAGGCCTCGCCGGCCTCGCATCGCAGTGCCGGCTGCCTGCCTCCGCTCCGCACGGCTCCAGAGCCGGGTGCAACGCGGGTAACGCCAACGGCCTGCAGCCCGGCAGTGCCCGGCAGCGCGAGGGGTCATGTCATGGTGGGTGGCACCGTGCGCAGCGCGTCCATGTGCGCATCGCGAGGCCCGCGAGGCCCGCGAGGAGGCGTGCGAGATTACACCACTCTCGCCGCGTCCGGACCGTCCGGACACACTTGTTGGCACTTGGCACCCATCCGGCGGGCCGGGCGGCACATGGGGCGGCCGGCGTGGCGTAGCGGTGGCCAGTCGGGCTCAGGCCCAGGCCGTCGGCCGTCGTTCGTGGCTGTGACGATGTCGCCACCACACGCCGTTGCCGTGTAGGCTTCGCAGGCGCTACGGGCTTCCGAGTCAGCAGTCTGGACCGGCCATCCACTAGTTAGACCACTCGTTGAGTGACGATGACGTGGTCTACACACGCAGGGACGCGCCAGACACGCTTAATGCCTTACAAAGTATTTCGAGCAAATGAGCGAACTATTTATTTTGTATTTTCTTCGTAAGCTTACCCAAAGAACACGAAACACTCACGAAGCAGTCAAAGGACGTCAAAATGACGTCAAAATAATGCTTTATTGTCGAAATTTGGACTAAAATTTGTCATATTGACATCAAAATGACGTCACTGTGTTCGTGTTCTTTGGGTATGTGTGCTCAAAGTACTTTGTTATAACGTACTGGCTCTGCCGCGAAAGCGGGACCACCTCCTGCGTTCAGTGCGTAGCAGACAACAGATCCAATCTAAAACTTTCGGCGTCAGACGCTTGCCCCGGAGCACGCCTGCCGAACGACGTCACTGTGCGGCCGGTCGGCCGGTCGCGCGGACGCCGGCGGAAGCGGCCGCCTCGTGGACGCTGTCACGCTGTCCAGCCGCCGCCCGGCACGCGGCACGCGCACGACACTGTTGTCGGACCACCGACTCACGACGCGCGCACGCACGCACGGCGCACTTCATACACGCACTGCAAACTCAAGTGTGTGCACGGCACACACACTTTAAAATGTATACCTACAGGCACACTGTTTTAAAGTCTGTGCCTGCAGGCACGCACTCTTTTAAACAGTGTGCTTGCAAGGCACACACTTTAGAACTGCGTGCCTGAGCGATACTGCACGGGTTCTGGACACAGAGTTAGAAACTGTGTGCCTCCAGGCACACTGTTTAAAAGAGTGTGCCTGCATGCACACACTTTAAAACAGTGTGCATGGAGGCGTACATTTTAAAGTGTGCACGCGGACTAAGGGCCATCTGTGTTGCCCATCAACCTCACTAAGTAAAAGTGAGAGGCTCATGCTTGACAGAGCCGTTTGTTCAGCGTCCGTCCTTAAACCTCAAACCTTAATTAAGGGGGGACCCTGGTGAAAAAATCGCCAAAATGGACAAAAATAGTATTTCCAAAGTTCATAGATAAAAATGTGCATAGAAGGTTTCAGATTCAACAGGTTGAACACTTTTAAGCTAAGTGGGTAGTTTCTTTATCATTTGGAAGGAAATAACATTGAGATCAGTTGTCGTTGGCTTCTACGCTCAACTTCACAGCTTTGCTCAGTCGACAAAAAATTTTGTCGTAGAAAGGCTTCCTGCGTTCCTGGTTGACACCTACATGAGTCGTCTTGCTTGGACTCTATTCATTGATGACTTGTCGACAAATTTTAGTGACGGAATCTTGATATCAGCCCTACTTTTTTTAAAACACACCTAAAAGCTTGAAAAAAGGGAAAAAAATCACTTTTTTTTAATGTTAAAATTTGAAAACTGATATCTCAGGACAGAAGTTAAATTTGATAATTCCGTCACTAAAATCTCTTCTATACATCTTTAGGATAACCCAAAAAAATTTTCAAGACTTTCCGTTCCAATGAAAGACGCAGGAAGATTTTTCCCCAACGCTCCAAAAAACACTAAAAAGCCACTTTTCTCAGAGACCGTTCAACATTTTGGATTGAATTTTGTTTTGGGAACTCACCATAATGAACCTAATAATTAAGCAAAGTTTCAACTTTCTGGGATTATTTTGAAGCCTACTTGAAAGTTTCACCAGGGTCCCCCCTTAAACACACATGCGTTTGCAGAGCGTGGCGCTCATACATGTGGCGCCTCGCCTCGCGGAGAAAGGCTCCCGTTTTCGCTGTGGCGTACATTGCCGTCGGCTTGGAGGGCTTTGAAGTACACACCGCCGGTTCCCCGAAGTGCGGCCGTCAATCTCGCGTCTGAGGCCGGGAGCCCCACGAGTGTGGGAGAGAGGCAGAGGCCCGGGTGCGGCGGAGCGCGGCAGAGCGCGGTCGGTTGCTCCAACTTGCCAGGACTCATTTCGAAAACAAATAGCCGAGAAACAAAGGTTCCTCTGCGAACTGGAAAGGCCGCATTTACGCACGTGCCCGTGTGGAACGAAAGTCTGTAAAGTTGTCGTAGTTTTGTCGTTATTCTCACGATGAATTAACATCAAATACACTTCGTAACTACGACGAAATAACGTCAAACTGAGCGTCAAACGCGTTTGGCGTTAAACAGCAGGTAAATTTGAAGTTTTTTTGTCGTTAAAGTGGTCCGTTTTACGTCAAAAAAACTTCAAAATGACGGTGGTCCATGGAGCAGCGAGCCAAAACAGAAACCTACTCGCCGAGTATCGAACCGAGACCCTAGCCCACCAACGCGTTGGAGGACAAGTGTCGGAGTTCGAAGCCGCTCGGCCAAAGCGACTTGTGGCGGTCGGAGTGCATCGACGCGAACTGCTTCGCCTCGCGCTTCCCGCTCTCGCATTTTGTCGCAGCAACTTAGAGCACTTGATCCAAGGAACTCCCTGGAAATCCCTTTACCATACGTTTCATGGGAAACCAGGAATCGTTTTTACCGTGCTGGAATGTGTTATGTAACACCAGCTGATTCAAACCCCAAGTAGCGTTACTTAGATCAAGTGCTCTAAGTTGCTGCGACAAAATGCGAGAGCGGGAAGCGCGAGGCGAAGCAGTTCGCGTCGATGCACTCCGACCGCCACAAGTCGCTTTGGCCGAGCGGCTTCGAACTCCGACACTTGTCCTCCAACGCGTTGGTGGGCTAGGGTCTCGGTTCGATACTCGGCGGGTAGGCTTCTGTTTTGGCTCGCTGCTCCATGGACCACCGTCATTTTGAAGTTTTTTTGACGTAAAACGGACCACTTTAACGACAAAAAAACTTCAAATTTACCTGCTGTTTAACGCCAAACGCGTTTGACGCTCAGTTTGACGTTATTTCGTCGTAGTTACGAAGTGTATTTGATGTTAATTCATCGTGAGAATAACGACAAAACTACGACAACTTTACAGACTTTCGTTCCACACGGGTGGTCGAGGTAGCCACAGGCTCGGCGGCGGGGCGTGGGCGTGAGTCACTGCGTGATAGCGGCCGCCAGAAGCGAGTCGCAGGCGCAGCCAGCCACTCAGTCGCAGGGGATCAGGACCAATCAGGACGGGCCTCGAGGCCTGCAGGCACAAATCGAACGTCCCACGCCCAGCAGCTCGCCCGCCTCATAGGTCAGCAGCCACGATCAAGTGCCCTGCCCTGCCCCCGCCACTCAAAATTCAAACCACGCCAGCAAACTCACTCTCTCTCTCTCTCTCTCTCTCTCTCTCTCTCTCTCTCTCTCTCTCTCTCTCTCTCTCTCTCTCTCTATTCAAGTCAAAGTCGATTGACATCTCGGTCTTTGATGGGGAAAGCCAAATCCGATTCAGCCATTTGGCGGGCGAAATAGGAAAGAGGGAGAGGGCGGGGGAGGGGGCAAGGCATTGGTGGCTTGGTGGCGCGATCGAGGGGCCGAGGGGCCGCGCCGCGGGCGGCGAGCCAATACACCGCGCGCAGGCGGACTGCGGCCCCGAGGCACCGAAGGCGGCCTCTGGTGGAGTATCGCCGCGCCGTGCTGCGCCTGTCTGCCTGTCGGTGCCGCCTCCATCTCCTCCATCTGTTCCGCCTCCGTCTGCGCCTCGGGCATAAGCCACAGCGCCACGGGCGGTAATCAGACAAAAGCGGCGCGTCTAGTTCGGTCTAGTTTCGCCAGGGCCTCGCTGAGAGGGTTTACACGTTACTTACACGTCGAAGAGCCGTGGGCAGGCTATTCGGTAATATGCTTCTGCTGGCTACTTACTGTGCATTATGCTATCAGAAGGAGCCTTACAATTTTGTCACATGAGCCCTACAATTTTGTCACATTAGCCCCAGAATAGTATGCAGCATTCGTGTCCACACCCTGTGCGCACAAAGTCTGCTTCAGTTCGACCGGCCAGACACGTGCGGCGGTTCTGTCGCACTTAGCCCCTGTAGGTAGGCAGCTTTTGCGACATCGCCCCCCCGCTGAACCCGTCTCTGGATCAGCCCTTGGCTGTTGCATTGAAACAAACGTACATAATATGCAAACGGGCGTAATGCGTTTTATGTTCAAAGGCAGGTCGACGCCGGGTTCCTGGAATCCTGGTGCAGTCAAAGCGTTGTTCTCGTGCGCAGGCACTGCAGGCGGGGTGGGACTGCTTCAAAGTCGCTTCAAAGGATGGACAAGATTGCATTTTGGAGGAGGCCGAGGGCTCACGGACACGGTGGAGCTCTCCGGTGGAGTGTCTCTGGGCGGTGACGCGCCCGCGCAGTGCAGTGGCCTGGACAAAGTATCTAAAGGGGGACTGGCTGCGAGGGCTGTCTCAGCGTGCCGAGGCCTGACCAGCCTCTCTGGGCCCGACTGCATGCACCATTGTCAATGGCCCGCCCGACCCTTCTCAAGACGAGCCTCACACAGGTCCGACCAATCGGGTCTACTTCGGGCGTCTTCGGGTCCGACCGCTCCAGGCAGCCGCCGGCCTCGTAGCCGAAGGAGCCTCCGAAGGCGAGCCAGGCGACCCCGAAGACGCCTTCGGGTCGGACCATCTATCCATCTATCTGGCGGCGGCGCGGATGGCACATTTATGGTAGGGTCGACCCTCCGAGGCTTGCCTCGCTGAAACACAACCAAACCTTACCGGGCTTCCAGTCCAGGTGCAGTGGCGTGCGCAAAAAAAGGGGGAGGGGGGGGTCATGACCCTCCCCGTTTGGCCACTAGACAGCCGCCTGGAAGGTAGGCAAATTGCTTCACTTTCCCCCTGCAAGTAGGCATAAAGCATGGCCTGACAACCCCCCACCCCCTTTCAAAATTTCCGCGCACGCCACTGGCGCAGTGCTGGCAGTGGCGTGCAGGCGAAGGGTGTGCGTGTGCGCCCGCAGGCCCGCGATGCACCCGAGCCAATAGCTAATTTGACATTGACAGAGGGCGAAGATCAGGCCCGGGTTGCGAGTGCCGGAGCTCGTCTCCAAAGTAAACCCAGAAGCTAATTGAGACGGCTAACTTTCGGTCACAGCCTGCGGCGCCGTGGCCCCGCCACGCCGGGCCAGGACGTGCCACGCCCGACCGTGCTGCGGCTGGCGGCATCCCAGTCGCATATCTCAGCGGCAAACCTGACAGCAGAGATGTCACCCTGCCGCCATAGTTCTGACCCGCACATTCATATTCCGCCCATCCCCGCGGCTGCGCCCCTCACCGAGCCGGCGTGCCGGCGTCCGGGTGGTGACGTCATCGTTCTACCCCCTAGTTCACTCCGAGAACCGCCGAGAACAAAAGCGGGTCACGATGAAGATGAAACTTCCCGGGAAAGGTGAAGCCGGAGCCGAAATGCGTGAAATGAGGGCCTCGCGCTTCGCGTCCGCGCGTTTCCGTTATCTGATACACTGATACGGCGAATGCCAGGCAATGCCGGCAATGCCGCCCGGCGCCGCGGCCCATACCGTGCCTCGCCATGCCTCGGTCCTCGAGCTCGAGGCGACAGACGCCACGGGGGGGAAAACAGCGGCCCGCGAATGTTGTGAGCGCGTATCGCCTTACTGGCTCGTCGGAATTTCATTCGCCATCCTTTCCCTACCGCGCCACCCACCCTGCTTCTGTTAGCTTTAACAATCAACAATTTCGCCTGGGGCGAGCGAAGGGGCGAAAGGGAACGAGCGCGTTCACGAATAAAGAGGTCCGCGCCGAGTCTCGATACTCTCCTACACTGGTAAACCAAAGGCATGAAAACTGTACGCCCTTGAGGCCATCACGGTCCTCCGCACGCACTTGAAGGGCGTCATGAGGTTATGACTTTGGAAGGCCAATAAACTTTTGCCTTGGAGTTCTAAATCAATTCACGCCCCTCTTAAGTGCACGAATCGAATCAGGCCGTGCCAAGGGCATATAAATCGTTTACGCCGTGCCGAGCCTCATTTTTTTCCGCTGTCGCTCTGCTTGATTTTCAAGTCTTTAATTTTGGCTACGTGTTTACTGTGCGATGACGGATAGGACTGGGGGGTTCACTTTGAGGGTTGAGGCCATCCCGGACCATCATCCTATAAAAGCACCCGTTGTTTACTTTGCCGGGCGCGGTCAGGGCTGCTGCGGTGGCCCGGCGGTGTGGCGGCAGGACCCGGGGGGGGGGGGGGCGCTCGAGCTTGCCAAGTTCCAAACGTCCCAAAGGCCAGCCAGGCCCAACACCGATAAGCCGCGATGAGAAAGGGCGGGGGTGACACGCCGTGACACGCCGTGGCTTCGGAGTATCCCCGGCGCGGTCGTACCCGTGATTCAGACCTCGGCGCGGCGGGGCGCGGCGGGAAGGCGGAGACAACGCACCGCGGAAGACCCAAATTAGAGATAGCAGCGTTGCACCTCGGCGCGGCGCGGCGCGGCGGCGGCGAACCGCAGGAATGGAATGCCTCATCCGATTACGACGCGCCCCATCGCCATTTTCCTCTCACGAGCGTATTTTCGTTGGAACACAATAGACTATTCTAGTCGTCGTCGACTAAAGAACAAGAAGAATCACAAAACCGGAAATGGCGCCGGCAACTTAACCTCACTCACCCGTCCGAGCACATCATTTAAGAAGTCTTTCGATTCGACACGCTTTTAAAATCAATTTAGCTTGTGTCAGATGCTTTTTGGCAAAGGAAAGAAATATATTTGTCCATATTACTCCCTTAAACCAGACTCACTTACCAACTCCCCATCTACTCTATTTCCGGTTTTGTGATTCTTCTTGTTCTTCAGTCAACGACGACTAGAATAGTCTATTCAGTTAGAAAGTTGAGTTAAAGCTCATTACCGCATGCGAGTGGCGTTTAGGATGGCGCAGCTCGCGTGGCCCGGCACGGGGCTGCGAGAACAAAGGCTGCGCCGCGCCGCCAGGGCAGCGCTGAAAACACGATCGGGTTACACACGCCGAGCGCGCCGAGCGCGCCCAGCGAAGCGCTGCCTGGGCGTGGCGTGGCCGGGCGTGGGTGCGGCCGGGCCGAGCTTGGCTGGTGAGGCGCTCGCTATCAGTACGCGGTGCTATCGCCACTATCTGCCCTTATCTCCGCGGTCTCGCCTGGACGGGGCGGCCCTGGACGGGGCGGCCCGGGACGGCACAGTGGTGCCGCCACGCACCGCACACGCCGAGGTGTCGCTCGCAGCGACAGGTGCACGCGCGCGACGAGCAACGAGGACCAGGAGTGCCACGACAGTGAAAGTGAACAGTGACTGCCAACCACCGAGTGCTGCTCGCGGTGATGCGTGTGTAGTGATGGACAGCAAGAGCATGACGGCGACCGCGTGGCGGACGCTGGCGGTGCTGGCGCTGCTGCTGGCGGCCGCCGGCGCCCTGGAGAACAAGGACTCGGAGGCGGCGGCCATGATGGTGCCCGCCGAGCCCGCGCAGGACAAGAAGCCGGCCAAGGTGGTGGCCAAGGTGGCGGCCACCAGGAACGACGAGCGCGAGCGCTTCCTGGGCGTGGTGCTGCCGGCCGGCGTGCAGGCCCAGGCCAAGGCCCAGGCCACCTCCAAGGCGCCCCTCGCGCAGCTGCGCTTCGGCCAGAGGGGCGGCCCGGGCCAGGGCGGCCAGGGGCGGCAGGGGCTCGGCGGCAAGCAGCGCGACCGAGAAGAACTGGACTACCGCTACTACTGGGGCAACGTGGGCGCCAGGGTGGAGGGCTACGACCCCGGCGCCGACTTGGGGCCGTCCTACGGGCAGGTGGACCTGGGTGAGTACCGTGGCTGAGGCCAGGCTGAGGCCCGCTTGGGGACCGGCCGCGCTCTCTCGAACGCACAAGCGAGCGGTGGAAAATGTATGAGTGGCGAGGAGCCGCGTCGCACAATGCCATTTCATTCAGTGCGGAGTGGCGATGAGCCGCGTCGCACAATGCCATTTCATTCAGTGCGCTGGCTCCTAGCATCGAGAGCTGGGAACAACGGCGATGGAAGTACTAGCCGAGTCGGGCCTCACGGCGGACCGTGCGATGACGTCACGGCTGCCCCGCCCCGTCGCAGCCGCGCCCAGCGCCGCCGTTATCAAACTTTTCAGTGACAGGACTTCCGTCCCGGGAATAGCTGGCGCGCCGCGCATCCTTGCACGTTGCGTCATGAGATGAAATTAACGCTCAAGTTGAGTTCCTTTCTTCTCGGTAATAGGAGTCTGTGTGCAATGCTCAGTTCTCATAATTCAAGAACAGTTTGACGAACCGTGTTTTCTGCCAGAGGGGTGAGGACTGTCACATCAAAACAAACACAAACTTCCATTTGTGTTTATTAGTCATGAAGTACAATCTAAACATCCGGCCCAACTACGACAACCGGTTGAGCTGCACCACCGCTACGGCCTCCCGAACTCGGGATGGAGAGCCACGGCACAGAACGAGCCTGCACTCTAAATGTCTTACGAATAAATTTCCCATAGTACGAAGGAAATGGCGCAAGCATAATACGAAGGTGGTTTTTCTTCGTATTACGAAGGTTTTTTCTTTGTATGTTACAATGAAAAAGCTAAAAAGATTCGTATTACGGAGGAATATTGCTTCGTATTATGCTTGCGCCGATTTCACTGTAACATACGAATAACATAGGTCAAATTTCATTGTAAGACATTTAGAGTGTGCTTGAATCCGGACTTGTGCTTGCAGACGAGCTGGCCAACGGGCGGTGCGGGCCGCCTTCCTACCGCAGCACGTCGCAGAACCCCCAGGGCGGCGTGGCCGGCTTCACCCTCACACCGGACCAGCTGCGCCAGATCCGCAGCAAGTTCATGTACTGGTACTTCGACAAGTGTGGCGACGACGGCGGCGGCGACTACCAGAAGGACATCCACTCGTCCATGCCGCAGCTGCACAAGAACCTCAACTTCCAGCTGCCCTTCTACGGCTTCCGTTTCAACTACACCAGGGTGCGTGTCGCGAAACTAAACTCATTCTATTCGCTCCGACCCGCGCTGCGGCGCGAGCTAGTTTCAGCCCAGGCGCGTACCCAAACATGCAAAAAGACGCAAAAAGGCCTTTTCGCGGTTTGGGCATACCAATCTTTTGTTTTCAGTGCGATCATAAAAGAGTAAAAGCAATGCGCCCCCTGACCCCCACCATGCGTGCTTGTTTATGGTCCAGCCACTGTTTTCCCATTACTTTACTGTTAATTGATTTTTCTTCCAGGCAAAAACGGCACTCTCATTCCAGGAACGTAACATCACGTTGAAACGAACGTGACACAACGCTCAAACGAACGTGACACAACGCTCAAACGAACGTGACATAACGCTCAAACGAACGTGACATTTTGTCACGTTCGTTTCAACGTGATGTCACGTTCCTGGAATGAGAGTGGAAGCCGGAGTTTTGTCCGCCGAAGCTGGCCTTCAGCGGCCCTGTTCGACCCTTGTCTAACAAGATCCTTCCATTCGACAGCTGTCCATGAACGGATACCTCGAGTTCTCCGACCCTCCGGAGCACTACACGTACCCGCTGTCGTTCCCGATCAAGGAGTGGCCGGCGCGCAACGACCCCAGCTTCATCGGCATCTTCTTCAGCAAGTGCCGCATCGGCTCCATCCGCGTGGAGGAGCTGGACCAGCGCATCCCCGGCGTGTACTTTCGCCTGGAGCGCGACCTACAGGTGCGGAACGAACCAGCAGCTCATGCATGCAAAGCAAATAGTCACTAGACAAACGGTCAACGTTACGCTTGTCTACCCCAGTTCCGCACGGACCAGTTCGGCGTCATGATGCGCGAGAGGCTCATGTGGGACGTCCGCGAGGGCATCGTGGGGGCCGACACGTTCGTGCCCAAGCACGCCGTCATCGCCACTTGGAAGAACATGTCCTTCGCCGGCGGCATCGACAACTCTTTGTACAAGGTACGTTAAGGGTCGCCGGGGCGTCGCCGCGGCGTGGGTGGCGGGGGAAGCATGTTTGCCGGAGGAAAACAGCGCGCGGAGCGGCGCGGAGCCCGTTCGACCGTGCCTGGCCGTGCCTAGCCTGGCCGTGCCACGCCGCGTCTTCGTCCACCGCCACAACGCAGCCCCCTGGCCCCGCATGCCATTTAATCGTCTCGCAGAGGTAGGGGGATCGAATGTAGGACCCTATCTCACTGTCCTTCGAAGTGTGGTACAGCCTACAGGTAATGTGTGGTAGGCGCAAAACTGTGGTTACCCAAATTTACCACACGTGGAAATGCGGTCAATACCCCTAAAAATCAGTGGTCAGCAAAGTACCACATAAAATTCACGGTGAATACCACAGCAAATATGTGGTCAGTCCTCCATACCTCATAAAAGGGTGGTCTTGACCACGCAATACATGAGGTAACGGTTAAATTATAGGATTGTACACCACTTATTTGAAGGGGTGTAATTCTTACCACATTTGTACGTGTGGTAGAATGCGGCAACCACACTTTTGGTCTCACCACAGCCAAATGTGGTAACTTCACCACACTTTCGATTTCAGTGCTGAGGTGACCATCCCCATTTCGTTTCGCAGACCAACACGTTCCAAATGGTGCTGGCCACGGACGAGGTGTACACGTACGCCATCTTCAACTACCTCAACATCCAGTGGACCACACACACCGAGGCCAGCGGCGACACCACCTCCGGCGAGGGGGGCACCCCTGCTTTCGTGAGTACAGTCTCAAGGGATGCTTTATGCATTAGAAGGTGAAGCGAAAATGAACGTCCTCGCCTTGCCAGGTGGGCTTCAACGCGGGCAACGGCACGCGGTCGTGGGAGTACAACCCCTACTCGCAGTTCACGACGGTGCGGGACTTGGCCAGCAGAGGCTGGGTCAACGGCTTCCCGGGTCGACACATCTTCCGGATAGACGAGAACATCCTCAATGGCAACTGTAACAAGGACATGGGTATGTGGAGACCGCACTGTAAAAAATTCCGTACTTTTGTACAGAAAAACATAGTACGGACGTACGGAGAAAGGTACAGAACGTTCCGTACTTGCTCCATATGAACCCATGTAAATGGGTACGGAAAAAAGAGTACGGAACGTTCCGTAGTTGGCAACTACGGACGGTCCAGGCAAATTACTGACCAGACATGTTCCGAACTTTTTCCGTACTTTTTTCTCACAGTGCGAAAGCGCACGAGAGTGAGGAAGATTGGGCGCAGAGTTTTGAGCTACAGCGGTCCTAAAACAGGACTCGAGTAAAATGCGTCATAGCCTTTGTCATCATGTGTGTCTGACGCGAGTCCCACTTGAGGGGGGGGGGTGCCAAAGCGCGCAAAGAATTACCTCCTTTTAACCTGGTGCAGCCACTGTGCGTTGGCTGGCACTACAACAGTATTAAATTTCAGCCAGCATCAGGCACGACGCCGGCAGGGACGTGCGGCGGGCTGGCCTACCCCGCCGCTGGCGGGCGCTCCACGTGCCAACGGTGCCACCAGCAGCGGGCTGCTAACTCTCTCTCACTCACTCCTCTCTCTCTCTCTGCTCGCCAGCCGGCGCCACCATGGCGCTCACGTTCGCCCCGGAGAGCGGCAACATGCTGGGCGGCACGGTGGTCAACATCACGGGTCCGTGCTTCGTGCCCGGCCAGAAGGTGCTGTGCCGCTTCGACGACGAGGACGTGGTGGGCACCGTGGTGGACACCAACCGCGCCATCTGCGTGCAGCCCAGGCTGTACGCCGACGGGTACGTGCGCTTCGAGATCTCCATCCCGGAAGCGCGCTTCAACTGGAAGGGCAAGTTCTTCGTCGGTAAGCACGCGCGACCGCCACCCGCATGCATCACTCGAGTAAATTTTGTCAGAATGTCAGAGACATGTCTGAAATCCTGATCAAAAATTCGCGCGCCTCTGAAAGCGGAAATTCTGATAACTTGCTCTGATATTGATATCCTGAGTTCTAGGGTATGTCAGAAGACGTTTTCAGCTTTCAGAGGTGCGCGAATTTTGATCACGTTTTCAGACAGGTTTCTGACACTCTGGCTACACGAGTGATGCTCGCTCGAAGCCCTGTCGACCTCGCGCGGTCGCGCCTCATCGCACTGCCCTTCCCTCCGTCCGCAGAGACGCCGGCCATGGCCACCGAGCGCATCACCTTCGAGACGCGCGCGGTGCACGAGCGCAGCCCGGCCGAGATCAAGTTCAGCTGGAACGCGTACAACTTGACGGCCAACACGGCGGCCGCCATCCGCATCTCGCTGTACGGCTACCGCGAGCCCACCATCCACCCCGAGCTCAAGCTCATCGACGTCCTCGAGGTGGGTGTCCAGGGCGCGGGGCAGTGCGGGGCTTCCACGCCAATCACGCTGACGGCGCTTGCACAATGCGAGGCGCCGCGCCACAGTGGCGCAACCAGGAGGGGGGGGGGGCTGCGCAGACGAACAGGCCGGCAGGCGTTGTACTGTCACGCACAGGCCACTCGTCGAGGGGCGCGGACGAACATGTCAGCGAGGCGCATCAGCTCTGGCAAAAAATAAAGTAAATGGTTTGGCTAGCCTGGCCACGTGGCAGGCATTTGAATGAGCCCGAGACAACGACAACACACCGCCAAGACGAGTCATAACAGGTTACGAACAAACGACAGACGACGAAAGACAAACGACGCAAAGAATGAGAAAAGATGAGACATGTTCTGGAACTATGACTCCGACACCTTGGAGGTGATTTTGTCGAGGCGGAGGCGGAGGCTATTTGCGAGATGAATAATTTTGCCCCACCCCCGCCACGCGTGGAGTGAGAGCGCGACTGACTGCGACGCTGTGCGACGCGTTGCAGGAGGGGGTGCAGAACACGGGCTCGTACAGCCTGTCCCCAGCGGCGTACCGGCAGCGCAACAACCTCAACATGACCAACATGCACTTCGGCTTCATCCAAATCAGCCTCGTCAACCCCACGCAGTACTCCGGCCTCTCCGTTTCCCCGTGAGTACGACATGCTGTGTGCCCGCGGGCCGCGAGGTCTAAGAGACGAACCAGGATGATAAAAAAACATAAATTATAATGAGACACTTAAACCACTGAAGCACTCGTGCAAATATGGCGAAGGATTCGACTGCATGGTAAGTTTGCGGAGAGTTTAGGTCGTAATGCGAACAAATTTGGTTTGCATTATAAACTCAATTCTTTGAAGCTCTAATGCAGAAAAATTCTATTAAATGTTTCAACTAGTTGTTTTGGAGCGAGCTGGGCGAAAGCGAAAGCATCCTCCTAAGAGTGAATGAAGTTGAGCAGAAGGTGCGCGGGCGTGCACGGGGCATTCGGCGCGTGGCTTCGGACTCGCGCGAAACTTTCCCTCGAGCAAAGTAACCGGCATGTGGGAGGCTGGCTCTGATGAGATCCGCTAATGGAGTTCGCCCCTGTCGGCAGCACACTGTGGAGCAAACCCATCCCGCTGGGCTGGTACTTCGGGCCGCAGTGGGAGCGGCTCTACGGCACGGCGTGGCCCGAGGAGCTGTGCAACAACTGGCTCATGGACGACCGCTACAAGAAGAACTTCGCCGCCGAGGTGGCGCAGTGCCCGTGCACGCTGGACCAGGCCCTGGCCGACAAGGGCCGCTTCCTGCCCGACTTCGACTGCGACCGCATCGCCAACCCCGAGTGCTTCTACCACAAGGGCGCGGTGCACTGCGTGCGCACGGGCTCGGCCAGCCAGCAGGGCGCGGGCCAGCAGTGCTGCTACGACAAGAACAACTACCTCATGATGTCGTACGACCAGATGTGGGGTTCCAGGCCGTACCGGTCGCACAACCTGGGTGTGCTGCCATGGAACGAGGCCAACAAGGTTAGTGGAGCACTCACCGAGCTAACCAAAGCAATCACAGGAAAGGAAAAAACGCCTGGCCATTTCGTGTCGACCCACCCCTCTATTTCCACACGTCGGGCGGGTGTGGGGCGGGCGGGGCGTGAGCGGCCCGAGCCCGCTGAATAATTCCCACTAATACCTCTGATCCCGCTGTCTCTTTGCAGGTGCCCACGCTCTCGCAGTGGTACAACGACATGATCCCATTCTACCACTGCTGCCTGTGGCAGGACGAGCAGGCCGTGGGCTGCGAGACTTTTCGCTTCGAGCGACGGCCCACGCAGGACTGCGTGTCCTACCAGCCGCCGGAAGTGGGTGGGTGGCGCCAATTCCGATTCAGATCCAATCACTAGTGGAAAGCCTCGCCAGGCCTCGCGCTGCCCCCGATTGCACCATTGTTCTGATCACTGAAAAGTCAAAGGACGGGAATCATTCCATTCTAGGGGAAAGAAACAAAGTCTCGCCATTCTTTGGCCAGGAACAAAAGTCTCACCATTTTATGGCGAGAAACAAAAGTCTCGCCATTTTTTGGCGAGAAACAAGTGTCTCGCCAAAATATGGCAATAATTAACCCCACTCTATTGGATACCGGGAAATATATTCCAGTCAATTAGTATTGCCAACTTTTGGCGAAACATTTGTCTCTCGCCAAAAAATGGTGAGACTTTTGTTTCTCACCAAAAAAATGGTGAGACTTTTGTTTCTCGCCACAGAATGGCGAGACATTTTTTGTCTCATAAAATTTTGGCCATCAGTCTCGCCATTCAACTTTCTGTGATTGCACCATTATTGTTTGCAGCCGCCGTGTTTGGTGACCCGCACGTGGTGACGTTCGACAACCTGCAGTACACGTTCAACGGCAAGGGCGAGTTCGTGCTGGTGCACGTCGACAACCAGAAGCAGAAGCTGGACGTGCAGGGCCGCTTCGAGCAGATGCCCAGCAACCTGTACGGCCCGGTGCGCGCCACGCAGCTCACCTCGCTGGCCGGTACGTCGTGCGCCACGTCGTCGTACGCCACGTCGCGCACGCGCGCGGCTCGTTAGCATGCTATGCATTTTCCATTATTCAGTTTCGCAGCCGCGCAGCCGCGCACATAATTGGCTTCGTCGAACCCGTGGCATAAATAAACACGCGAAACGAAATTGGGAATGCGCTGCCGCTGCTTCGGGGCGGGCAGGCCATTCCGGCAACACAATGACACTGCCACTTTTGCAGCCCAGGACAACTCCTCCACCATCATCGAGGTCCGCCTGCGGCCCCCGCAGGCACAGTGGCGATACCGCCTCGACGTCTTCGCCGACAAGAAGAGGGTCTTCTTCGACCGCCAGTCTCTCAGAGTTCAGCACTTCCAGGGTAAGGCCCGTCAGTCCGCAGGCTCAGCCCGTCAGGCTCAGGCAGCACGGGATGCAGACCGCTGACGGTCCAAGTCTCAGCGCCATGACACTTATGGGGAAATACTGGTTGCAGGTGTGACTGTGTACACGCCCCCGTACATCCTGAACCAGTCCGAGGTGCTCATGATGTTCGCCTCGGGCGTCGGCGTCGAGGTGGTGGAGAGCAACGGGTACATGTCGGGGCGGGTGTACTTGCCCTGGACCTACATCGTAAGTCGCCAACCAGAGTGACTGCGCGGTGTTTCTAGCCATTCCTTCGCTAAGCAACTCCTCGTGAATCGCAGAACCAAACGAAAGGCCTGTTCGGGAACTGGAGCTTCGACATGACGGACGACTTCGTGCTGCCGGACAACACGCTGGCCCCCGTCACCAACAACCTCAACAGCTTCGAGCGGGTCCACAGGGACTTCGCCTTAAAATGTGAGCCAGCTGCCGCCACGCCCGGCCACGCCGCTCGGACGGGTACTTGTACCAACTAAACTATAAGCGACGCTCTCCGCCAACAGGGATGCTGGAGGACAAGGATGATCCCAACAAGGGCGCGGCGCTTTTCTTGCGTGAGAACGGCCGGCTGTCTAGCTACTACGCCAACAGGTCCTTCGTGCCGGAGTTTCGGGCCACGCCAGAGGAGATCATCCCAGCCAACAGGTGAGTCCCCTACACCCTTTCCTGGAAACGAGTGGTAAGAGGGCGGAGAAGCAACCTCCTTTGCGTCTCGTATTCCCAGATCAAAGGACATCGAGATGGCGCACGCGCTCTGCGGTGACTCTTACCCTTGCATGTACGACTACTCCGTGACGCTCAACCGGGACGCCGCGTTCTACACGCTCAACTACCACGCCGCCGTCGTCAACCTCAAGACCATCCACCACAGAAGGAGTAAGCCGATAGTCCAAAGTGTTGCGAGGCAGAGAGAGTCCTTTCCTAGAAGCGGTAACATGGCGCACTTTTTCAGTCGTGTCCTGCGGCATCTTGGAGACGCCCCGCTTCGGGCGCAAGAGCACGTTCCTGTTCGTGCCCGGCACCAAGGTGGTCTTCGAGTGCAACCAGAACTTCGTGCTCGTCGGCGACCAGAGGCGGACCTGCCTGCCAGAGGGGCGCTGGGACATTCCGGACTACGGCTACACCGAGTGCTTGCGTAAGCTTTTCTTTTCTCAAATATTCATCTCCTCTCATGCAGCTATGATGGGAGTGGCCCGCCTGTGCAAACAGACCGGACGGAACCACAGAGAAAAGAGGGAAGAGGAAGTGTTCGGTCGGTGGCACACAGTGGGCTCACAGTGGGCACACAGTGGGTCAGAAGGCCTGTTTGCAAGGCCACACATTAGGGCAGGCTTTGAGCTCTGGTGTCCCCACGCACCAATTGCATCAAACACATGCTCCAATGGATTCCCAGTTCCGTTGGCACGCCATGTGTCAGAATCGAGTCTCTTTTTGTGAGGACTGTAGAGCTCAGGAAGCTGTGGTCTTGTGTGTGTTTTGTTCCGAGCCCTGCTTAGGGTCACGGAGCGGCGTGGGAGAAGAGTAATCTCTTTTAAGCCGTAAGCGCTCTTGAACGGAACAGGAAAACAAACGGGGGTCTCCTGCTCGCATTGCTTGGAAAACTAAGGCTCAAGTATCTTCTACTCGAGAGACGAGGAGGTAAAGAAGGGGAGTGGGACAAACTTCCTCAGTACAGTTTAAATTGTTGTTGCAACTCCGTCGTGATTTATTGAAAAGGCTGAGCGAGAGGCGAACAGTGTGCTCACCGGCGCTAACCCTGTTGCCCACTACAGGCATGGTGGAGTACGAGTCGCAGCAGTCCTGGGTCACGATAGGCGTCATCCTCATCGTCATGCTCCCCCTCCTTATCCCAATCCTGGTGGCCTACACGCGCTACGTGCGCACGCGGCGCAGCGAGGGGTCGGCGTCGTCCTGGAAGTTCGACGCCGGCTCGTTCCGGCGCTCGTTCAGGCCGCGCTCGGCCAAGACGCCGGCCGCCGCCACGCTGCTGGACAAGGGCAAGGCCTCGCCGACCGACTTCGACGCCGACTCGGGCTTCGGCGCCGGCCAGTACCGACGCGGCGTCGGCGTCGACAGTTCCCCCAGCGACCTGGGCGTCGCGGCCGCACCCCCACTGCTGGGGGCGTCGGCCACCCCGTCGGCCACCCCGTCCCCCACGGACTCGGTTCGCCCCCAGAAACTGCCGACCAAGTACGATGGCGTTTACCACACCAACGAGCCCCTGCCCGGAAAGCCAAACATAGAGTTCGAGGACAAGGCGTGGGACTTGGACGAGTCGGTGCTGGAGTCACCGCCATCCTCGCCCACCAACCCCAGCGACAAGAGTGGCAGCGTGCAGACGGACATCTTCTAGCAGACTTACTAGCTACACTCCCAGTAACCTACTGAGCTTTCTCTTCTTACGAACAATTATCATGACTGCGCAGCAAAGGTAGTCACCTACGGTGAAAGGTGCTCAGTAACTCATGGCCAATTTCTTCATATTACGAACAAATTTCTCTGTATTATGACAGATTTGTGTCGTAAAGTGCTGAGAATCAGCTCAGTATTATGACTGCACGGCATTTCTCAGTGGGAAATTGGGAGTGTAGGGCGTTATATTCCAACAGAACTGAGTTCATTCATTAGTGCCGTGTCATTTCCATTTTGATATTCTGAATTGAAAGTGTCATTTTCTATGAGGTTTCATCATCATTCATCCTTCGTCTAAGAAAATAGAAACGTTAAACCATTCATCGAGTTGTACTATACGTAGTGGATCTTGACGCAGCTTACGCTCACGTCAGCGAACCAGCATTGCTGACGTTTGCGATGGACCTCAACCATGACATAGCGTCCACCGTGTAAATATGTTCTTGTTTTCTTTATTTTTAAATAAAAAGGGAAAAGTCTTCCTTTGTCTTTTTCATAATGATGGAAAAATTTCTATTCCGAATCTAATGATGACTACTAGGCTGGCTAGGGGCTCGTTGCACTTGGTGTTTCAAAAGGGACAATGTACCAAACTCATTTCAGTTTTTTTCTGATACCATCATTGGTGGAATGGAAATTTTTCCAGACTTATCCCTTCCCACCCAACGCCACTGCCTCTACTACACACGAAACACCAACCCCTGGAAGAGTTTCCATTCCACAGCAGGCAGGTCGCTGCAGCCACCACAAAACATTTTTTCCACCGCAGGTTCCCAGGAGTACTCGTCTAAAAACGTGGGCGTCACCTTCGGCATCGTGCTGGGCATCATCGGCCCCATCCTGGGCATCCTGGCCTTCATCGCCTACAAGCTGTTCGACAACAACAAGAAGCGGAGAGCGCGCGGCGAGTACTCTCCCCCCAGGTGCGCACCACGAGCAACCAGTGCCGTGTCCTTGTCTCTGTAGTGTCGGCTCTAACCCGCAAACTTGCGCAGCCAGCAGAAAATGATGTCCCGGCCGCAGCCCGTGCGCACGCCCGTCCCGTCCGCCGAGAACCTCCACGACCCCGACGACGAGTAGGGTCCGACAGACGCCACCGCCAAGCCGGACCCTCCAACCTCCGAGCGCTGGAATGACCGCCACTCCCAGCAAACCATTTTATTGACCACAGTTTACACTATTTGTGTTCACACCTTTTTTAAAACTTTTTTTTTAGATGTACATATTTATGACAATTTTTTAATATAAAATAGATTTGAAATGAGATGGCACCTGCTGGATTTCGTTACTTGGTCGTCTTTTGTTGGAGTTTCATTAAGAAGAAAGTCGATACAGTTGCTGTGCGCTAAAGACTAGGAAGGTCAGGGGGTGGGGGGTTGGCCTTTGCGTCCCTCGGCTCAGGCGAGGACATCCTCTAGAGACGGCATTTTCCGATCTCTTAAGGGGGGACACCACTCCAAAATGATAAAAAATCGCAACTTTTTTTTTATTAGTTTATACTATAGACCAGGGGTCTCAGAGTGGCGGCCCGCGGGCCGGATCCGGCCCCGGCTGCTCGGTGCCCGGCCCCGGGTGGGCCGGTGCCGAACGATGTTCGGCGTTCGCCGAGCGACGCCCTGGGCCGGCGTCGGTGGCTGGCTCGTCGCCGCTCGTCTCGCTGCTGTCAAGCGTGTCAACCGACGGGCAGTGTGTCTATCTCTCTCGCACTCACACAGTCATATGGGTGAGGGACAAGGAAAGACAGTGTTCCGTGTCGGGGAGTCCGCTCAGCCGGCTGCGGACTGCCGCTGGCCGGCCGGCTCGAGCTTCACACCTCCCTAGCCGACGCGACGCGCTCCGATCTTCTGTCTCTCTCTTTTTCCTAGTCCGGCCCCGGGTTTGCCGCCAGTCTGAGACCCCTGCTATAGACCATTCTTTTCTGCGTCGAATGGCAAAAACCGCATTCCAAAATTCAAAAAATTGAAGTTTTGGGAGGTTATGGGCCGCAAACATGCAAAGGGGAAAAGCCCAGTTTCCCCAACTTGATCGCGTTTTTCTCGGAACATGAAATTGCAAACGGTTGCAGGCCTCTAGGGCGCAGTTTTTGAGCTACAGCGGGGAGATTTAGCATGGAAGCTCCTACGACATGCCGCTATGGTGGGTAGCAAAATAATTTGCATTGGTCAATTTTTATTATTTTTTTAACGTTCAAAATTAAACAATTTTGACCCAAAAAATTAAACAATATTTTTTGGTATGTAACAAATACAACTTTAAATGATTTTTTAAATGTGATTGAGGTACCCACCATAGCCAGACATCTCAGGAAGGCTGTCACAAAATTTCGATGTTCTAGGTCAAACCGTTTGGCGTCCAGCGCTGCAACCGTGCGAAATGGTCTAACCTAACACTCAAAAATGTGTTTTCAACGAAAGCGCTGTACTGCCCTGGCGGATTGACTTAGTGTTGTTTTGTACTTTATCTGTTAAAATGTGAACAATTTTTCTCTTTCCGTTTGGTTTTTACGACGATTTTACAAAAGCACTGTTTTTGGAGTGATGTCCCCCCTTAAACCAGCCTCCGACAAGCAAGCTTCCTCTCTCTCCTTTGTTGTGAATGGAAAAAAGCGATCTTGCGATGGACCGGCCGGGGAGGCCGGGCACAGAGGGGGCAGGGAGGGAGGGGGAGGCTGTGAGGAGTGGGGGCGAGGTGGGCCAGGGCGACGACGACCGACGAACCACCCTCGGATTCACTTCGGTGTAGTGGACAGTGGACACTTGGTTCTGGGCTCCAAGGCGCTGGCTGCAGGCGACGTTGCCAGATACAAGTTCTGTTTACCTCGAAACCTTCAACACGAGAGCAACAGCGACCGTCTCGCATCTATTTAAAAGTAATTTTATTGTGTAAATCTATCTTCCCCGTTTTAGCCGTAAACAGATGCTGAGGCGCATCCCACTGCCACGGCAGACGCAAACAACTCTGGGATTATCCTTCGCGGAAGCGCCGCAATACCGTAGGCTGCCGGGGGCCACTGGAGACCCACGAATATAGGCTTCTCGACCCAAGGCCACCCCCGCCCCCGCCACCACGCCGTGACCCAAAAAAAAAATTTCCGCGACCCAAAATGGGGTCGAGACCCCAAGGTTGGGAACCGCTGTCTTAGAATAAGACCAAATGGGAGAATTTTTTGGACGAATGGAAAACTTGGGTGAAGACAAGCAGACGACGACCCAGCAGACGACGCGCCGCCCTGCACCGCCCTGCACCAATCGTCACGAAACGTCCACTGTCCACTAAGGCCAAATGCGATATAGGGCACGACCATGCAGTTCCCTCTGAGCGCGCTAAATGGATGGATGGATGGATGGATGGATGGATGGATGGATGGATGGATGGGGATGGGATGGGATGGGATAAGTGGGATCGGATGCAGAGCTAGAAGCGGTAGCAAGACCGCTTAAAAAAAGGGGCCAGGGAAAAAGTATTTAATAGTCCAGCGCGCAGAACAGGGCGACGCCCCTGCCCACCCAGTGGCCCTGCGGCCGCTTGCTGGCCAGCTCCACGGCCAGGACGTAGTTGGTGGAGTGGCCCGTGGTGGACAGCGTGCCCGCGCGCTGCAGCGTCTTGTACACGGGGCACACGTACAGCCCCGCCGCAGCCTCCTTGTGGTGCGGCTCGGGCAGCAGCAGCATGGGCGGCATGTCTGGGGAGGGGAGGGGGGGACTTGGTGACTAAATCCGCTCGCATAAAGGAACACGCTTGAGTGGAGCCTGGCGTCCGCCTCCCGGAACAGAGGCGGAGGGGCTGAGGCAGCTCGCGCCTGCAGGCCTCCCTCGTGTCGGGGTCGGACCGCGTCACGAGCGCGCGCCGTAGATTAATTCAATTGCCCGGCCCGAGGCGTCGCGACACAAGAAAGTTATTAGTCGAAAGTCTCTTAAAGTCTCATCAGTAGCGGAGGCCAGGCGCGGATCCAAGGGGGGGAGGGGGAGGGGGGAGCCGCCTGGAAGGTAGGCAAAAAGTCGTACATTACCCCTGTAGGTAGGTAACTTTCGCGACATCCCCCCCCCCCCCCCCCCCCCCGGAACCCGTCTCTGGATCCGCCGTTGGCGGAGGCCACGGCAGAGTGCCTTCCAGTCACAAACCTACATTGTCACGGCACACTTCTTGTTTTTTGAGAGACCTGCTCTTTGTATACAAAGGGGTGCCGTCAAGCCCTCTGGGGGCGTCGCTGCAGGCGAAGAGGGGGCCCCGTTACCCTCGGCGTACCTGTGTACAGCTCCTTGGGGAGGGACTCGGCGACGACCGCCTCGGAGGGGTGCCAGCGCGCCCCCTCCATGAACAGCCCGTATATCACGCAGCCCTCCTGGGGGCGTGCCGAGGGCCGGTCAGCCAGCACCTGCGTCACCGAGACGAGGCATGCCAGGGCCGCCAGGGCGCAGGGCACAGGGCACAGTGGGCCAGAAGCCGGTGGAGGCGGCCAAAACTCTAGACGCGTTTTGAGCTCCAGAGTCGCTAAATGGGACTCGAACCGAACGTGTGACCCCACCAATGGATTCCTCGTTCGGAGAGCTATCCATTGGTGGGGTCACATGTTCGGTTCGAGTCCCATTTAGCGACTCTGGAGCTCAAAACGCGTCTAGAGTTTTGGCCGCCCCCACCGGCTTCTGGCCCACTGTGCAGGGGTCAGCGGCCGGCCACGGGCAAGCCATAGCGCCGCCGCGGCAAACACGAGGTGCACTCACTCGGAAGGCGAAGCCGATGGTGTCGATGGAGACGACGTGCTTCCGGGCGTAGTTCTGCAGCGTGCCGGTGAGGAAGGCCTGCGGGAAGTAGAAGCCCGAGATCCAGAAGGCGGCCGGGATGCCGCGCTCCGCCCACGTCGCCAGGAAAGCCAACCTCGCCCGCAAGTCGGACACCCACGCGCCTGAGTGTGCGAGAGAGTTCGTGAGAGTGGGGCGGAGTACAGTGGGCCAGAAGACCGGTGGAGGCGGACAAAACTCTAGACGCGTTTTGAGCTCCAGAGTCTCTAAATGGGACTCAGACCGAACGTGTGACCCCACCATACCAATGGATTGCTCTCCGAACGAGGAATCCATTGGTGGGGTTACACGTTCGGTTCGAGTCCTGTTTAGCTACTCTGGAGCTCAAAACGTGTCTAGAGTTTTGTCCGCCTCCACCGGTCTTCTGGCAAATCCACTGTGCGGAGGAGACGCACACCAGATGGTCTGGCCACGCAGCGCTGCCTCGTACCGCACATGCACTGACAGCGTATTAATATTGATGAGGTTCCATTGAAAGCCAATTCCAAACAGACTGCTTAAAAAGCAATCACACGAAAAAAAAAATTGTTGTGGCAACGAAAATGTATGTCGGTTGTGGGATAGCAAAAAAAAAAGTTGTTAGGCGTACTATTAATTGGTTGTCAGAACGAGAAACAATTCGTGAGGAATACGACCATTTGACTTTTTTCCGAGGGGTGAATCACAAGTGTACTCATGTGTACAAATAAGCCCGTACTCAGTGTACTCACAAGTTTAAAAGGGTCATTCACCCCTCGCTTTTTTCATTTATATTTGTCCTCCTGACGATGTTGTTCAACAAATTGACAGTACGCCTAACAACTTTTTTTAGCTGTCCCAAAATCAACATACATATTCGTTGCCACGACAAATCCTGTTTTAACGTGCACAGCAACTTGGAGTGGGCCAGCCTGGCCGCCTCACCCAGCGGCTTGAGTGACGGGTAGGCCTTGGCGGCCCACAGCTGCGGCACGGCGTTGGCGGCGAGCGAGTCGGCCACGGCCTCCAGCGCGGCCGACATGACGACCAGGCCCTGCACGGCGCGCACCAGGTCCTGCAGGGACTGCGTCACCGTGGCCAGCAGCTTGTTGTAGCGCAGAACCTCCTGCACCAGCACCGTGTTGAAGGACTCCTCGTAGGAGACGGGGTACCTGTCGGCGTCAGAGACCGTTGGGTGGCGAAGCGGCAAGTCAATTTAATTTCAACCCGAAGGCGCTGCGCGAGCGCCAACGTTCCATCATGCTCCCTCCTCGGGGAGGTGAGTTATTGGATCTCGGAGGTCCTTGTAAGTAAGCATGGCAGGAAACGACGCAATTCGCAACATTTGAAAACAAATGCCTTGAAGCGAATTCCTTTCAAAATGAGAAGCACAGCCTCATTCCACTCATTTCTATGGCGCTTCCTCGGCTTTCTGCGCACAGTTGCGACCGTGAGCGACCAAGGGCTTAGATCGTGTCCAAGGGCGCGTGGGGCAGAGGTTGCCTACTTATTCATGATGGCGTTCACGTCGAGGGGCGGCGGGATCTGACGCAGCAGCGCCGTGGCCGTCTCCATGCTGGCCTGCTCTGCCGACGGCCCGCCGCCACCGCCGCCGGCACGCGGCTGCAGCGACACGAGCGCCGCCAGCCCCGAGTAGGCCGTGTTCTGCGCGCACGAGATGTCCGCGTTGGGGTGCAGGCCGAACAGCTGGGGTCGGTCGTTGATGGGCAGCGTCCGCAGGTACGTCAGGTAGTCCGGCATGAGCGTCGCGTCGGGCAGCTGCAACCCAGTGCATGTCAGGCCGGTGAGCAGCTCGGTGAGCAGCGCAGCGCGGCGGGCCAAGCCGAGCCCGAGAGAGGGGGCCGACCTGCTTGTAGATGCCTGCGTCGTCGAACTTGTGGTCGGCCTGAACCACGGCGTGGTCGTAGTGCTGCGAGAGCAGGTGGGCGATGGTGCGCCGGTCCCAGTCATCCGTCACGCGGCCGCCGTAGTTGATCTGGCCGGCAGTGTAGCGCATCACCTGTCCGCAAACGACAACAGTTAAAAAAACCAACGAAAGCCTGCCCTGTCCTCGCGCCGCGCTTTTTCCTCCACGTCGACAGCGGCGCCCCTGACTGGCAAACCAAACGAAAGCTGAAAGCCGAACGCCGTCGGCGCTGACGCAGCTGGCGCATCAACGCGTGTTTGTATGTCATCAAGACTCGGCAAACATCAAGTCCGTCACGTCGCCGAAGGACGTCGCCACCTCCCTCGCCACGCGACTAGTTCCCACGGCCCCCGCGGCCTCGGCGAGAACCTCGGCGAGAACCTCGGCGAGAACCTCGTCGAGAACCTCGTCGAGAACCTCGGCGAGGACCTCGGCGAGAACCTCGGAGAGAACCTCGGCGAGAACCCCAGCGAGGACCTCGACGAGAACCTCGGCGAGAACCTCGGCGAGAACCTCGGCGAGGACCTCGGCGAGAACCTCGGCGAGAACCTCGGCGAGGACCTCGGCGAGGACCTCGGCGAGAACCTCGGCGAGAACCTCGGCGAGGACCGAAACGCCACCTTGACGGGCACGTCGTGGTACTCCATGAGGAACATGTGCAGCTGCGACAGGCAGATGCGCAGGTCGCCCTCGGTGAACTCGTAGGGGATGTTGAAGCCCAGCGCGCCGAACTTGCGGCGCTCCAGGACCACGGCGTGGAACAGCGTGAGCGAGAGCGCCAGGCGCCGGAACGGCAGCGCCTTGGAGTGCTGCGAGTTGAACAGGTCCTCGTAGGCGGGGATCTGGCTGAGGAAGGCCCGCAGCAGGTTGGCCTGCAACATGCAACAGCAAGCTCGCCGTCGCCCCACGCACCAAGCGCGCACCAGCGCGGCCGGCCGGCCTAGCCGAGGCCGAGCGCCCGCAAAGCCGGGGGTAGGCCGGCCCGCCACACGCGCGCGCTCGGCGGGCCGGCCCAACCACGCGTTCGCAGGCGCTAAGCCCGAGGCGAGGAACGTGAAATGAGAGCCCGGGTAGAAGGATTTCTTATGCCGCCTGCCTGTCACACGGCATGGGGACATTGTTCCTGCTCGGAACGCAAACAGCAGCGACATCACTGGTAAAACAAAGGCATAAAAATTACGCCCTTTAGGGCATAAATACTCTTTTACGCCCTTCCCGAGGGCATGAATCGTTTTATGCCCTTGGGAAAGGCGTAAATGGTATAGGAATTTCAAGCAAAATTTTAATGCCCTTTCCCAAAGGCATTAACGATTTATGCCCTTAAAGGGCGTAAATCGTTCACGCCCTTAAAGGGCATAATTTTAATGCATGCCCTTCACGGCTGCCTTTGATGCCAGGGCCCAGGCCAAGGGGTGAGCCACTGTAAAATTTTGTGTACAATTATTGGGCGAATGTGCAAGAATGTGCAAGATTTCTGGCGTTTTTGCCACACATGTTGCCTACCTACAGGCGTGTTTGCCACCTCAATGTGGAATGTGGTCAAATTTTGTACACTGAACGTGGGAAGCTGTTCCCCCTCGGAGGAGGCCGGGTTTGCCGCAGGCAGAGCAAGCTGCACACACGTCGTAGTCAGCAGACTACTGACCGCGCAAACTGACGCCATCGCTCTGTTCCCCTCGCACTTAATGTGCACTCTTAAAAGCCTACGAAGCATTTGCTTCATGACTACGAAGAAAATGAAGGCGTTGTAGAATTGCTTTATATCATGAAGAAATGCTTCGTATTACGAAGGATTTTGCTTCATAATGCGAAGCATTTCTTCGTAAATTTTACAATGCGACATTGTAAAGTGCATTGTCAATGCCTTCATTTTTTTCGTATTACGAAGCGATTCTTCATAGAGTATTTACTGTGTATACTAACTACGTATGATTAGTGCAATGATGCTCCGACGCCGCCAGCGCCGGCAGTTCCACGAAGGAAGCCGGGAAAGGCGGTTCCGAGAAGACCCCGTTCCGGGCTAGAAACTCGTCAAAGCTTGCGGCTAATCAAACACCGAGAACACCCACCTTGACGCCGCGCGGAGGCTCCACAGTCATCTTCGAGGAGGCCTGCAGGATGGCGACGGGGAAGGAGGGACTCGGCGTGGACGTGAGCCACAGGCGGAAGTCCCGGTGCACGCCGTCCTCCGTGACGCCCTCCAGGAGCTGCTCCAGCCGCGGCATCCAGCTCGGCGCCAGGTGGCAGTTCTGCAAACACGTGATTCCCGTCAGTCAATTCATCTTTCTTGGACTTCTTTCCTCCTTCACAATTCTAAGATCATAATGGTTTCACGCTCTATTGCTTCTCTATACCTTTAACACCGTCGACGAAAAAAAAAATGCAATTGAAAGTCACGCAAAAGAATACCGAAAAGAAAATTGAATGGAAGCGCCTCTCTCCTACTTTGCATCTTCCCCAGGGCCAGCCCCCCCAGCCCCCCCGGGGGGCCGCTCGCAGCCGGGGTCCGGATTTTTACCATTTTTGGCCACGCGTTCCCTTCCGCCCAAATTTTTTTCCCATGACGGTCCCCGGACCGGATGAGTGCTTCAAGTTTTGTTCCGTTCCGGGGGGCCGAACATGTTCCGGGGAAACGGCCGGGGCCAGCTGCGGGAAAGGGAAAGTGCGCAAAAAGGGGGGGGGCCTCTTGAACCCAAATTTTTCCGCTCCCAGGGGAAAAATGGAAGCTGCACAGCTTCGAAGGTTTTCGGAAAGGCCGGCTGTGGTCGGGAAAAATCTTTTAAAGGAATTTTCCCCCTTCCCAGCACGCTAGATGGCGCTAAAGGGCGTTTCCCCTGCGTTCCCTCGGGTTAGGGTTTTTTGACTTTTTTGATTAGTCCCGGGGCGGTTTTTGCCCAATGGCCGGCTTTTCCCGCCCCCTCCGCCGGGCGCTTCGAAGTGACCCCTAGGAGGGAAAATACGGGAGACTCGAACATTCAGGTGAGCGGGGGTGCGTGACCCAGGGGCAAAACCCTTCTGCCAGCCCTTTCCAAACCCAGCAATTTAGAACTAAAATATTTCATTCCCTCAGACGAACACGAAGGGTCGGACGTACGTGTCTGTTTGTGACGATGGACCTATTTCCAGGTCCGTACGGAACGGATCCGATTTGGAAACTCAGTGGCCTTTCCCGAGCGACGGCCCCGATTGGAAAAAGGGAACCCCTCCACCCCGGACCTTGGAAACCTTTCCCCCAGTCGGGAAACCCTTTCCCGGAAAAAAAAACCCCTTCTTTTTCCGGACCCCGGAAAGGAAATGGAACCCCCGGGTTCCCAAGCAACTCTGCCCACCGGGCCCTGCTCGCAGCCCTGCCGTGCCTGCGATAGAATCGGCGCCGGGGAGCGGCAGAGCGCTGCCTCCTGGGGGGGTCCTGGGCCCACCCTTCGTCCGCCCGCACCTGGAACACCTGCTGGGGTTGCGCCGTTTGGCATAACCCCGCGGCGTGGGGCGCTTCTTGTTCTGCTATCCACGTTCCGCGACGCGGGCGGACGCGGGCTGGCGAATTTATGAGGTGGAAAACCGGTCCGGCGACAGCGCGGACGGGGCGGAAGGGGCGGGTGGCGCGGGCCTTCCTGGGGGCAGCGGGGCCGCCGGACGGACCGCACGGCCAGAACGGTCGGCCAGAACGGACGGCCAGCCCCCGGCCAGTAAAGAAGGCCGGCCGCCGCGCAATACTTTAGCGTGCGCCGCCAAGTGCGACGGCCCGACGGGGCATCATTATTTCGGGATAAACGGCCGGGGCGCCGGGGCAGGCGTCGGACCCACCATGGACCCACGGACAGAAGGAGAAAAAGAAGAAGGTAGAAAGGCTACGCTTGAGTCGTCGAAACTTGTTTCCCGCCTCGGGGTCAAAAATTGGGTTGAGCTTCCATCGCAAACCTGGAAGAAGACCCAGGAGCCGTCCTCCATGGCCTGCAGCAGCATCGCCTCGGCCCGCGGGCCCTGGCCCTGGCCCAGCGAGATGACGCCCAGCCGCTTGGCCATGCGCATCTGCAACACGGCCGTGACGGCCCGCCATCACTGTTAGAAGGGGACGTCGGTCAAGGGCTTGCGCTTCGAATCGAGTCAGGTGAAACGTTGCCGGCCGTCCCACCAGTCCTCGTCCGGACACAGGTCCCAGCGGTCAGAGTCCAGAATTTTGTGCCTAACACAATCCCCGGCTCTGTGCATATTATGTTACCGTCACGCCTCGACATGCTTACCTCCACGACATCCGGCACAAATTACATTGGAGCGATGTGGCTTCTTAGCCCGGCCGCAAGGGCAGGAGGGGGAGAGGGAGGCGGCGCGCAGAGCGGCGCGGAGCCCACCCACGACATGCTTTACAAAGGGCCCCCGCGCCCCCGCAGCGCGCCTCCTAATGGGAAAGCCACGGGGCGCACCAAGGAAACCACCGGCTTGGCTCGCATTTCGGGGCGGGAGGGCCGGCACACACATGCCGTCCAAATGGCCGTCCCACTTGGCAACGGCAGGCACCGGGGTGGTCCAGGGTGGGCCAGGGTGGGCCAGGGTGGGCCAGGGTGGGCCAGGGTGGGCCAGGGTGGGCCAGGGTGGGCCAGGGCGCACCCCTCCCACTCCCTTTCCCCGCGGGTGGCGCCGCCCCGCCGCCCACAAACATTCACCCTCGCCGGCCGGGCGGCGGACTCGCGTGTTTTTTGGCGGACTAAGTGGTGTCAGCCGACGCGAGCAAGGGGTGGGGCGGGGGGCAGCGTCCCTGCTCCGTCCGGCTAGTTGGGCTGCCGCCAGCTCCCGGACCGCGGCGGGGCGGCCGCGGGGGCGGCTGAGATATGGGGGTGGCCAGGCCATGGGGCCAGGCCATGCCCCGGGCCGGCGAGCGGGCGCGCGGCACTGACCTTGTCCGCAAAGACGAACAGCTCCTGCGCCGGGTCCGTCCCCGCCGACAGCACGAACACCAGCGGGATGGTGGGGGAGGCGTCCTTGAACATGGTGGCCACGTCGGCGGCCTGCGGCTCCACGAAGCGCGCGCCCAGCTGGCGAGTCAGCCAGCCCTGCAGCCCCTCGGTGAGCTTGTCGGGGCGCAGCGCGCGCAGCAGCAGCAGCCGCTGGAAGCCGTCGAGGCGGGACTGCCAGGGTTCGGGCAGCGGCTCGCTGGGGAGGGCAAAGAGGGCGAGGCCGTGGTGCCGATCCGCGGGACACTGAACGTGCACGCCAGCACCGCGTCCACCGCGGTCGCGCTCACCCATGGGGGCGCTCCGAGTCGAAGATGGTCTTGTATTGAGCGATGCCTTGAGGGAAGCTCTGGGCAAACTCCCTGAGCCGGTCCAGCTTCCTCATGGCCAGTAGCTCGCTCCAGGCCCGCGGGGAGAGCCACGCCGGCGCCGGGTTCGGCTCCATCTGTCAAGACACCGAGAAGGTACAGTCTCTCCATGGTCTCTCGGACCCATCTGTGCTGCCCAGGTCGTAATACACTGCTAATCCAGGGCCTCAGGGGCGCAGGTGGAGCTGCGGCTAAGTGGGCTCAGAGCGGCACGCGGCCCGGGGCCTCCCTCACCGCGTCGGGGATGCCGGCGGAGAGGAAGAACTGCCACTCGGCGGGCTGGATGGCGCCGTGGTACAGGTGGATGCGCGCGCACACCAGCACGGCGAACCACAGCTTGTGGCGCTCGAACAGCGACCGGCACACGTTGCCGTACAGCGAGAAGGTGAAGGCGTCGTTGATGGCGCGGATGCGCGCCTGCAGCTCCTCCTGCTCGGCCTCGCCCTTGGCGCTGGCGCGCATGGCCGCCACGAAGATGGCCGTGAACCACTCGAGCGAGTACTGGTACATGGGGTCCAGGCGCGCCAGGTCGTTGAGGCAGAAGTAGAGGATCTGGGCGCGGTTGGCCACGGGGAGGTAGCCGGCCCGCGTGCGGTCGATCTCCTTCTGAGTCTCCTCGCTGGCCTCCACCTGCGGCAGGCGGTGCGGTTCGCATCAGAGGCCAAACGGCACCGAGAACGCAGCGCGCGCAGTGTGTCGCTCGCCTTGGCCAGGATCTCGTCCGACTTGAGCTTGGACGCCTCGAGCGACAGGATGAGGTCGATGTCGTCCACGGGCGAGCCCTCGGAGGCGGACAACAGCTCCAGCGTGTGGTCCTCGATCTCCTTGAGCTCCAGCTTCATCTGCGCGCACGAGGTGACGATGGCCGAGCGCGCCTCCTCCAGGTCGGGCCGCTCCTCCGACACCACCAGGGCCAGCAGCTGGTCCGTGAGGCCGCTGCGGGCAAGCGGGGCAAGCGCTGCAGAGCGAGCCGTCGAGGAGGCCGCGGCAGGCCAAGACAAGCACACCCACCTCGGCACCAGGGCGAAGTTGACGAGCAGGACCTTGATGGCTACCTCGGGCAGGTAGTGCGGGTTGGCCAGCTTGGTGGTGATGAAGAGCTTGAAGCTCGGGTTGTACGGCACCATGGTGTCGCCTAGCTTCATGACGACGGACGCGCCCTGCTGGAACGTGGCCCTGGACAGCACGGGCTCCAGCGCGGGGTCCAGCTCCTCGCCCACGTTCTCCAGCAGCGCCGGGAAGCCGTAGCGAATGGCGGTCTCGAGCGACCGCATCAGGGCGCGATCAGACAGCTTCAGCACCACGAGCTCTTTGTCCTTAAACTGGAGCAGCAAAGTTTGGGAGCTTAGTTACTTAACGAAGCTACTAGTTCCATCAATGTATCCCGCGGCGGCCGGGGCGCCAAAGTGGCGGGATAAAGTTGCGCTGCCTGCGCCGGACAGCGCCACAAAGGCTTGCGGTGCGAGGCACGCGGTCGCACGCGGTACGCACCGTGCTCCTGATCCAGCGGTTGGCCTGGCCCTGCGGGTCGATGAACAGCGGCCAGCGTCGGGAGTGCGCCACCAACACGGCACTCTCGATGGACAGCGCGTCCCGAGGCAGCCCGTCCACCTGCCAACACAACGCGGCGCAACGCGGGGCGAATTGGGGACCGGATTCCCCGACGTTGCTGCTGCGGGGGATCGCAGACATTCCCCACGGGCGGGTTGGGGCCAACAAATACTCTTGAGAGCACTGAGCCAAGCGAGGGGGTAACGACTGGTAAATTTCGTTTCAGCCGGATTACGGATTACAGGTTACCTCAAAATTTTGGGATTCCCGAAGTCGTTACCCCCTCGGAGCCAAGGCATCGCGTCTCTTCAAACTCAAACGGATAAAAGCCTCTAAATTTTAAAACAGGTCCTTACTTTTTGATATTGTTTGAAAGCGTCGAAAAAGTTTAGTTTGAGTTTAAATAAGACTGTGCTACGATCATTTTGACGCTGCGTGTACGAGATGGGGACCACTGGGGACTAGGACTGCCGCTCCATCGTCGCGGTGACAGCCAAGGCGACAGCCAAGGCGACAGCCAAGGCGACGCCGCGCCACCCACCTGCCACAGCCGCACGGCCACGGGGTCGCCCAGGGTGGCGACGGGGCCGCAGCCGGGGTTGTGCGGCACGGCCGCGGCCTGCAGCGCCGCCTTCCAGCGCTGCAGCAGCTCGCGCCGGTACCGGTCCGTGAAGACCGTGAGGTAGGCCACGGCACCTGCCAGGCGACAGTCAGGCAGTGTGCTGGCAATGTGTATTATCCTTCTTAACGCTTGTTTAAGCTATCCTATCTGCTTAAAAAAAGGGATGGATGCAATACAGAAAAAAAGGCGGGCGTACTGGGTCCCACGTCCTAAGTCAAGCAGTCCCCACCACTGTTAAAAAAAGCCGTACATATCAAGGAAAAGGGTACGGCTAGACCGTACCTTACGGCGTACAGAACTACTGTACCCGAAAACCGTGCTTCCCATAAGAGCCCATGTTGTGAAAAACCGTACTCGGTACCCGTACCCGTACTCCGTACCCCAAAAGCCGGTACGGTGGCAAATTGTCTACCAGACTGTGCCTGTACCTTTTACCGTGGATTTTTTCTACAGTGACATTCGCTTGAAAGGCGAAGAGCGGCCGCATCTTTGAAGCCCAAGCACACAGGGCCTCCATTCTCGATCCCTCTCCCCCGGTGCAGGGCGGGAGAACACTTCTCCGGGCGCCACCCGGGGCGTTCGATTTCTCGCACAATGACAGAACCAACGGAAAGAAAGATCGCTCTGTCTGCCAGGGGAGCGCGAGAGATTGTCGAGAGGCGCGCGTGGGACGCTGACGCCGGCGTCACGCCGCCATCGACGCCTGCCAGGAATCGCAGCCGGAAGCGGATAAAGCTTTCTGGCGCATAGTCGATTTGGCGGCGGATCCTCGGCGATCCTCGCGCGGCGCCGCGCTTCTAATTTATTCCGGAGAGTAATGACGCCTGGGCGCGGCGGGGCCAGGCGGGGCGCCCTGGGCGGCGGTGGATCCTGTCCCTCTCGCACCCCCGGGGCGCCACGGGACGGAGTGCGAGAGAGACAGAGAGTGCCGAGATGGACGAGCCGGCCGGTGATCCATCATCGGGGCGACGAGACGCGGCGCGCGACGCGGCGGTGGGGCGCGACACAGCCTTCCACTTACTGAGCGACGGAGCGAACATCTGTGCAGCATGGCGCACAGAGGATCACGACACCAGATGCTGTGGTCACGATTTGGAGCTTACAAACGCTTTGATTTCGAGCTTGCGAAAAAAAAAATTCATGTTATGGTTCTGTCAACAAGGTTATGTTCAAGTTACCCTGCTGGCTCAAGTCATTCCATTTCGGTGTGCGGCGCCTGAGGAATTTCTCGCGTGGAATGCAATTCTCGTCCTCTTTCAGGACTCCGGAGTCCTCGTTTTCAGAGTTCCCTCATTTCCACTGCACGACTGTGACGTGACGGGCGAGCCCGGGCGAGCGCCTCTTGCTGGCAATCACTTCCTGACCATAGAAAACGGTTTCTATGAAACTCTCATCAGAGCGACTCGTACAATGCGCCGTCCCTTTGTCTCCCTAACAAGCTCCACGAGTGAGATGTCGCTCTCTCAGTCACACGACAAAGGGGTGAATGAGTCACCTCGCTACCCCTCTCTCAGGAAATCATTTGGGGGTTGCGAGAGAGAAAGAGCGACGGAGTAAACATTTGGAACCAGTGGGCTGCATCATCATCATCATCAGCGCTGCTAGGCCTATGCAGACCTTTGGCGGTTCGGGTCAGGAAGATACTCCGACCTTGCGCGACCTCGCCGCAACCTCAGATGCGGGAGGATTTCAGCATAGTCGAAGTGGCCGCTGCCCTACTGGGGAGCATGGGGTCAGTGCGCGCTAGGCACAAGTGCAGCGACTTTTCTCAAAAACTTTTTGAAGCCCGCGCCCGCACACTCTCAGCACGTTACTGACTTTTGCCTCATTAACTATGTATTCGTGTAAGCAACAAAAATACCTAGTAATTTCTAGGTAAGTATGACAAAGTTCCTTTGTAAAATTATGTACAAAACCAAATTGTCAGTGCATTATTTAATATTTCCTAAGTAGTTCTTTAAAAAAGGAAAAGTACGTACAATGGTTGCACGAATTACTTGAATCAGTGCTGACAAAATGAGCAAAAAGTCAGAAACGTGCTGAGAGTGCAGGGCAGGGCTGCCTCGCCCGACAGCTCTCGGGATGGGGAGAGGGGGAACAGCCCACGCCACAATGCTCCACGCCACCACGCCACGCCACCACGCCACGCCACTACGCCACGCCACTACGCCACGCCACCACCCACGCCACCACGCCACGCCACGCCGCCACGCCACGCCACCACGCCACGCCACCACGCCACGCCACCACGCCACGCCACCACCCACGCCACGCCACGCCACCACGCCACGCCACCACACCACCACGCCACACCACGCCACGCCACGCCACCACGCCACACCACCACGCCACGCCACCAGGCTTCTGCGTCATGCACGTGAAGCCTTGACAAAGCGGGCTGATGCCGAGACGCAATAAATCGTCGGAAGGAAAACTCAGCTCAGCCTGGAGCTACGTGGCCGAGAAGGCGAGAACCCAGGCGGGAACTTGATGCCGAGGCGGCCTGTGACGCGGACGAACCCCACGCTAGCCTGAAGCACCCTTGGCCTGCCGTTCCACTGACCGGCGCTGATGAGGACGTCCCCGATGAGCACGTCCTTGCCGGCCTCGAGCTCCTTGACGGTGTCGGCCCAGCGCCCCTGCTCCGAGGCCACGCCGCCCAGCAGCCGCCGCGCCCGGTCCATGCGGTCCTCGCACTGCTGGGCGCGGGCCTCCAGCTCGGCCTTCTTGCTCTCTGTGGCGCGCAGCTCGGCCTGCAGCGCCTCCAGCCCCGCCACAATCTACGGGGCCGTCAAGGACTTTGTCAAGGACACGGTCAAGGGACTGGTTGAGGACCCCAGCCCTCCGCCCTTGCCTTGGCCATTCGCTCCTGAGTGGCTTGTAGTTGCTTCTGAGTGGCCTGCAGCTCCCTGTTGGCCTCGGCCAGCTTCTGCTTCTTGGGCTTGACGTTCAGGTTCACGAAGTAGAACTTGTAGATGGCGTGCGTCCACACGCACAGCGACCCGCAGGCCTTCGACACCTGCACAAAACTGAAGGTTTGAAACCGGTCATTTGAAACAGGAGCCAAGTTTCCGACCACCGCTCTCACCTTGACCACGAAACTGGGCTGGAACTGTGGGTTTTCAATGTACGGCTTGAGCTTCTTGACAGCCTCCTCCGTCATGTTCTCCTTGTCGTAGTTGACGAGCGAGCTGAGGAACTGGTCCGGGCTGGCCAACAGCGCCGTGCCGGGCGTCCAAAAGTCGTTCACTTTCTCGCCGAGCTTGGCCCCAGGCACCTGCAAGAGCAGCAGTGGGGCTGTGAGCCCAATTCTCTCGGCTCCAGACAGGCAGTCGGAGTATGCAGCCGCGGAAACCCCTTTGAGGCGAGTGAAAAGGAACCTTCTGTACCGGGGGCCTGCAAACAGCTCCAGGCTCGTAGAAAAAAACGCCACCGCGAGATTGCTAACAGCACCAGCCTCTAAAAGGCAGCATTGATCCAACAGTTTCCATGGCAGGTATCCCCATGGGAGCCGGTTGCGAGTTGCACGTGGTGGCTGGGTGAATTAAGGCTGAAGCAGCAAGGACTTGCACTGCGTCTCATTGACGCCGCTGCGCAGCGAGTGGATTATCGACCGAACCGACACTGTTCGCTCGCAAGGCCTCGCCAGGCGTGGCCAGGCGACGCCAAGCGCACCGGGCGGCACGAGGGGCGGCAGCGGCGGGCTCACCTTGTTGGGCGGCACCCCCATGGCGATGCAGATGGCCTCGATCACCAGCACCACGCCGGCGGGGGGCTTCTTGAGGGCGCGCACCTCGCTGATGTCGTTCTTGTTGAGCGCCTGGAGGCTCTTCTCGGCCTCGCGCAGGGCGGGCATGGCCTCGGCTGCAACCAAGAACTCAGTGTGAGGCCGCGGGACGCGAGGCAGGGCCTGGCCGGCTTACGCCCGTCCGACCGAGCCACGGCCGACCCACGGCCGAGCTCACCCAGGTCGGCCTCCGCGTCCTCCGCGATGGCGGCGCACTCGGCGCTCTTCTCGCTGGCCACCTTCTCCTCCTTCTGCACCTCCTCGCCCGCCTTCTCCACTTGTACCTGTGACGTCAAACACCCACCCGGTCGTTTAGCAAAGTGGCGCTCTGCCCGTCCCTTCGAGGCCAGCCTCCACAAAGGACGAGTCGGGTATAGACGCCCACCCCCTCCCCTTCCCGCCCCGAGAGGCGCTAAGAGTGACAGACGGCGCCATCCGTCTGAGCTCTGCCAGTGGCCTGCCACCCTTGCCAACCCCACCGCCCCCAGAGGTCGCGTCAACAAGCAATCTAAGCGCCCGTTTCAAACACGTTGCCGCTGTGCTTTCTAAAAATAAACACACCCGGCCCTCGTGTCGAGGGGGTTGCCTGGACTTGCCGTGTCGGCGGCGATCCTGTCCAGCATCAAGACGGTCTCCTGCTGCGCCTTGAGCAGCGAGGGCCGCATGGCGGCCAGGTCCTTCTGCAGCTCGGCCACCTCCTCGGCAGTCTTGTGCAGCTTGTGCAGGCCTGCGCACACCGAAAAACTTTCCTCCGACTTGGCACTCTGCGGCGGAAACCCCAACGGGGCCCAACCCCAAGCACAGCGAGCCCCGCGCGGCGCCGCGCGCCCAGGGAGTGGCCGAAAAAGGGAGGCTGCACGGCAGTGTTCTAAAGGGTGGGAATATTCCCGGGAAAGTTGGGAATCTTGGGGAACGTTACCGGGAACGTTCAAGGCTCCAAAACGGGAACGTTCCCGATTTAAAGTAAAAATTAAGTATAAATATCGATAAATGCAAGAATTTACTGCAAATTTACATGAACTATGGTTTCTGCACACGAAAGTTGAATAATGTTATTGTTTTTGATTAATAAGGTGGGATAAAAATAGAGGTTGTAAGAAATCGCAAACGTAACAGCGCTAAACACGCTTGTTCTACTATTTGACGTGAATTTTCGGTACTATGGGCAGTGTTAGGCTCTTGGCTCATCCTCCCCAACCGATGCCACTCAGAACTGATCGTTTATAGTATGGTAGTTAAATATCTGCTGAACCGACTGGCTTCACGGGGACCGACTAATATGTTGAGAATCGACCTAAAAGTTTTCAAAGAAGCTAGAGTCTCAACGACTTAAAACGCAAGTCTTTATAGTCTGAAATAGTAATGGATATAGATAGGACATTGCGAGAATAGCCAAAATTTACCTGTTTGTACTCTCCAGTAGGTAAATTAAGTTATTTTCTTAAAAAAGCTGAATATTCCCAGCTTTTGGGAATCTTCGGAAATGTTCCCGGGAATTTACTGGGAACGTTCCCCAAAATGATCGTTCCCGGGAAATTTAGAACACTAGGCTCACTAATTGCAAAAGTTTCGTAGTACAATGTCCCGTTCGCATAAATGTAAATCGAGGGCTGATTGGTCCCGTGCCTTTGCCCAAGGAGAACAAAATTGTCACGAAAAGTTCATCGTGAGCTTATTTCGGGTCACATGGGACCTCATATGTGCTCAAATCGGGGCGAAAATCCGTCACCTGCAGCTCACGGTGTCGTGACGATTCCGTTCTCCTTGGGTGTGTGGCTCATTTGCATAAAAACGAATGCCGTATTCGGACGAACACGACACAAAGCGCGTTTCAACGAATACGTCACGTTCCCGGAAAGTGTAAATGGGCTCCAGTGCTTTTCAGAACGTAGGCGCCCAGCATTACACTGGTAAAACTAAAGCGTAGTATTACCCTCTGTTTTCAAGCGTAATCTGGTTACGCTTGAAATCAAGCGTTACAGGCTCATCTGCCAAGGTTCCCCCTATCTAAATGCATAGGGGAATTTCTAGTCTAGGCTTGATTTCAAGCGTAACGTCTTCAAGCGTAACTTTACGCTTGACTCAAGCACAGAGTTACGCTTTAGTTTTACCAGTGTAGCGTTAAGCTCTGAAAGGAAGGCATACGGCGCTTCGTACACACGAGCCTTTCGTCCAGCCCGACCGGCCGGGATAAAGATCAGACAGCGCGAATTTCGCAGAACGAGGCGAGACGGGTGTGGAGTCGCTTGCAAGCTAGGAGAAAACAAAAGTCGAGGAAAGGACGCCCGGATGATTAGAAAAACGAGGAGGGTGGTCCAGAAAAAAGGAAGTCCCTCGAAAGCGGTAAAGCGCCCGGGCCCGGGGATGAAGCGCTAAGGCGCTATTCGCTCCGCCCTGATGGCGAAATCGTGTCCAGGCCCAACTCGCCACATGGGGGCTAGAGTAGGGACCCCCTCTGTGAGAGATGCGCACGCAAGGGGGGCTGACTCCTATAATACTTCGTACACAGACCTATAATACTTGTATAATACCTATAATACTATAATCCATAATACCAAAAAATGCCGCACATTTAGTGCAGTTTCGGGTTCAAAATGAGAAAGTTTTGTAAAATTGTGGTGAACAGGCGTTCAGCGATTTTTAGACGGATCGTTAGAGTAAGAAAATGGCGCTAAGGCTGATGACAAGGTGCTGAGGCTCTTAAAGATGCGCGGTAGTATTTTGAGGCTCAGGAGCGCAAGCCGGAATCCTTGTTTTCAACTAACTTGCGTATTTCGGAAACCTTTGGTACACGGAAAACCACTTAAAACGACACAATTATCTAAATAAAATGTTCGGAATAATACCTATAATACTCTATAATACCTATAATATATAATACTTCGTACACGGTTCGGGAGAGTCAGCCCCCCTTGTGCGCACGCTCGACTGCTGGAGTAGTAAACCGGGCGATTTTCGCCCCGTGCGAGACTGGCACTGCGAGCGAGGCTCCCGGCCGGGCGGCGTCCCCTCTCCATGTCCATTCTGGCCTCGCATCGGCCGATTTTTCCCCAGTTTACCCTCGACCAATCAATCAGAAGGCCGGATTCGCAGCCAGCGTGCGCATCTCGGCTAGAGGTCTCAGACGGGTGAACAATTTCAGACGGTGCTTCTAGTTCATCCTGGAGCCGCTGCAGGCACCACCTGTATCAAACTCGCGTTGGCTCGAGCTGGACAAAGTCCCACTTCTAAAACACGGCATTCTTCGTAGTAAGGTGCCAGGTGCCCACTGATTCAGCGGCTAGCTACAGACATCCGAGGAATCTTGCGGACCGTCTGTGGGCACGCTTTGGCCGTAATAAATGCAAAATTTGGCGATTTGGACAGGTGCGGACAGGACAGTTTGGACCAGCGGTTCTCAACCTTTCTCGGCTCGCGACCCCAAATTTGTAGCCAAAAATTTCCGCGACCCCCAGGAAAAATTTCGCGACCCCACGGGACCCCTCCTTTAGCATGCCACTGCGTCTGATCCGAGGCGGGCATTTTGCTCCCTCAACGGGCAATTGGTCTTTGGACCTTCCTTTAGCATGCCTCTGTTACGGAGTGCGATTATCAGTCTTAGTTTGGGAGCAGTATTGTCTCAAAGTTGGCCAAAACGCTCAGAAATGTCTTTAAAAAATCATGTTTTGGGTCGATTTTAAGCAGCCACTGCGTCTGATCCGAGGCGGGCATTTTGCTCCCTCAGCGGGCAATTGGTCTTTGGACCTTCCTTTAGCATGCCTCTGTTACGGAGTGCGATTATCAGTCTTAGTTTGGGAGCAGTATTGTCTCAAAGTTGGCCAAAACGCTCAGAAATGTCTTTAAAAAATCATGTTTTGGGTCGATTTTAAGCAGCCACTGCGTCTGATCCGAGGCGGGCATTTTGCTCCCTCAACGGGCAATTGGTCTTTGGACCTTCCTTTAGCATGCCTCTGTTACGGAGTGCGATTATCAGTCTTAGTTTGGGAGCAGTATTGTCTCAAAGTTGGCCAAAACGCTCAGAAATGTCTTTAAAAAATCATGTTTTGGGTCGATTTTAAGCAGCCACTGCGTCTGATCCGAGGCGGGCATTTTGCTCCCTCAGCGGGCAATTGGTCTTTGGACCTTCCTTTAGCATGCCTCTGTTACGGAGTGCGATTATCAGTCTTAGTTTGGGAGCAGTATTGTCTCAAAGTTGGCCAAAACGCTCAGAAATGTCTTTAAAAAATCATGTTTTGGGTCGATTTTAAGCAGCCACTGCGTCTGATCCGAGGCGGGCATTTTGCTCCCTCAACGGGCAATTGGTCTTTGGACCTTCCTTTAGCATGCCTTTGTTACGGAGTGCGATTATCAGTCTTAGTTTGGGAGCAGAATTGTCTCAAAGTTGGCCAAAACGCTCAGAAATGTCTTTAAAAAATCATGTTTTGGGTCGATTTTAAGCAGCCACTGCGTCTGATCCAAGGCGGGCATTTTGCTCCCTCAACGGGCAATTGTTCCTTGGACCTTCCTTTAGCATGCCTCTGTTACGGAATGCGATTATCAGTCTTAGTTTGGGAGCAGTATTGTCTCAAAGTTGACCAAAACAGGCACAACGATTTTTCAAAGACATTTCTGAGCGTTTCGGCCAACTTTGAGACAATACTGCTCCCAAACTAAGACCGATAATCACACTCCGTAACAAAGGCATGCTAAAAGAAGGTCCAAAGACCAATTGCCTGTTGAAGGAGGACGAAATACCGCCTCGGATCAGACGCAGTGGCTGCTTAAAATCGGCCCAAAACACGATTTTTCAAAGACATTTCTGACCGTTTTGGTAAACTTTGAGACTGCTCCCAAACTAAGACTGATAATCACACTCCGTAACAAATGAATGCTAAAGGAAGGTTCAAAGACCAATTGCCGGTTGAGGGAGCAAAATGCCGGCCTCGGATCAGACGCAGTGGCTGCTTAAAATCGGCCCAAAACACGACCCCAGCTACCTCGCCGCGACCCCTTAAAATTTTTTCGCGACCCCACTTGGGGTCGCGACCCTAAGGTTGAGAACCACTGGTTTGGACAGTACGTGCCCGCCCCGGCCCGACCCGCACATTTCGTGTCGGGTTGGGGTGGGCTGGGACCTGCTGCGTACTTGGGCTGGGCCCCTAGGCGGGGCTTGCGGGGCGGGGCGGCCTGGCTGACTGGCACGCTCACCCTTGCGCAGGCGCACTACGCCCTGGTCCAGCTCGGCGCGCTTCCGCATCAGCAAGTCCGAGTAACTAGTCAGCAGCTCCAGGAACGACGTTGGGGTCACGTAGCAGTGGCGGGACAGCTCCTGCGGGCATTTAAGGCCGAAAGTTGGGGACGCGCTCGCCGGGCCAATAGGCAGGCCAATAGGCAGGCCAATAGGCAGGCCAATAGGCAGGCCAACAGGCAGGCCGGACAGGCCGCAAGGCCCGAAAGGGGCACGAGCCCCGACCACGTGTGGAACTCAGCAGAGTTTTGTTAAGTCGGCAGGCCGGCGAAGCGCTACGGCAACGAACGAAGAGTGAAATGGGAGGCGACGCCCACCTGGACAAACAGCTCGCTGGCCGCCTCGACGCTGGTGTGCATGCCTCGGCACACCGCCACCATGCCGTCCAGCACCGCCGGGGGCACGCTCAGGTCGGGGATGTTGGACAGGAACCGCAGCGCCACCGACTGGTCCACGCAGAGAAAGCACAAATCGAGGGGTCCTATTCAAAAGATCTTATCTGGGCGTTCCCCCCAAGACAATCTTATCTTAAACGCAGGCAAATTGCACTCAGTTTGATCATTTGATACAGCTACAAATGAATATAATTTGTGATTAAATTGACTGAAATGTGAAGATGAAAGATCAAAGAAACCAATGGTACATGCAGAAATATATTCCGCTTACTCTCGAACCCGTCCCAAAGGGTCAAAGTGAGCGAAATTTGCCTGCGTTTAAGATAAGATTGTCTTGGGGGGAACGCCCAGATAAGATCTTTTGAATAGGACCCCTCGAAATGGAAATCGACAAAAAAAAAAAAAAAAAAACGAGGCCAGAATTGCGGTTGAGAGAACAGGACAAAGGCTGGGATGGATCAACACACGGGCTGTTCCTAACAGCAAAATATCTGCGGGCGATAGCGCGCAACGAGAAGGCTGGCCGCAGAGACAAAAGGACCTGCAGAGCGGTGTCCGGCCACGCGCTGAACCAGTCGATGGTGCAGCAGTTGACGAGGGCGGGGAACATCCGGAGGCGCGCGCGGAACAGGTCGCCGATGGGGCTGCAACGGGGAAAGGTGAAAGGCCATCGCAGCACAGTGGGCCAGAGGAGCGGGGGAGGCGGCCAAAACTATAGGCGCGTTTTGAGCCCCAGAGTCGCTAAATGGAACTCGAAACGAACGTGTGACCCCACCAACGGATTGCCCTCCGGACGAGGAATCCATTGGTGGGGTCACACGTTCGGTTCGAGTCCTGTATGGCGACTCTGGAGCTCCAAACGCGTCTACGTTTTGTTCGCCTTCGCCGGTGCACAGGTGAGTAGGCGCGGCGACCCACCCACCTCATGGCGATGATGCAGTGCAGGTTGGACTTGACGCAGCGCTGGTAGGCCGCCACCATGTTGGAGCGCGTCGCCTGCAGCCCCCGCTCCGTCACGACGCCGCGCATCTGCTGGTAGATCTTGTCCAGCTCCTCGGCGTCGTAGATGTTGGGCACGTCGCCGGCGTTCAGGATGCTGTTCAGGTCCTCAAGGAAGGACTCGGACTTGATCTGATGGACACAGCGAACAGATTGGGGGATGCACTCTTGCAGCCAACAAAACCTCGGCGTCCATACTGGCCCTAGAGCTGGCCCACCTGCGTGTCAGAGAAGAGGAAGACGGACTCGCGCATGTGCAGGCCGGCCTTGAGCAACAGGGTCTTGATGTCGTCCCGCCACTCCGCCAGGCCGTAGGCTCGGCTCAGCTCAATGCTGTAGCACGTCAGCTCCATGGCGAAGGCCGCCAGCTTGGTGAGGCTCCGGCGGCCTGCAACCCCAGGGCTGGTTCACAAAGCTGTCGCCAACACGCCCCACCCGAGGGAGGCGAGCAACGCACCCGAGCCGCCCATGCCCAGCAGCAGCGCGTTGCCCTGGGGCTGCCGCAGGACGCGCGCGATGCGGCACACGTGCTGCATGGCGTCCGTGAACAGCACCAGCTGCATCGGCGCCGTGCTCTGCGAGTTGAGGTCGTCCAGCAGCTCTTGCAGGACGTCCGACAACTGCGAGCCGAACACCGCGGCGTCACCAAAACCTCCCAGGCGCTTCACGTCGTTCTGGGAGAGACCCCCACCTTGTCCACGTCCGTGATGCGAACGTACTCCCGCTCCACGTTGGCCACGTCGCCGAAGTACAGCGTCTCCTGGCCGACGGGGTCCTGGCTGAAACGCGTGCGCAGGACCGACCTGAGCCGCTCGGCGAACCAAGAGCGGTCCCTGTCGTTCACCAGACGATCCTGGAAACGGAGCGGCGCCGTCAAAGTCACGTTCCAGTAAAGGCACCATTGCGTGACACCGGACAGTACCTGGTACACGCGCAGGTTCTCGTGGTACCAAAGCACGAGGAGCTGGTCCAGCGTGGTGACGTTCTTGGGGGACGCCATGAGCACGCCCTGGAAGACCTTGCTGAGGTCGCGCACGTTGAAGGTGTAGTGGGTCTTGGTGGGCGTGGGCAGCAGCTCCTTGAGCACCACGTCGTACACGTCCAGGGTGGCGAGCACGAGGCGGTCGAGCTCGCCCAGGAGGCCGTCCGTGCGCTCCAGCCACCAGCGAGAGATGGTGCCGAAGATGGTGGCCTTCAATCAACACTCAGCAACGTAAATATTCCCTCATTTCTTAAAGTTTTACATTTGGCGCAAGTAGAACAGTTTGTTAATTCGTCATTTTCATTGAATTGCTGCCCTCGGCCAGACCTCGGCCCTGCCAACGACACCAAACTGACCTTGCTGTGGTCCTCCAGTTCCGGGAACGCCAGGTAGTGGAAGTGCCTCATGACCCGGGGCGTGACGGCGTTCCTGCCACCCCCGGGAGGGCCCATGGCCACCACCAGGTTTACGTCCACGATCTGCCGGAACTCGCCCACGGCCTTGCGGTCGTACCAGCCTGCCGCCAAATCCAATATCAGACGAGCACGTGGGAACCCCTTCGCAAGCAACGGGTTGTTTGCGCACCTTGGAAGTCCAGCCACTGGCGTATCAGCTCGATGGGGGGCTGCGCGCCGTACACCTCCAGCGCGGGCATGTTGAAGTCGTCGATGAAGAGCAGCTGACGCTTGTTCTGCGGGGGCCCGAACACGCCCTTCCGCCGCCGGTCCAGCTTGGAGTCGATCACGTCCTGCCAACGAAGGCTGGAGATTATAACAGGGTGCGTCTTGACCTTGGAGTAATACTTTTAGGGAGTCCTAACTAGAGCTGCACCTTTCTGTTTGCCAACGCCCTGAAGGCTTGATTTTCAAATAAGAGACTTTTCCAATAGCTCATCTTGTCACAAAACGAGTGAGGATTTACGGGATGCAAACAGATTGGAGCTAACCCATACCGTTGCGGAGTTCAGGGCGTTTCTGTGCGTGGCACTAGGTGTCCGGCGAATCGTAGAGAGAGAAAGAGATAGTTTCTGAACTTTGCCACCTTGACGCCCGATCGAGGGGTCAACCACTTTTGACGTTAGGGGACCCAAGATTTTTTAAGAGACAAGATTTCTTCGGATTTCACAAAATTTTGTTCCATTTTAGGCCTAAAATCTGCTTATTTTTTGCCCATTGGAAAGAAGGTTTCGGATTTCCTGAGATTTCGAGCGATCTAGTAAGGGGACACACGATTTCTCGAGTGGTTGCCCCCTCGCGCCCGATAAAAAAAACATCTCCGAGGCAAAGCCGGAAACCGCCTTGAGAAAAGAAGCCGGAATTCATCCCATCCGACGCCCCAGACGGCGAGCTTGTCCGCTTTCCTCCTAAGTCGAAGTAATTAATCGGAAGAGCCGGAAAGAGGAAACTACCAAGTACGCCGTTTCTCTGCTTCGTGCCTGGGTCTGGTTGGCCGAGGTGCGCGCCGAGAAGCACAGGCAGTCGGCGATGTACTTGTCAGGCAGGCCGCGGGTCAGCTTGGCCACGACGGTGAGGGTCTTGCCCGTGCCCGTGGGGCCCACGCACGCCACGTTGCGGCCCTGCGTCACCAGCAGCTCCAGCATGGCGCCGCAGCGCCGCGTGTCCAGTGTGGGCACCTCGATGTCTGCGACAAAGTCAGTCGCTGCGGTCAGTGGTCCAGTCCCCTGGGCCGGTCCCCCTGGGCCACCGGAACACCTACCGGAGTACAGCGCGTCCTCGGGGATGGCGTAGGGCTCCTGGTCGTGCATCCAGTGCAGCCACCGCGGAGCCGCCGGCTCGCCGTCGTCGGTGGGGTCCTGGAAGCCGCCGTCGTGGAGCCTAGAGAACATCAAGAGCATTATTAACCGGCACAGTGGCGGCGCAACTCTGCGGTTTTTCAAGTGCTATGGAGCAAACACAATCATCTCAGTTTTAAGCGTGTCCCACACTCGTGTAAATCTTGTCAAAATGTCAGAATCATGTCTGAAAACATGATCGAAATTCGCGCACCTCTGAAAGCCAAAAACATATTCTGACATTCTGCAGAACCCAGGCCATCAATATCAGCATAAGTTTTCGGTATTTCAGCTTTCAGATGTGCTCGAGTTTTGATCAGGATTTCAGACATGTTTCTGACATTCTGACAAGATTTACACGAGTGCAGCGCGTTCTTCGTGGCTATGGCCGTCGTGCGACCGTCGTGCCGAGCGCACCTGTAATCGTAGACGAGCCCCTCGCTGGGGAAGGCGGGCCCGTGACCTTGGGTCGCCATGGTGCGCCGCAGCCACGCGGAGAACTTGTGGCGCGAGGCGTTGTCGCAGGTCGCGCCCACGGACCAGACCACGGCCAGCGCCACCCACGGCGCCAGCAGCGACGCTGGAGGGATAAGGCGAGACGGTGAAGGCCGGCCTGTAGCGTGTAACCCGGCCTCGGGGACGGAGCTGCGGGCTTGGGCCGTCATTCAGACTGTACACAGCAGCAGCGCGCGGCGGACTGGATGCCTTTACAAAGCGACTTGGAGCCTCTCAAAGGCCTGTGGCAGGCGCAGATTGCATCCCGTCCCGTCATGTCCCGCCCGTCCGCCTGTCCATCGTCCACTCACGCAGCAGGGCCAGGAAGGGCGCGGCGGGGGGCGGCCGGGGCGGCGCGAGGCGGCCGAGGCGCGCGTCCAACAGGTGCAGGCAGCCCTGCACCAGGCAGATGTCGGCAGAGGCCAGCACCTCCACGACGCCCAGCGAGTTGCGCAGCGCCGCCACGCCGCCCAGCAGGTACGTGTCGAGCAGCGCCAGCAAGTCCTCGGCCAGGCTGGGCAGCGCGTCGAGGCCGTGCTGCGGTGGAGGCACACAGTGGGACGAAACTCGAAAAAAGTGGCGATAATTTTGGGATGCTCCGATCGTCTCCACAAACACTACCCGGGGTTTTTGGGGTCCGAGAAACTTGAAGCCGTCAAAATTCTAAGCCGAAAACGGACGCCAGGGGCGGATCCAGCATTCCAGGAGGGGGTGAACCCTTTGGAGTACACGGAACGATGCCAAAATCACTTCTCGGGGGTTTTTGGGGATGAGGAACTCGTTACCGTCAACCTCGAAAGCCGGAAACGAACGCCAGGGGCGGATCTAGCAATCAAGGAAAGGGTTAAACTGGATCCACACCAAACGTTCTTTTCCGGCTTTCGACGTTTACAGGAACGAATTTCTCATCTCCAAAAACCCCCGTGTAGTGATTTTGGCATCGTTCAGTGGGCTCCGAACGGTAAGCCCCCTCCCTGAATGCTGGATCTGCCCCTGGCGTTCATTTCCGGCTGTCGACGTTGACGGCAACGAGTTTCTCATCCCCCAAAACCCCCGGGTAGCGATTTTGGAGACGATCGGAGCATCGCCACTTTTTTCGGGTTTCGTCCAGAACGCTCTTTTGGAGGCTATTTTCCCAAAACGCGAAACATTCCGAAACATTCAGTGGCATGGAGTCCAAAGTGGACTGGCTGCCCTATCACCGACAAGTCACAGAACCGTGCGCAAATGTTCGCAACTCAACTTATCGCACTGTAAAAATCGTTCAGACGCCAATTTTATAGCACTTTTAACGGCAATGTATTTTTATCCGGGTGACCCAAGAGTAAACCTGACTGCTGAATAACATTGGTGAGGATGTTAGCTTTCCAAAAACATATAATATGAGACCTTTATCCTGAATATGGCGGCCACCAGAGCGAACACTGTACTCCTATTGGAATAAGTGAACGAAAAGCTGAAAATGCGTCATCTTTGGCGCTCCGCTGTGGCTCGCTCGGGTCATATATTTTAAAACTGTTAAGTGTCACGCATGGCCGAGGCCTTTCCAATTAACACCGACTAGTTTGTTGGACCCTGCCGTTCAATTTTCAAAATGCCACTTCTCGCCGCTTTTTACGCGTTTCGTCCCACTGTGAGGCACGGCCAAGCATGGGGGTTAGCAGGGACTCGGTACCACGCGGTACGCGGCGCCACGCCTCCCCGCGGTCGCAAACTTGGCTCGCCGTACCTGTGGCAGCGTGCGCAGCCAGCATTCCAGAAAAGGCCGCAGCCCCAGCACGCCGGGCTCGAGGTACACCATGCCGCAGCGCGACACGGTGGCCGGGCTCGCCACGGCCAGGTCCGCCACTTCGAACATCATCGTCATGTGCTCCGTCATCTTGATGATCTCGCCGCTCGTGAGGCAAAGTTTCTTGTTGTCGTCCAGCACCGTGTTCATGTTCTCGATCCACACGGCGTCCACCGGGCCGTCGAACACGAACCAGCGCTTGTCCGCGTCCACGGCGGCGGCGCCGACCCGCACCAGCGACGGCAGGATGCCGTCCGTCCTGCGGCCGTTAATTAGCACGTCACTCATGGCCTTCGAAACTTGGGCGACTGCAGCGCGCGGCGGGGGCGGACTTGGGTACCCACCACTCGTGGGTGACGGCGTCGAACTCGCCGTAGAGCTGCCCCATGGTGATGGCCTTGGGGTTCAGGACGGCGGCGTGGACCGGCGTGAAGGGTGTCCCGCTAGGCGACTGCTTACCGGAGAGCAGCGTCATGGCGTCCTTCAGCACCTCGTAGCACTGCAGCAGGACGAGGAAAAGAGAGGCTGATTAGGATGTCTCTTGAATGAAGGGCTCTCATTTACAGAGGTCTCGCCTTTCAGGACTGGGCTCGGTTCCATAAAACACCGCGCTCTTGGAGGAAAAAAGTTCCGCCAAGGCAAGCTTAGCAAAGCGGTCTTGCCGTGGACCGGCCGGGGAAGCCGGGCAGAGAGGGGGCAAGGAGGGAGGGGGTGGCTGTGAGGAGTGGGGACTGGCGCGGCGAAGCGGCGTGGCGGCGCAGGCGACGACGAACGAAGAACCACGACCATGCAGTCCCCTCCGAGCGCGCTGAATGGATGGATGGGTGGATGGATGGGATGGGATGAGTGGGATCGTATGCAGAGCTAGAAGCGGTAGCAAGACCGCTTAAAAAGACCCCTCTGTCCAGTCACGGGCAAAGAGGAAAAGCGGAACGGCCAGGCACAGCGCAGCAGGCCAGTGTCACCGTCACAAGCACAGCGCGCGCGTTAGAAAACTCATTTCCCTTACATTGTTTAGCACTCGTTTAGCTGGCAGGAGTACGAGCTGTAGCGGGGACGACAAATCCCGCACGTACCAACGAAACTCTGCGCGAAATGGTGGCCAAAGACACAATAAATTGTTCATGTTCAAATTTCGTACGAGACGTTTCAGTTTTTGCGCAGATCAAGTTCTTGATAAAATTTGTACGCGATGTAGCACGGAAATATAGAAATAGTATGTGCTGTTTTCCACACGAAAATCGTAAGAAAAGTTCATCACAAGAAACTTTAACGTCTCGACAAAATAATACGTAACATTTAAAGTGCACCGCACCTGTAAAAAAAAAGAAAAAGCGCAGGCTCTATGGATACGCGAGATGTGCCACGCGTGAGGCCACGTGACGCGAGACCGCGACTCGCAGCAGGGGCCAACTGCGGAACGGACGCCGCGCAGCGTCCTCTTTCAAGCTAACTCCAACTCCATAGTCGTCCAGTCCGATCCGCTTCTTTTCATCTTTTATTGGCTTCGCCCAACGAAACTAATTGGCTCCGCCCAACGAAATTAAAGGAAATTGAATTAAATGGTGGAGCCAGAACAAGAGCCCCTGAGAAACCGGGAACATGGTCCGTGTTTCCACGGGACAATGTGGACAACAGAGCACTTTTAGCGGGAGGAGTAGATAAACGTGACAAATTGAAAAGTGGACCGGAAATGTAGCAAATCGACAAAATAGTCAATGAAAGAGGATAATTTATGCTGCTGTATCATAGGTATATCAAGATCGCACAAATTTTTAGCAGATGATACCTTTAGTACTTTAAAACGTACCTAGAACAATATAAAACACTTAAAGGTGTCAGCTAGCTTTTACTCGAGAGTCCAGAAACCAAGGCTGTATCCTAACAATAATGGGGGCTGGCTGCCCGGGCGGGCTGGTGAATGAGTGAGGCACAGCCTGCGCGACGCATCGACAACTCCTCCTCCGGGTACAGCGCGAGCGGCACCGGCCAACAATGCCCTCCCCCCTCTCGCACAGTCCCTCCCTGGGTACAGCGCACGGAACAGCAACAATGCCTCACGGCTCGGCACGGCTCAGCGCGCTCGAGGCACGGCGCGGCGGTGCAAACCACAGCTCAGCTCGCACCAACACTGTCCAGCTCGCTTAGGTCTATGTATTTTATTGGGCTATCTAGTTCATTTCATACACAATTATAAATAATCCCGAAATACTACCTAGAAGAAAACCAAACGAGTATCATCTGCTTTCATTAACGTTCGTTGAATGATATTTTTTCAACTTTTTTGGTCAAAACTAATTGCAAACATTACTTTGAGTCTCTTCACTGAAAATCAAATAGTGATACATCTCACTCACTGAGGGGTGAGACATGACCGTCTCACCGAAAAAGGGTGATACTAATATGTATCACCGAAAAAAATGGTCGTACACGCATGTATCACCGAAAAAAAAAGGTCGTACACAAATGTATCACCGAAAAAAAGGGCGATACTTCCCTAGGAAAACAAGGGCCAATCTCGCTGAAGTCTCACCTTTTTTCGGTGATACATGCGTGTACGACCATTTTTTCGATGATACATTCGTGCACGACCTTTTTTTCGGTGATACGTTTTGTATCGCTGAAAATTGGTGAGATGTCTCCACTCTAAATGTCTTACAATGAAATTTGACCTATGTTATTCGTATGTTACAGTGAATTCGGCGCAAGCATAATACGAAGCAATATTCCTTCGTAATACGAATCTTTTCAGCTTTTTCATTGTAAGATACAAAGAAAAACCTTCGTAATACGACGAAAAACCACCTTCGTATTATGCTTGCGCCATTTCCTTCGTATTGTGGGAAATTCCTTCGTACGTAAGACATTTAGAGTGTCACCCTTTGGGTTCAAATATTCTACGAAAATTTCTAGTTCGATGGAATTTGTGATGCTTTTGCTTACAGAAGGAAGAGAAGTCAAAGTTAACGGCGTTAAATAACGCCGTTAATTTTGACTTTCTCGTCCTCCTATGGCCAATAGCATGACAATATTCAGTGAACTAAAATTTTTCTTAGAATATTGGAACCTTTCTGAGTCTATTCCAACAAAGAGACTCAAAGTAATAATTAAAATTAATTTTAACCAAAACTATTGAAAATATTGTGCACAATTTGTTGAAAATTAACGTTAACAACCCTGCTAATCATCTAAAAGAAGGGCGGCTTGAGGACCTTATAGGCTGTCGGAGTCGTATCCCTCCGCGCGGTCAACATAACCTATAAATGTCCCGGTTTTCACTGATTTTAAAAGAAATGACGCATTGTTTTTCTAAAATGATGCATCTTAACCGTTTCTAGAATGAAGTGGAGCACTATAATTGAGGTACTGTGACATGTCCGCGAAACATCGGAAGTTTATCGTAATTATAATACATCGGTTTTGACGAAATTCAGCAGTAAAAAAGAATCTTACGTCAGTGGGTTCCGAAAAAAAATCAGCTTTTACGAATTGTATGGTTAAACTGCTAACTTCTGAGTAGTTTTTTCATAATTACCATTGCAAAATTCGGTCCCATAAGATTAGCATTGTAACATAGTCCCTCTGGTCCTCGCGGATGAACACAGATTCGGCCCACTCCGCCAGCCTATTGGGGAGGGGAAGCGCGTCGCAACTGTTAGTCACGGGGTAGCGCGCGGTCTGGTCACGACGCGTGGTGAGCGGCGCGGGGCGGGCGGCGCAGGGTGGGGCGACGCGGGGCGGGCGGCGAGGGGTGGGGCGACGCGGGGTGGGCGGCGCGGGGCGGGCGACGCGGGGTGAGCGACGCGGGGCGGGCGACGCGGGACGGGCAACGCGGGGGGCTGGCGGCGAGGCGCAGCGCCGCGGGGGGAAGCAACACAGTCCGTCGGGGTGCTTCCGCCGGTGTACATCACGCCGAGTCCGCGCCGCATCAGTCCGCAACGCCGAGCCCCGCGCGCCGTGAACTCGCTCGACACGCGGAAACTCGATCGAAGCTTTTCCATCCTGTGTCGGTCGGCTCCCTCCGGAAATGGCCTGACCGACACGGTCGTTGTTCCGGCTCAGAGTTTAGTTGGCAGTCTCATTTTGTGTTTGAGTTCGTCGGGTGCTCCTGTGCTGCCTTTTGGATATACTCTTTCAGAGGTGAGGCCTACAAACTGTTAAAATTTGTTGACACTCCATGACAAAATCGTGGACGACATTTTCATCAAAGCTCCTATACTTTGCATAGGCGTGACACCTATGTCATCATATTTTGATGACGTCCTCGTGAGGAAAATTAGCCTTGGTAAGGGAGGGTGGGGCACCTAGTGACAGGGGCACCTAGTGACACAGGGGTGCCCTGGCCACCCTATGGCACTTTCAGACACCTTGAGGTGGCTTATCTAAAGGTCTTGTGCTGTGGAATCATGTTCAAGTGAAAGTGAGACTTTGAACAAAATATTTTAGCCCCTAGAATAGAAATAGGTGTTGTCGAAACGCCACAACATGTTTTTGCGATCAAGGAAGGATCAAAGCAACCTTCTGAGGTGAAAGCAGATTCATTTCTCGCACAGTATCGGAGTGGGTGCCAAGATCCAAAAACAGTCACTAGGTGCCCCACCCTCCCTTATTGTCATCAAGTGACTACCAAAATCTTCACAGTGCAACACACGCAATCAGCTGTCGAACTGTCACATAAAAACGAATGTGACACATGGTACCCAAGTAGCCGCGGACCCGCGAGGGTGGCCGCGGGACTCGCGGGGGAAGTCGCGAAGGACACCAAGGGTGCAGCAGAGAGGATCCGTTGGGATCTCCCCCACCACCACCGTTCCCCCACCCGTCCGGCCGCCGGCTTCGCCGAGCGCTGCGGCCGCCTGGCGGCGGAGCGGCTCCGCCTGAGCGGCAGGCAACCCGCCAGACTGCCGTGTTTTCACTGAAACACCCGGTACACATGTCGTGTCACATCCAAACAAATGTGACATCCATGTACTGTCACATTCGTTTGAATGTGACATGCCCACTTTGTCACGTTCGTTTGAATGTGACACGCCATGATTGTCAGAATAAGGGGTGTCACGTTCGTTTGGATGTGACACGACATGTGTACTTGGTTACCATGTGTCACATTCGATTTAATGTGACAGTTCGACAGCTGATTGCGCGTCACACCCGAAGTAATGTGACAAAGCGGTGCGGTATGTCACATTCGTTTGACTGTAAATTTTCACCGTTTGTCACGCTCAAACTAACATCGCCGTTTTCACGTGAAAACAAACGTGACGTCACCCCTTGGCTACCATTGTACACTGTGGTTTGAGCTTAGGCAGCTTACGCTAGGTGGGACCCGCGAGCGCGCTGTGCGTTCAGGGCCGGACTGGCTAAGTCAGGGCCCCGGTCGCAGTGTGACGTCAAGGGCCCCCTTTTCCGATATGCGTCCATTGTTTTAAATTTACTAGCCAGGGAAGGGGAGGCCGTGTTTGGTGACTTTGGGCGGCCACTGTGTCCAATCTAGTTGACGTAAAAGGCCTCCCTCGACGCCCTAGTATTCTTATGACCCTACTCTTTCATGCCCTGTATCGGGAAGACGTTGACCACAACGATTTTGCCTTTGACCGCAACGATTTTGTGACCAAAGTTGGTCAAAAAGTGGTCGAGTCTCGGAAATTTGCTGATTTGCTGACTTTATGCGTCCACTGTGTCCAATCTAGTTGCCGCAAAAGGCTTCCCTTGACGTTCTAGTATTCTTAAGACCCCACTCTTTCATGCCCTGTATCGGGAAGACGTTGACCACAACGATTTTGCCTTTGACTGCAACGATTTTGGGACCAAAGTTGGTCAAAAAGTGGTCGAATCTCGGAAATTTGCTGATTTTGCTGACTTTAGGCGGCTACTGTGTCCAATCTAGTTGACGTAAAAGGCCTCCCTCGACGTTCTAGTATTCTTAAGACCCCACTCTTTCATGCCCTGTATCGTGAAGACGTTGACCACAACAATTTTGCCTTTGACCGCAACGATTTTGGGACCAAAGTTGGTCAAAAAGTGGTCGAGTCTCGGAAATTTGCTGATTTTGCTGACTTTGGGCGGCCACTGTGTCCCATCTAGTTGACGTAAAAGGCCTCCCTCGACGTTCTAGTATTCTTAAGACCCCACTCTTCCATGCCCTGTTTCGGGAAGACGTTGACCACAACGATTTTGCCTTTGACCTCAACGATTTTGGGACCAAAGTTGGCCAAAAAATGAGCTTGATTTGCCGAAACCATGCGTAAAATCGGCAGAAATTTCGTGGAATACCAACAAAATCTCGCGGAATCCGGCATAATTTTGACGCAAAATTCTGCGAAATTTTGAGAAATTTTCAAATGGGTACCCCTTTGATTTAAGTACGTAAATAGTTAAAGAACGCGACTTTGCCGCGGCCAAGAAGGCCCCGCGGTGGAAAGGCCCCGTGGCCCGCGGCCGAAAGGCCCTGCGCTTCGCGCGAGGCCCCGGGCGCGATCGCGCCCCCGCGGCCCGGGCCAGTGTGCGTTGCTCATTAATGCACGGTGAAAAATGTACAAAGGACGTCTACCTTGCAGGAAAAGTCCCCTAAGATACACAGTTTTTCTTACACAGAACCGACACTACTTGGACAACTCGGCTAGTTCTCGGATCACTATGCCGTTGCAATGCTGATATCACTGAGAATGAGAAACAGTCATGATCGTTACTAAAATTTTGGGTGAGGAATTCTTTATTATCCAAATTTGGGTGAGGAAGGTTTCCTCGCCCAATTTGGGTGATGAAGGTTTCCTCACCCAAATTTGTGTCATAACTCTATAGAGCCATATAGGTAGCTGATACACCCTTCCTCACCCAAATTTCGAGGAAACCTTTCTCGCCCAAATTTGGGTGATACAGTATACCTCGCCCAAATTTGTGTATTGATCAGAAGAAAAGCCATCGGTTCAAATAAATTTGAGGTTTGAAAGCAAAACTTTCTGTGTGTGACAATATTTCATGCGGCAACTTCAAGTTCGTTGCTGCTTTTCTGGTTTTGCCTTCCAGTCTGTAACTTAGTTGGACCAACTTTTTTCCCTAGCGTGCTCTCTCAAAAGTGCCTCTTGGATATTATTGTGATTGGAAGCGCCATGCCTCTAGATTCGTACATTCGCAGTTTTAGCGCTTCGCATGAAGACATCTGCAGCGGCTCCTCTGCTTGCTTAGCAATGCGGCAGGCTTGCTTTGACAGGCAAGTGTGTCATGTCACACAAGACAAGGATCAGGGAGCCAGACAAGGGGGTCTCGGCACAAACAGAGCCACATTAACATACACTGGTTCCCTCACTTTCCAACTTTCCGGAGTGCAGAAGTCACGTCTCGAGTCCCGCACGAGTTCCAAGGCATCCCTGATCCTCAATTAGATTTCTGTGTCACTCGTCCTTTATGACACCGCAAATGTATGCCTCACATGCCTAATTTGCTTGCGCTCATGAGCGCAAAATCGCATTATATTTGCATTTTAAAATCGAAATTCTAGGCAAGCGCATTTTTAAATACCAAAGTAGGTTTTCGCCATAGTTATTGCAATTGCAAAATTTTGGTAAAATTTTACGGAAGAGAGAATGGATTTATAGGGTTCTATAAAACACATTACTGCATTTTATTACCTCCGATCATTACTGTTATGATGGATATAATTAATTGATTATGGGGGATTATGACGATTATTAGAAATTATTCGGCGGCCACTGCGTCCAATCTACTAGTGGCCAAAGCCTTCCCTCAACGTTCCAATACTCTTTGGACTTAACTCTTCAGCACCTCGCCTCAAGAACGCCCAAGCAAGTTTGAGAGCGCCGCCCTCACAAAGCTCTCAAAATGCCGAGAAATCCAATATTTGCTGCCTCTAAGCAGCCACTGAGTACAATCTAGCTGAGATCAAAACCCTCCCTCAACATACTAGCCCTACACGGACCCATCTCTTTCATGCCCGGCCTCTTTGAGAGCAGCACCACCGCTCACCCCCGTAAAGTTATCAAAGTGTGAAAAAAATCCAATATTTTTGCCCTTGGGCGGCCGCTGCGTGCAATCTACCTGTATTAAAAGCCTTTCATCAACGTCCCAACACACTTTGGACCCTACTCATCCATGCCTCGCCTCTGGACAGGCTTAACAACTTCGGGGGCGCCGCCGTGTCACAGTAATCAAAATGTCGCAGAATCCAAGCTGCCTTAGGGCATCCACTGCGTCCAATCTAGTTGTGTTCAAAGCGGTTCAAAGCCTTCCCTCAACGTCCCTGTACTCCCTCGACCCAACTCTTTCATTTCCTTCCATGCGAACGCCTAGGCCACAGTTAGAGAGCGCCGGCCTCGCAAGATTCTCAGAATGTCAGAAAATAATTTTTTTGGTCTGCCCGCTGTTGTTGCCCTTTATAGGCTGGACCAGGAATGATCCTTTACCGATTCAGGACCATCCAGTTTTCTCTGAGTACCTGCAGGGGGTGGCAACGGCCGAGGGAGAGAGTGAAGCGATGCTCGCGCCGTCAGTGCAGAGGTTGCGCACCTGTTCGAGATTATGAAAACTAGACTGTGTTTTTCAAAACGCTTTGCACCGATGGAAAGGGCTTGAAATTTAGGGTGCATTAGGCTAATTGCTCTCCTTGAAAATCCCCGCTTACCTAATATCAAGGTGCAGTGAAAACACCAAAAAACACGAAAAATCATAAAATTTGGGAAAAACTCGAATGCGCCATGTTGATGCAAATGATTCCGCCCTTGTGTTCGGTTGAATTGGAAGTATCGGGCAGTCTTTTAGGCCTAATGCACCCCAAATTTTGTGCTCTTTTCATCTGTGCAAAGCGTTTTGCAATCAACGGGCTAGATCTTACAATCGAAGCAAAACAAGTAACCCCTGCACCTCGCTCGCGCATGGCTTCACGTGCTTCCTAGGCCGTTGCCGCCCCCTGGTACCTGGCTACAGTAAAAACCTTTTGTTTTCTTCAGGATACAGTGAACAGTGGCTTCAAAATTTTTCTGAGCGTGCACTAAACTCGTGGTTCTTGCCATTTTATTTGCCATGCATTTTGACAAAAAAACTACAGAAGCGAACCCCGTTACTTCTAATGACAGCCTTTACTGTAGTTGAGGTACAGGATTAACAGTACTTTTTGACAGTCCGCTCCGTACACAAAAGACGACAGTTCACCAAATGGAGATCTTATTATAGAAACACTGCAAATTGAATGGAAAGACTTCGCGCCAAAATATGGCAAGACATTAAGTCTCACCATATTTTGACCAGTCAGAACTAAAAGTCTCGCCAAAATGTGGTCAGACAAAAATGTCTCGCCACAAAATGGCGAGACTTTCTCGTCTGACCACTGTAAAGCTGCTAATCAGCGCCCAAGCGCCGCACCGTAAATAGCGGCCTTTCGGTGGTCACACAAGAAAAGCCTTGCCATTTTGTGGTGAGACATTTTTGTCTGATCACACTCTAAATGTAGTACAGTGAAGATTTTGCATACTATGGTGAAAATGTTGGTGGTGCAGCTGACTTCATAACATACCATTGAGAATTCCCTGTACCTTATAGATATTTTGACGAATTTCGTTAGTATTATGGAGAAAATCACCACAATATGTTGGTGCAGCTTTTCACCATAAGAAATTTACAGTGCACATATTGGCGACATTTTCAGGTCTGACCAATACTTGGTGAAACTTTAAGTCTCGCCTCTGGAGTAGCGAGAAGTCTGACCTTTGGATTTGTTGTGAATGGATTCCTCTCGACGAGAACGTCAAAACGTCATGGATTTCAAATCGAAATGAAAAAGTTAACTGCCGCAAAGAGTCCCAGACGACGGTCTGGACGTTTTGAACACTTTTTCCGGACATGTCTTGAAATTTTTTCAGCGTCTGGTGATTATGGCAATCGTGTAACAATGTCTCTAAAATATTTTAATCCAGGAAAATATTTGTAATTGTTTTAAATATTATTTTTAATATTGTGGTTATATTGATCATTTCACTGATTACCAACCGTCGGATTCAGTAGACCATTCTAGTCGTGGCCGAGTGAAGAACAAGAAGAATCACAAAAGTGTACTTTATTGCACTTTTACTTCAAACATTTAAGTCCCCTTGCTTGGTAGAAGTTAATAAAAATATTTTCAAGTAAATGCAACATATTTTTAGCGAACATTTGCACTTCAAATGCCCTAAATTGAGTCTTTTGTGATTCTTCTTGTTCTTCACTCAGCCACGACTAGAATGGTCTATTAGTGAACGGGGGAATTAGTTCGTCCTGAGTTCAGAAAGAAAATATCACCCCTAGTTTTGTTGTGAAATAATGATGGATATTTTGCAGTGCAGGCGGTTGATGCTCGCAGCGCTCGGGGCGATGTGAATCGCTGGAGATGTCCTCCCTCGCAGAGGAAGGTGGCGGTGGGGGCAACGGCACACACAGAATGGTGAGTCTTGGCCCAAGACTCTTGGGCCTTGGTCATCGACGTAAGAAAGCAGATGATATTGCTACAGTTCCCGTTCAGTTCGTTTCAGTTTCTTCAGCCACACGGCAAAAGCTGATCCTGGTATTCCCTGGGAGCCCATAGGAAACGGCAACTGTACACTGCAAGATACCATCTGCTTTAAAGCCCTCTTCAGACGGTTTCTTCCGCCCGGTTATTACACTGATAGCACTCTTGGATCGCCTCGCCAATAGTGACTCATTCTCCCACTCGTGCATCCAAAATCCACTTCAACTCTGTTAAACCTGTCCGCTTGCATTGAGAATGAACTCCTTCGCCCTCGCACTCCCTCCCACTCAGCACCACTGCGTCGGCACGAGTCTCGTGCGAGTCGAGCGAGTCGAGCCATACCAGAAGCCGTTGCGCTTTGGCCACACTTGCCTTTTCGGTGACTCTCAAGCAGACCTCGTGACGCTTGCCCTGCGTGCCCTGCCGCAGGACTTGCCCGACGCCCTGCTCCGCACCCTGGTGCCCCACGACGGCGGCCCCAGCGGCCCCCTCGACGTGGGGGAGGACGCGGCGGTGCCCAACGCCACCTTGCGGCCGCACGTGCTGGGGCCGGTGCCGCACCTGCCGTGGTCGCTGCTCTCGGCCTACGCCGCCATGCAGGAGCACCACCACGACGCGGCCCAGCGCGCCCAGGGCGGCGCCCAGACCCCCGGCAGCGGCGGTGGCGCGTCCAGCGGCGCTGATCTGGGCTTCGAGGTGGTGGAGTTCCTGCACCAGTACTACGTGCCCGCCATGATCGCCATGGGGCTGGTCGGCAACCTCCTGTCCTGCATCGTGTTCCTCAACACGCACCTGCGCCTGCGCTCCTCGTCCTACTACCTGGCCGCGCTCGCCACGGCCGACTTCGGCTACCTGGCCGTGCTCGTGCTGGTCTGGCTGGACGGCGTGCACGGCGTGCAGGTCGGTTCCTCGATTCGCGCTTCACTGCTGTACGCACACTGAAGACTCAAGTTTGCGCGTTGTCGGCAGGTGTTCGTCAAGGAGGGCTGGTGCCAGGTCGTGACCTACGTGTCGTCCGTGTGCGCCTTCGTGTCCGTGTGGCTCATCGTGGCCTTCACGGTGGAGCGCTTCATCGCGGTGCAGTACCCGCTGCACCGGCCGCACATGTGCACCGTGGCGCGCGCCAAGGCCATCGTCGTCTGCATCGCGGCCTTCGGGATCATCTCGCACATCTACACCCTCAAGACGAGGGGCATCGTCCGGGACAAGGTGAGTGCAGCCCATCCTGAAAGAACCCGCGCGGCAAGAGCACGCAACGCAAAGCGCCCGCGGATCGCAGGGTAGGCAAGCCCGGCCAACACGCGGGCTGGTCGGATGGCCGGTGTCGGCGGGCAAGTGTACCCCCCGGCCCAGGGAGCCCTCAGGTACATCTCGCCTAGGACCAAGGTACCCGGGGGTACACAACGCCTAGGCTCAATGTACCCCGGGTACCTCAGGCCTGGGGGGTACACTGAGCCTAGGCGAGTTGTACCCCAGGGTACAAAAAGCCTAGGCGAGTTGTACCCGGGGTACAAAAAGCCTAGGTGAATTGTATCCTCCCTCATCCGAGGGGAGCCCGTTAGGTTTGGTTAGGAAAGGTTGTACGATTTCTTTTGAGAATTAGATCTGTCGCGAGTAGAGTAAGATCTGTCACGAGCCCGTTAGGTTTGGTTAGGATTGGTTGGACAATTCAGTTTTAGAAGCCTTCCGTCGGTTCAATTAAAAACCAACCATTGACGCATCGCAATCCTGCCGGGGAAGAATATAAATCCCCTCGTCTTGTTGCATCCTCCCTCGGCGAGAGAGGATACAATTCGCCTAGGCTTTTTGTACCCCGGGGTACAATTCGCCTTGGCTAGTTGTATCCTCCCCTCGGATGAGGGAGGATACAATTCACCTAGGCTTTTTGTACCCCGGGTACAACTCGCCTAGGCTTTTTGTACCCTGGGGTACAACTCGCCTAGGCTCAGTGTACCCCCCAGGCCTGAGGTACCCGGGGTACATTGAGCCTAGGCGTTGTGTACCCCCGGGTACCTTAGTCCTAGGCGAGTTGTACCCGAGGGCTCCCTGGGCCGGGGGGTACACTTCGCCGCTTACACCGGCCTCGGCATAGCCATTACCATTAAGGGCTAGACCACACATGATCGTAGGCTCTCCACGGATGAAGCTCCCAACCCACTCCCTGGCGGAGTGCACGGGGAAAAAAAGGCCAGTCAGTGGGGAAGAATGGTCGGTCGTCACTCAACCTTTTGTCGATGACGAACTTTCGGTTGTCCTAGGGTGTTTCGTCATATCGAATTTTGGGTCCGTCAGTGGTTTTTCTGAAAGGCCTTGGTCTAAAACGAACCTGTGCCAAGTTTGAGCCCGATCCGATAACGGGAAGTGGAGGCGCATCGAGCCTAAAGTTTTGGGGGTCCGCGGCGTGTTCGCGCGCACTGTCACACTAAAGCACGCCCCGTGCACGCCGGACGCGATGCAAACCCACGGGAACCATGCAGGTACGTTCACAAGGGTCCATGGTAAGGGTTTATCTACTCGGCAGATCGACCGCGACCACCCCGCCGAAGGGTAGGTGAAGCAAAGTCGAATTTTCAGTCGCGCTACCGTACGTCCGAACGGCATGAGGCAGCGGCTTCTAATTTCACGTGCGTCGACTAGACTGGACCAGGAACCGATCTGATAAATAGCGGTCACGTTAGCGCACCGCGTTCCTCGCGAAAACGCGACGCGAATGTCGCGACGCGCCAGCGCGCGCCGGCCGAGCGTTTGAATTCTGCCCGGCAGTGACCGTGCCGTGCCGTGCCGCTCCGGGCCGCTCCCAGGCAGCGCGCTGGTTCGGCCAGCCGAGCGGCACGGCACGGCACGGTCACTGCCGGGCAGAATTCAAACGCTCGGCCGGCGCGCGCTGGCGCGTCGCGACATTCGCGTCGCGTTTTCGCGAGGAACGCGGTGCGCTAACGTGACCGCTATTTATCAGATCGGTTCCTGGTCCAGTCTAGTCGACGCACGTGAAATTAGAAGCCGCTGCCTCATGCCGTTCGGACGTACGGTAGCGCGACTGAAAATTCGACTTTGCTTCACCTACCCTTCGGCGGGGTGGTCGCGGTCGATCTGCCGAGTAGATAAACCCTTACCATGGACCCTTGTGAACGTACCTGCATGGTTCCCGTGGGTTTGCATCGCGTCCGGCGTGCACGGGGCGTGCTTTAGTGTGACAGTGCGCGCGAATCCGCCGCGGACCCCAAAAACTTTAGGCTCGATGCGCCTCCACTTCCCGTTATCGGATCGGGCTCAAACTTGGCACAGGTTCTTTTCAGACCAAGGCCTTTCAGTAAAACCTCTGACGGACCCAAAATTCGATATGACGAAACACCCTAGGTTGTCCGGATCGGTCTTCGATCACCATTATCAGAAAAATGGTCACCTCGGACAGATTTCATCCATCAACCCATTCCGATCACTGTGACCAATCTTCTTTTCGGTGTGCTCTTCCAGGAACCTTCCCCGCGCGGAGGCATACATGAAATTCCGAGCGAGGAGCTCACGCGAATATTCAATCCCTTGGCCGATGTTCCGTGGAACGAACACTGCAAATCGCGTTGGCTGGGGCCGGTGGCGCTCACTACCGCCCGCATTAAATTTATTGGCCGATGTTCCGTGGAACGCACACTGGAACGCGGCGTGCCAATCGTGTAGGCGGGGGCCGGTGGGGCTCACTGCCGCGCACATGCCCAAGGGGATATTCCTTCAAGCTGGTCCTGTGCAATTGCCATGAATAGCCATCACGGCCCAGCCCCATTATGGCGGGGCGGTCAGCATTTCGAATTCCGTCTGCCGGACCACTGCACAACCTGCGCCCATCCGCAATTGCCTCTGAAAGGCGCGGCGCCCGCCACACCTGGTCAGGAGCGCCCGCCCCACCCCACCACGACTTCCCGCGGCTGGCGGACAGGGTGGGGTGGGGGACCGTTTTTGTGTGGCTGCGGGACGATATTCTGAAGCCTCAAATCTCGGGAGAAATGGAACACGATTCGGCCCGACAAAATCAGCTGTTTCGCGCAGCGCGCATTGTGCTTTATTTATCCCCCCCTCCCCCTTGCTTCCATTCCGACATAGCCATGGAGTAGGGCTCCATGGTGTACAATACTTATCAACGTTCGCAGGCCGCCGAGTTCACACGCAGAGGCCTCAGCGCGGCTGCCGAAAGCCCTAAACACGCTAGCGGTGTCGATTCAACCCACCGCGGAAGCCGACGGGGCGGGGATTCCACGGGATTCTGCGCCATTCGAAGACGAGCTTGCTTGAAATAACATCCGCCCTGCCCTCTCCCCAGGAGGGCTACGAGTCCTGCGAGATGCTGGACCAGCACCGCAGCGTGATGCGCGTCATCACCCTGGTGGACGCCATCGTGACCCTGGTCATGCCCGTCGTCCTCATCATCGTCATGAACACCATGATCACGCGCAACCTCGTGCTGTTCGGGCGCCGCTTCAAGCAGGCCGGCGTGGCGGAGGGCGGCGACACTGCACCCAACAGCTGGGCCGACGGCCACCTCGGCGCCGAGGTAAGCAGGGCCGGCCCGGGCCACCACCAGCCGCCACCAACCGCCCCCAGCCGCCCCGCCCCACTGCCCGGCACACTGAAAAACCAAACGTGGTCCAGACCGCACCACTGGTGTGGTCAGATGGGTGCCATTTTGACCACATCAGTTGGTGTGGTCTAGACCACGTTTGGCCACGTTTGTTGCGGTCTAGACCACGTTTGGTTTTCCAGTGCACCTTGAGAGGAGGGCTCCTCTCAAGCAGGGGGCGGCAACGGCCTAGGAAGCACGTGAAGCCATGCGCGAGCGAGGTGCAGGGGTTACTTGTTTTGCTTCGATTGTAAGATCTAGCCCGTTGATTGCAAAACGCTTTGCACAGATGAAAAGAGCACAAAATTTGGGGTGCATTAGGCCTAAAAGACTGCCCGATACTTCCAATTCAACCGAACACAAGGGCGGAATCATTTGCATCAACATGGCGCATTCGAGTTTTTCCCAAATTTTATGATTTTTCGTGTTTTTCGGTGTTTTTACTGCACCTTGATATTAGGTAAGCGGGGATTTTCAAGGAGAGCAATTAGCCTAATGCACCCTAAATTTCAAGCCCTTTCCATCGGTGCAAAGCGTTTTGAAAAACACAGTCTAGTTTTCATAATCTCGAACAGGTGCGCAACCTCTGCACTGACGGCGCGAGCATCGCTTCACTCTCTCCCTCGGCCGTTGCCACCCCCTGTCTCAAGCCGGCACCCTACCCGGCCCGAGCACCGCCACTCAGCGAGCCGGAACCACGCCTGGCAGCGCCTGGCAGTGCCTGGCAGCGAGGAACAACAAAATACGGCAGCTGGAATGGGAGAAACAGGAAATTCAGTCCGAGGAAAGGGCGACATGCGGAAGAGGAGGAAGGCTCTTTAACACAGTCAAAAATTCCTGCAAATAAGTGGTCCTGTTGGCACAAAAGAAAACGGTGGTTACGGAAAATGCTCAGGAAATTGATTGTAACAGAAACTGTTTTGTTTGTTTAACTAAGAAAGAATCTTTTGTAGGCTGCAAAGAAATTCTTCACATTGCAATTCTTTGTTTTACAATAAGAACACTTCTTTGCACGGTTTTTAACTGTGAAGTGGTCCCCTGTACGCAAAGGGACTTCTTCCTTTCTTCTGCTCTTTTCTCCGCTTTCCCCTGCGTTCTTTGAAGAGCTCTTAAGGACCCGGACCGCGGTCAGAACCGTGTACCCGGGTATGCGGGTAAACCCGTGGACCCGGGTACCCGTTGAAACTGGGTCCGCGGGTTTGCCCTGGCAATAGGCAACACTCGGGCAAACCCGCGGACCCAGTTTCAACGGGTTTACCCGCATACCCGGATACGCGGTTCTGACCGCGGTCCGGGTCCTTTGAGCATCACTGTTATGTTATTCAAAGAATGTGACGTCGTTGAATAACAGTGTGCCGGCCCGGCTTTCATCTCCCTGTGTTCCAGAGCTGCGACAGCCGGAGCAGCAACGCACCGACTGGCGGCCGGCGCCAGCAGAGCGCGCCGTTCGCCATCAAGGTGTCGGCGTCCAGGACGCCGTCCAGGCCGCGCGGCGCGCACCGGCTAGGCCCCGGCCCCAAAGGCGGCGCCTCCTTGACGCAGGACAGCAACACGCTGCAGGCGGCCGACCCGCCAGACGTCACCCTCTGCCTCGGACCCGGCCTCGGACCCGGCCTCGGACCCGGCCTGGGCCACAAGGCCGGCACCGGCGCCGCGCCCTCCGTCCACCCCCACTTCGCCACCTTGCCAAGGGCCCCGCACGCCATTCGTGAGTTCCTTTTCAGTCGGCGTCGGGGCCCAATTGAAAGGCCCACCATTGAGACCGAGACGGGCCAGTCAAAAAAAATCGAATCATTGGCACGCGTAACATACTTTTCGAGGAACATATTTTGCACGGGAAAAAACGGGAACGCCAATCGTTCGTTGATTGCTCCCTTTGATAAGGCGTGGATTCAGAGACGGGTTCAGAGGATGGGGTATGTTGCGCAAGAGTTGATTGCTTACTTCAAGTGCGGAAAGGTGCGATTTTCCGCCTACACTGTAGGCAGCTTCGCCTAGCCTCACCGCCCTCATGGTGAAGCGACACCCCATTCATACTGCGCACGGCGGCTCTTTCACTGTTAAAAAAAAAGTCTGAAAATTCAGACCAAATTGGTAAGAAGTTATTAACAGACTTGAGGTCTGAAAATTCAGACCATTTAGATGGTCTGAAAATTCAGAACTCGAGAGTCTTACATTTAAGAGTTTGGTGGTCTGAAAATTCAGTCCTGTACGAAGATTGTGAACTTTTAGGTTCGTGACATATTCAATATGACATAGAAAGAATCTCAGGTGTGTGTGAACCTCCAGAGAGGACAACATTGAGTAAAAATTGTGATGAGGGAGAAGGACCTCTGTCCTTTTCCCTGACTCTCGAGAGGCCGGCCTGTGGCACCCAAGGAAATGGCGACACGGAGCCACCCGCGAGAGGTAAATTAGAATGTGAATTGTTCAACTTCCACCCATATTAGGGAGATAAATCTTGCTGCAGAGAATGGTTCTCATATGGCCGATTAAGTCCTATCAATTCGGAACTTTTGAACCAATATATTTTCACATTAGAAGCCTTTTAAACAGAAGTAGGTATGTTCCACAACATGCGCGCCATCTAGCGGACAAACGAAATCTTGGGTTGGTCTGAATTTTCAGACTTAACCATCTAAATTTTCAGACTGCGCTGGTCTGAATTCAGGTTCTGAGACGATCAGGTCGCAATTTTCATACCGGAAGGCAAAATTTTCAGACAAGCAGTCTGAAACAAGTCTGAAAAATAGATTCAGACCACCTAGTCTGACAAAAGTGGTCTGAATTTTCAGATTTTTTTTAACAGTGTTCAGCCGCTGCTAACTCCGACCGCTGTCGGAAAAAAACACGGCCTCAAAGTGTTCCTTTTCCCACTGGAATATTCCTCGTCACTCCGCGAAGGAAATCACTGTTGCAGCCATCTCCGCGGGCAGGACGCTGGTGTCCACGCGCACGCAGCAGAGCATCACGAAGATGCTGCTCCTCATCAGCTCCGTCTTCATCACGCTCAACATGCCCAGGTGAGGAGCCGCGCGTTCGCAGTCACTTGCTTCGCTTGTAAGTCTTCATCACGCTCAACATGCCCAGGTGATGGAGCGGAGCCGCGCTTGTAAGCCTTATTTCGCTTGCTTCCAATTTGGTGGCCTAAGCCCCCCCGGGAAGGCTTTCAAGATTGAGGGGGGCTGGTGAGGCAGAAGGCGGTCGCCAACGAATGAGACCGTCCTTCACAACGGCGGCGGAGATGAGCAGCCTCGAGTGGTCTTGATGCTTTCATCGTTAATTAATGTCCGCTTCTTCCTCCAGTCACGTCCTGCGCGTGTACGCGTCCGTGGCCGTGTTCACGGGCACCAACCTGGACATGAAGACGACCTCCTCGCTGTGGTTCGGCCAGCAGATCTCCATGCTGCTGTACTACACCAACTTCTCCATCAACTTCCTGCTCTACTCCATGTGCGGCATCACCTTCCGACGCTGCCTGTGGCAGCTCGTGCGCGGCTGCGGCCGCTCCTGCGGCTGCGGCTCGCGCTGGTCCGAGTGCCAGTTCAGGTACGTGGCTGCGAGCCGCGTGGTGCCGCGACGCGTCGACGCCGTGGGCCTCACAGACCCCTTGTTCCAGGTAGTGGTGCGCTCGCGCGGGTCGGGGCTCGTGGCGCCGGTGGCGACGCCGCGGCGGTGACGCCCCGACATCCGCGCGAGGGGAGGAGGTCGCCATGCACGCGCTCCGCGACGCGGTCTGAGGCGCTGTCCGAGGAGGTCACCCTCAGCCTCAACCTGGCCGGCGAGGCCGCGGCCCCCCCGGGCTGCAGCCTGTGCGGCGACCACCCCTGCAACGTGGCCCAGGCCGCGCTGGCCGCGCAGGCCGAGCAGGCCAGGAGGCTCCAGAGCATGGACATGGACATCCTGCTGCAGGACCCCGCCCTGGCCGACGCTGACACGCTCAGCCGCGCCAGTTCGCACACGGACGGCCTGTGACTCGGCTATGCCCGCCATTCAAATCAAAGACTGAGTGACTTGCTCCCTGAGAGCCCCGCAACGCGCGCGCCTCTCTGCTCTCTGTGTTAGTGTTCCGATTTTAAGGAGTGTGTGAGTTCCCTGTGTAAGACATTATATTTATACATGTCATTGTAGAAACAAATAAAGCGTGTTCAGAAATAACAGCGAAGCCGAGTGCGTGATTCGACAGCGCCTCCATCCCCGGCACACGGGAAAAAACCCCCCCATGCACATAAGAGAACGTCAGAGCGCTACAAACGAAGTTTGCGTGGGAACATCAAAGCGCCCGAGGTTTTTTTTGGAGCACGGTGTAGGACCGTGTTTTGGAGCCACCGCAGGGAAGGTTGCTCCGAGACATGCGCAGCCTTCACGCCTCCTTTATGCCCTCGGAGCCGTCACTCCAGGTACCGACGCAAAGGCAGGCGCCCGTGGGCTTCAGGACGGCGTCCTGACGTCTGCCTGTCGCATCTGGGCAACAAGCTCCCATCTTAACTAGGTAACGTCAACAACAACAACCTATCACTATGTGTTACCATAAATAACAACCTATCTCCTATCCTTAGCGCATACAGATAGGTCGTTGTTGATGGTAGCGCATAGAGATAAAATGTTGTTGATGATACCAGGAACTTGTTGCACGGAAATTGAAATCCGTTGAAATCACTGGCGTGCACAAAGGTGGGACACCCCTTCCCCCCAAGGGCGGACAAGGGCGGATCCAGGGGCGGGTTCTGGAAAGGGGGGGGGGCGATGTCGCGAAAGTTGCCTACCTACAGGGGTAATATGCGACTTTTTGCCTGCCTACCAGGCGGCTCCGCCGCCTTCAGGGGGAGCGACGCCCCCCCCCCTGGATCCGCGCCTGCTTCCCCCTCCCCTCGACTCCCGAAAGAGGAAGTTAGGCAAAGTCCGGCAGAGTCGATAAAAAATACGGCCCACCGCTCCTCCCGTCCGAGGACACTAGCTGTGCGCCCCACTGGCTAAAACTACGCAGGCGCATCAAACTACCTGCAGAGTTTTCGGGTGGCATAAACTTTTCTGCCGTTTTCACGACTCGCTGCGCTTTCCTCGCCCAGCGGGCCGCGGGGCCGTCACGGCGGCTGACGGGTTGGTGGCCCCGGCCCAGCCCGGCCCAGCCCGGCCCGGACTCACCTTGGTCTTGCCGCTGCCCGTCGGCCCCACCAGCATCAGGCCGTGGCGCACCACCGTCGTGTCGTACAGCTGCAGCACCTTCTCCACGAAGCCTGGCACACACAAAAAATTGAATTGCTTTCAGTTTGTTTCGGCGAGGAATGTACTGGACGGCCGCTAAAGACTAGAGTCGCCATGTGGGAAAAAGAATCGACCACTCCCAAAATTTAAAGGCGGTACACATGGTGTTAAAAAGGCGGTAAAAGAATTGCCGCCCTCTACGGGCGGAATCCAATTTTTGCCGGCTCCCCAAGGGAGGTAAAAAATTACCATCCTTTTTAAGGGGGGACTCTGGTGAAACTTTCAAGTAGGCTTTAAAATAATCCCAGAAAGTTGAAACTTTGCTTGATTATTAAGATCATTATGGTGAGTTCATAAAACAAAATTCAATCCAAAATGTTGAACGGTCTCTGAGAAAAGTGGCTTTTTAGTGTTTTTTAGAGCGTTGGGGAAAAATCTTCCTGCGTCTTTCATTGGAACGGAAAGTCTTGAAAATTATTTTGGGTTATCCTTAATATGTATAGAAGAGATTTTAGTGACGGAATTTTCAATTTCATCTTCTGTCCTGAGATATCAATTTTCAAATTTTAACATTTAAAAAAAGTGAAGTTTTTGCCCTTTTATGAAACTTTTAGGTGTGAGTTAAAAAAAGTGGGGCTGATATCAAGATTCCGTCACTAAAATTTGTCGATAAGTCATCAATGAATAGAGTCCATGCAAGACGACTCATGTAGGTGTCAACCAGGAACGCAGGAAGTCTTTCTACGACAAAATTTTTTGTTGACTGAGCAAAGCTGTGAAGTTGAGTGTATAAGCCAACGACAACTGATCTCAATGTTATTTCTTTCTAAATGATGAAGGAACTACCCACATAGTTTAAAGGTGTTCAACCTGTTGAATCTGAAACCTTCTATGCACATTTTTATCTATGAACTTTGAAAATACTATTTTTGGCAATTTTGGTCACTTTTTCACCAGGGTCCCCCCTTAAAGGCGGTATTTTTACCACCTTTCACAGCTGTACCGCCTTAAAATGTGCCATCAAAACGGAACATTCAAGGCCAAACAACTGTGAAAGGTGTTAAATTTACTGCCTTCAAAGGGCGGTAATTTTCTACCGCCCTTGGAAAGGCGGTAAAAAATGGATCCCGCCCGTAGCAATATTACCGCTCTCAAAAGTGGTAATTTTACCGCCCTTGGGTTTTCGGTGAACAAGGGAGTTATTGGTAAAGGCGACTAAAACTTGTTTTGTTGGTTAGAGCGTTTAGGGCAGTGTACCCGACTCACCCTCCACGTCCCGCAGACCCCTCTGAGTGCACACCCTGCCGATGGCTTCGAGCAGCACGCCGTAGTCCACCTGCTCCTCCTTGAGCCGTGGGAACAGGTCAGAAACGATCCCTGCAACACGTAGTCTTATTTAGTGACAAGTAGGAAAAAACAAAAACAGAGGAAATGGAGGCCCGACGAAACACTCAGGGGAAAATCGCGTCGAAAAGGAAGATGCGAGTATGGATACCGTTAAACAGCTTAAGGTCGTCGCGCAGGAACTTGGGCACGTTCACGTCCCTGATGGCCCGGAGCACGATCTGCGGCTCGCCCATGTCCGGCTTCTCCCGCTTCAGGTTGCCGGCCACCGCGATCACGGTCTTCACCGCGCGCATGCCGAAGTCGTAGTGGTCCTAAGGCAGTTCACATTATGCATTCACGAGGGGAGAATTCGTTTTGCGCCGCGTCTACCCACCCGAGTATGCAGATCCGGGGTGGAAAATGGCCATTTGCGTCGGGGGCCGGTCCCTTATTCGTTTTTGCGCCGCGTCGCGTAGCTCGGTGACACACAAATCCCAAGGATGGTAAAATCTCCACAATCGAGGGCGGTATTCGTTTTACCGCCTTTCCAAGTGAGGTATTCGTTTTACCGCCCATTGAAGGCGGTTAATTACCACCTTCCACAGTTTTATCGCCTTGAATGTTCCGTTTGGAGGGAAATTTAAGGCGGTACAGCGGTGAAAGGTGGTAATTTTACCACCTTCAATGGGCGGTAATTTTTTTACCACACTTGGAAGGCGGTAAAACGAATACCGCCTTCGTAACACCATGTGTACCGCCTTTCGATTTTGGGTGGAGTACAGTAGTTTTTGAGCAGTTGTACCTGCGAGCTGAGCTGCTCAGAGCTGAGTTTGAACGTGGTGGTGATCTTGTTGGCGAGCTCGCGCGCGTCGTTGAAGCCAAACGAGAACAGGGAAATCTCGGCGATGAGGGTGTAGTTGGGGACCATCATGGCCACGGGGCGGAACAGAGCCTTGAGGTTGTCCGGCAGCTCCGTGCGGCCCGCGTACCCGGGGTTCATCGTGATGAACACGGCAGCGGCCGGCTTGAGCGCGATCTCCACGCCCTCGAACTGGAACCTGGTGGCCGGGCGGGGCGGCGCGGCATCAGACTCCGCCACAGCGGAGCGACGATCAATTTAGAAAATTTAAATACCGTTGCATTCTGGCGGCCAGTGCTTTCTGAATGGACACGACTTGCTGGGCGACCACGGAGAGCACCTCGATGTCGATCCGATTGAACTCATCGAAGCACGCCCACGCGCCAGCACTGACAGAGTGACAACAAGTTTCCAGACTTGCTTTCCTTTGCACTGACTTAGCCGCCACCGTACCGTAAGCGACCCCCCAGCTAACCTCGCAATGCCTTTGAAGAACTTGCCCATGGCCTGGACGTCCAGCTGGTCCGAGCAGTTGAACACGACGCACTGGATGGCCATGGCCTTGGCCAGGTCCTTGGTGGTCTCCGTCTTTCCCGTGCCGGCGGGGCCGGCGGGCGCGCCGCCGAAGTAGAGGTGCAGCGCGCCGGTCAGAGTGAGGTAGCAGCGGTCCGTCAGCGGCGTGATGACCAGGCGGCCCGAGTTGCCCAGGTACTCGTAGCCGTACTGGAACTCGGCGTTCACGGCGCGCACCTTGAGCGTCGCCTCCTCACCCTCCACCCAGTAGTACCTGCGCCAGGACCAGTCAGGCAACCCGTCAGACAGCCTGCCGGCGGGGGCCGCCGCACCGCGTACCTCAGTTGGCTCATCCAGTCGAAGTCGTTGGTGGTGGCGACGCGCTGCTCCACCAGCCCGTCCAGCACGTCCCGGGCGTGCAGCTCCACCACGATGAGCGCCGACATCACCTGCCGCTCCATGCGCGACAGCTGCCCCCGCACCAGGGCGCGGTACGTGTCAATCTGCGGACCGGAGCGGGCGCCACATTTCCGGCTTGGGCACGAGAAAGTAATAAGAAACTCCGCGGTGTGGCGCGGCACTCGCGGCACCCACGTATTCGTGCATCCGCGTCTGGAAAGCGGCGAGCGTGCCCTCCTGGATGGCCTCCTCCACGTGCGTGGTCCACGCCGTCTGGCAGCCCGCGATCACCACCTGCCCCGGCCAGCGCAGCACCCACTCGGCCCGGCTGCGGCCCTCCATGTCCGACAGCGCCTGCCCCAGCGTCTCCTGCACCGTGGTCTGCATCGTCTCCTCCACCTGCAAAGGCGGCGCCATGTCAAAAAACGGGGCGGGGGTTGGGTCACCTTGCTGGAATGTGGCTTTGTACGCACCTTGCTGAGCCAGGCCTCCACATTGCCCTTGGGGTACATGTGGGGAATGAGCTCGACACTCTCGCCCTCGGCGGAGAACATGGTGGTTATCTTTAGGTCTGCCTCGTCGAAGTGAAGCTGCAACGGTTTGTCCAAAATTAGCCCGGAAGAGTGAACAACGAACACTTAAAACGAGGGGTTTCCGGTCATTTGCGAGACCTTGTAGATGTTCTCGAAGCACTTCCGCAAGTGAGGCTGCACAGCCAGGGGGTTCCGGTTTTGGGCCAGGATCTCCAGCAGCTCGTCGTCGGACAGGAAGTAGAAGCGGGGGAACGCCATGCGCTTGTCTTCCAGGTACTCGGACAGGCCCTTCAGCACCTGCTCCAGCAGGGCACGGTTCTCCTTGATCTGCTCCAGCAAACGCTTGTCCGGACAGATGGCCAACACCTGAACACAGAGGAGGGAATGCCGAAACTCATTTTGTATTAATTTATGGAAATTCTGGCTTGAACTTTTAGCCTGAAAGGAGAGGCGAGCGGCGAGTGTGCACGTAGCCTGAGGAGGGGCGTCCCTCTGAAGTGGAAAAAAATATAAATGTTTAAATGTTTCCGGGTCACTTCTGTGAGTGAAAAAAGATGCGGCACGGAAAAATAGGTGACGAACTCCTCGTACAAAATCAGTAGTACAAAATAAAAATAGCATAAAACGTTAACTTCTAGACCACCTTAGGATATTCGGATGCCATCTTCATGATGCGTCGCCAGAAGCGCTCCATGGAGCCGTACTTCTTCATCTCGGCCGGGAGCTGGCGCGCGATGTCCTCGCTGCAGAAGATGGGCTCCAGGTACATCCACTGGCTGCGGAGAACAACACACACGTCAATTTGAAGTTCCAAATGTAACACGAAAGACTGACAGACTGGATCTACATTTGCAGCTGGATCCACTCCTCCAGGACTTCGGCCATGAGACGCAGCTTGCCCTCCCAGTCGGCCACCGGCTTGCCGAACACGCCGACGAAGGGGCTGAACGACATCTGCTGCACGGCCAGGATGTGGTCGTCCAGCATCTGCAGCTCCTCGTCCGTCACCTTCATGATGTACGTGCCCGTGCTCTTGTACGGCTGCACGTCCATCATGACGGCCTCCCACTCCTTCTCGATCTTCTCCAGCGCGCTCTCGATCGAGTACTCCTTGCCCGCCGTCTCCGCGATCAGCACCACGACGTCCTTGTGCGCCTGCACGCCGGCCTCCAGGCACATCTTGAACGTCAGGTTTGGCGCCACCTTGATGTTGACGCCTGCGAAACGGGCCACGTGAAGAGGTGTGTCAGGCTCTCGATCAGGCTGGACAGCCGTGGCTCACCAAGGACTCACCCGTCTCCTGGCGCAGCTCGTCGAAGTGCCGCTGCCGAAGGCCGGGGTTCCTGAGCGCGACCAGCAGCGGCACCATGGGCCGGAAGTCGTCGATGGCTTCCTTGACGTCCACGGCCACCTTCTGCACGAGCGGGATCTCGGCGAAGGTGCGCGTCAGCTTGGTCATGGTCTTGTACGAGTCGGCGATGATGCGCTCCACCGAGTCGCCGTCCACGTTGGACAGCGGGTTGTCCATCCAGATCTCCCTCGCCTGCGGCATAAGACACGGGGTCAGGCGTTGTTCAAAATGGAAACAAACTTTACATTCCGGCGCGAGGGGCCCACCACTCTGGTAATCGTGTACACTTCGTCCAGTTATCAATGGTAACCACACGCCAAAACTGCCTATTTTCGCTGTTTTTATCGGATTTTGAGCCGAAAATGCTCTAAGCTGGCCAAAATTGTTGAGTTATTTTAGTATTTTTGAAGGTAATTCTGTGTACTCCTGAGCTGAGTGGTGTCCTGGACGCGGGCGAACCGCGTGGACAATCACAGCAGAAATGGATCCGAGTGGATCACAAAACGAGGAGTCGCCCGTGGCGCGATGAGCGATCGACCCGCCAGGCCCGCCTGGCCCAGGGGGTGGCAGGCAACAGCCTAGAGAGAGCGTGAAGCGATGCTCGCGCCGTCAGTCCAGAGGTTGCGCACTTGTTCGAGATCATGAAAACTAGACAGTGTTTTTCAAAACGCTTTGCACCGACGGAAAGGGCTTGAAATTTAGGGTTCATTAGGCTAATTGCTCTTCTCGAAACTCCCCCCTGGCTTTATGTTAAGGTACAGTGAAAACACCGAAAAACACGAGAAATCGTAAAATTCAGGAAAAACTCGAATGCGCCATGTTGATGTAAATGATTCCGCCTTTGTTTTCGGTTGAATTGGAAGTGTCGGGCAGTCTACTAGGCCTAATGCACCTTAAATTTTGTGCTCTTTTGATCTGCGCACAGCGTTTTGCAATCAACGGGCTAGATCTTCCAATCGAAGCAAAATAAGTAACCCCTGCACCTCCCTCGCGCATGGCTTCACGCGCTTCCTAGGCCGTTGCCGCCCCCTGCCTGGCCCGAGGCGGCCGTGGTGGCTCAAGAGGAGGGCGATGATATTCCCCGAAGGAATCAAGAGCCCACTTATGGATTCCGGATGGGGAGAGCCTCCACTAAGCTAGGCAGGGCAACCAAGGGCTACGGTAAACACAGACCCCGGAATAATCCCCGGGGCGAGAGTGGGTGCGAATCGAAATTCCCAGTTGTTTAACAAAATAGAACATACAGTGTATGTCATACACTGTAGTGTTGTGTGATCGCAAATGGAGCGACGAAGGAGAGCTGATTCGTTTATAGGAACTGTTCGCCTTTGAATCGACTATAGATTAAAAAACGAATCGAATCAACCGATTCAATTCGTATTCGAACCGCACGGCCCCGGCCCACCTACCTGCACCCACTCCGACGCGGTGGTCCAGAGGTCGCGGTAGGGCTGGAACTCCTTGACCAGGCGGTTCAGGTCGTCGTACGGGGTCACGGGGAGGTCGAACAGCTTCTGCCGGCGGTTCAGCACCAGCCCCTCCTCCTGCTTCTCCTTCATCATCTTCCAGATGCGGCTGATCTCGATGGCCAGTTCGTGCACCTGGACAGGAAATAGATTGGAATCATCAACGTTGCTCTTTGCCTGACATTTCTGTCGCTAACCGTTTAAGACAGACACTTTTTGGAGGATGCTTTTTACATATGTAAAAATGTGGGGTGTGAACATCACCTTGTCGAAGTTGGACTCGCCTTGCAGGTGCACCACGCGCTCCGTCAAGTACTCGATGTCCTCCTGGTGCACCATTTCGTCACCTATGTGTAGCGTGAGGAACTTCTGCGTCTCCTCGATCAAGTTCTCGGTCGTGTTGGCTATGACCTTGGATAACTTGTGGGGCCAGGCCACAGCCTCCCATTTGGCGTTGAAGTCGTCGTCCGACAGAGAGAACCAGAAGTAGTCCAGCACCTCGTACTCCTGGAGGGAAAAGCGGCGTAAAATACCGGGGGGGGGGGGGGGGGGCAGAGAAAAGCTTAGGCAAAAGTGCGCAGAAGTGCCGTTAAGGCCGAGAGTACCGGACCACTCACAAACAGCAGTCTCCGCGCAGTGTCTTCCAGAGTGCGGATCAGATGCACGGCGCTCTCCATGCTCTCCCTGATCTCCATGACGTGCTCGATGGAGTTTGGCTTCTGCACTATGCTCGTCAGGATGTCCGCGTACTCCTCGAGTACCTGGAACCAACAAGATGACGACGCACTCAATATCTTATCTTGAAAAATTTGGCTGACAAATTATGCGCGGTGAACCGCGAGCGAAACGAAAGCCACGTATATAAATCTGGGAAATAGGAGACGAAACGCGACTGACCGAAGCGAGCGGAAAGACAAATTCTACGAATCCAATCCTCGCAAAGTTTGGCATTTTAGGGCGCAGAGGGGAGGGTTCCAAGAAGGAACATCAGAGGAGGTGAATTCTCTCTCTCTGTCGTCTCCCCAACTTCCGCGGTACCACCGCACGGTCACAACAACGCTTTTATCCCGGGGGTGTTATGGCACTTTTCAGACAACTTTTAATGGCCGCTGGCCAAGGTTTGCTGGCCAAGGTTTGCCTGCCGCTGTCACAGCAAAGCGACCACCGGCTCACGCGACGCTAGACTCTGAGTAGCGAATCCACAGTCCTCACATGGAACTCGAATCGAACAAACGCGTGGCAGTCCCATAGACTGCTCTAATCTGTAGCCGCCACCATGTGGTGTACTATTCGAGTCCTCTCGGAGGGCTGAAGCTAGGGTTGCACTGCGACGCTGCGCGGTGCTGCGCGGTGTCAGGTACTACCACTTGCAAAAGAAAGCGACCTCCCGGCCGGGCCCGGCACTACCCCGCGTCCAGGCGGCTTATGGGATCTCCAGCAGCTACCTGAGTGCGGGGTAGCGCCGGGCCCGCCCGGGAGGTCGCTTTCTTTTGCAAGTGGTAGTACGCTAGCGTGAGCTCACCGCGTCTAGCTGCGTGCGCAACACTTGGCTGTACATCTGCAGCATCTGGTCGATGAGGGCCTGGCTCTTGGCGAGCAGCGCGTTCCGGGCGGGCGCCACGTTCACGAGAAAGGGGCCGATGACGATGCTCTCGGGCACCGTCAGCAGCACATTGTCCCTCATCTTGACGCGCTCCTTCACCTCCTCTTTGAACTCGGCTGCAGTGTGCTCTTCTTCCTTGTAGCGGCTGCGCCAAGATTGTTACTCGAGTGGATCGACCAAGTCCCAGTGTTTGGCTGCCCTTAGAAAGGGCTTGGCCCCCGAGATGCTCACACCTGACGTAGTCGGCCACGTTGAGGTTGTAGAAGTCCAGGAAGCGGTGGTACTCCTCGCGGTAGGCCTGCAGGGGGATGGCGGCGCACTGCAGCCCCGTCAGCAGCAAGTCGCGCTGCTTGTCCACCCAAGGGTCCATCAGGCCCACCGAGGACAGTGCCAGGTTGTCGGGGTACACCAGGTTAGTCATGAGCATGGGGTCCACGGGCGGGATGGTGTGCGCGCCCAGCACTGCGTCGTCGAATATCTGCAGCAGAGCAAGCGAGAGCAAGGGGTAATTCATCGCACCCAGCCCTGTGACCTGGAAACGGTTGTAATTAATTACGTGGCAGAGTTACGAGAGTCTCATTAGTGGGTGCCGTGATGCCATGCTTCCACTCATTTCCAGATAGGTAGTTACGCCCTCTCCACTTTACACGCAGCAGTGAACGAAGCATAAGCAGTACAGCTGAAAATCCCATGAAAGGAACGTACATGAAAGCGGATAATACTCTGTTAGTTTTCTCCAAGTATAGGCTTATTTTGATGATTGCATTTAAAATTGAATATAAAAATACATAGAAGATATGAGTACTTTATTATTGTTTCCAGTATCTTATTCAGTCTCTACGAAAAGGTCGACCATTTTGATCTTTTCAGTATATTTAAAGCACAGATTTAACAGAATCTAGTCACAGCCACACCCATGGAATGATTCATTATTTGACTTTTCAATTTATTTTTTTCACCCAGCGGCTCGCAGCGGCATAATATTGGTAAGACGACGTGGTTGGTTTCTGGACTCGAGCTAGCTGACACCTTAAAGTGTCTTGTCCTTAAATTTTAAAAGGAATTTAAATTTTAAAAGGAACAATCTGCTATTTTGTTTGTCTTATCTAAAACTGAATCTGTGCACGCATGCGTGTATGCTCGGCGCGTCTGCAATCGAGTTGCGCCTATTCCGGGGTGAATTGCTCTGGGAAACTAGTAGAGCACGCCGAGCACGCCCAGCACGTGTGTCGCCCCGTTTGCCAAACTGCGCCGAGCGCGATGTCGTGCGTGAATCGTTGTTTACCAACATTTGACTCTGCCAGACGTCAACCCTTTCTCGCTCAGGCCGGCCCGAGCACTTGGCTTCCCCGAAGGCTTCCCTCTACCACCGCCAGCGTCCCTTGCCACTTGACGCAACCTGGCGCGCCATGGCGCCTCGCCTGGCTGTGCAAATACCAGCCAATTTGGCTCTGGCGGCGTCAATTCCACAAATAATTCCCGGAAGGGCTGTGGCTGCATGCTCGGGATGCCTGCCTGCCTGCGTACCATCGCATATGGACAGGCATTTGTGGAGGTAAGCCCCTGGTAAAAGCATTTCATTTTTTCAAAAAGGAAAATAAGAGAAAAAAACAACGCTGACTAACGTAGAAGCACATGAATTCCACAAATGATTCCCGGAGGGGCTGAGCAGAGAGCCCGTCCTCTCTGGGGCTGAGGCCGCATGCTCGGGCAGCCTGCCCACCGCTGCCCACGTAGGCAAGAGGCGCTTGAGAGTGAGACAAAGACAGACGGCACCAGAGCGTTTCTTCCTTGCTCGAGGCTCGGCGCACAAAAACACGGCTCCAACAAAACCCACCTTCTTGAGGGCTTCCTTGTACTGGGCGGGGTCGGTGGTGAGCTGCGGCCCCGACACGTCCAGCTTGAGGCTGAGGTGGAAGATGGGCGCGGTGGCGGGGCAGAAGGGCGACTCCACCAGGTTCAGCCCCCACACCATGGCGTCGTCCACCCCCAGGCAGCACTGGCACGGCGCCTGCACCATGGGCACCAGCAGCTCCAGGGAGTGCTTCACCAGGCGGTGCAGCGCGGCCTGGACAAGGAGGGTCTTGATGGCGTGGCGGTCGGGGGCACAGTCTTGGACACAGCCTTGGGCACAGCGGCGAGGCGCCTTGGCCTGCCTTGGTGGGACCGCACGGCGCACGCTGGGACAGCGGCCTCACCTCCATGCGCAGCCGGGTGACGCTCAGCAGGCGGTGCATCTTGGACATGAGGTGCAAGTCCCACGACTTTTCCTTGAGGCTGTACCACCCCTTGCCCACGTCGCACAGCTTGAGGCGGATGTTGTCTGCGACGCGCTGCAGCCACTGCGTGCGCAGGCTCTGGATCACCTAGTTAACAGTGCAGCCCGCAACGTCAATCAGTGCTTCAATCAAAGCAGTGTCGCCAACAGACGCGCGCCGCCCCGACGACCCCGACCGCGGCGAGGCGGAGATCTGACTTTCATCTCAAAGCGTCACTCAAGGCGCAGCGATGAATTGCCTACACTGTTTAAAAAATCTGAAAATTCAGACCACTTTTGTCAGACTTGGTGGTCTGAATCTATTTTTCAGACTTGTTTCAGACTGCTTGTCTGAAAATTTTGCCTTCCGGTATGAAAATTGCGACCTGATCGTCTCAGAACCTGAATTCAGACCAGCGCAGTCTGAAAATTTAGATGGTTAAGTCTGAAAATTCAGACCAACCCAAGATTTCGTTTGTCCGCTAGATGGCGCGCATGTTGTGGAACATACCTACTTCTGTTTAAAAGGCTTCTTATGTGAAAATATATTAGTTGATAAGTTCCAAATTGACAGGACTTAATAGGTCATATGAGAACCATTCTCTGCTGCAAGATTTATGTCCGTAATATGGGTGGAAGTTGAACAATCCACATTCTAATTTACCTCTCGCGGGTGGCTCCGTGTCGCCATTTTCTTAGGTGCCACAGGCCGGCCTCTCGAGAGTCGGGGAAAAGGACAGAGGACCTTCTCCCTCATCACAATTTTTACTCAATGTTGTCCTCTCTGGAGGTCCACACACACCTGAGATTCTTTCTATGTCATGTTGAACATGTCACGAACCTTAAAGTTCACAATCTTCGTACAGGACTGAATTTTCAGACCACCAAACTCTTAAATGTAAGACTCTCGAGTTCTGAATTTTCAGACCATCTAAATGGTCTGAATTTTCAGACCTCAAGTCTGTTAATAACTTCTTACCAATTTGGTCTGAATTTTCAGACTTTTTTTTTAACAGTGATATTATCGGGCATGAAAGGAGCGAGGACCGGCGCGAGCAGCTGGAGTAGTTCATTAAATTGGGGAACCGAGGAAAGTGGATATTTCAGTGGTGCGCCCGCCGCGGGAGTAAGCGTGCAATCGGAGAAGGGGCACTGGAAAAACAGCATGCATGCTTTGCCCTCTCGGGGCCCACAATTTCGTCCCGTTAATACCACCACCGAAGTACCGATACTGTTGTTCAAAGAATGTGACGTCATACTTGCTAGAAATGTGAATTTTGCCACGCTCGTTGGAATGTGACGTCACAATCGTCTGAATGTTGATCCACGTTACGAATGTGACACTAGAATAAGGAGGTCGTGTCCCGTTCAAACGGATGTATTGAAACGAACGTGACGAATTCGATGAATATGACGAAGGCACGCAGCGGATCCGAGCGATCCATGTCCCGAGGGATCGACGTTTCTAGCTTTGAGTGCCCCGGTCAAACAGAGCCAACGGGGCGGAAGAACGCACAGAAAGGAAATCTGCGAGCGGAACACACAGCTCTAAAATGAAAAAAGGGAAAAAAGAATCCGACTTGCTTTAGTGGTGGTGTGCGTCTGCTGCACCACGAACTCGTCCAGGGAGACGTTCCGGCCGAAGGAGCTGGTGAACAGAAGTTGCTCGGCCACCTTCTCGCACTCCTCCACCACCTTCGCCATGCCCTCGCTGGCCTCCTTGATGGCGAACAGGTTCTCCCAGTAGGCGTGCGACCGGCGCTGCGGGAAGTCGGACACGTCCACGGGCACCGAGGCCAAGGCGGGCACCTGCGACAGAGCAAGGCGTTGATCCGCTTAGCGATGAATGACGCACGTAAGACGTCTGAATTCGTGCGCGCTTGCTTCCCCCTATCTCACACCTTTTCTGGCGGCCGCGTCGGCGCCACTAGAAAATCGAAGACGTCGGGGTGGCGCTCCATCTCCGCGAGTAATAAGAGCTGGCACATTGTGCGCTTGTAGGAGAAGCGCACCTCCTGCTCGATCTGCAAGCAGGGCCGAGTCAGTGCCGCGGTTGCGGCGGGCTGCGGCACGTGGCAAGGGCCCCACTGGCCCCCCGGGCCCCACGCACGCCCACCAACCTTCGCGACGGAGTGCTTGTTGGCCGCGAGAGCGCCTCCAGGCAGGGCCCCAAGCATTCCCTGGTCCATATCGTCCAGGTCGTCCACGGGCATGCAGTCCACGAACAGATTGAACCTGAGGAAGGAGAAGGCGGCTGGGCGGTCTATCCAGCGCCGTCCGGTCCCCCGGCGGCCCCCCGCCGTCCCCCGGGGCGGCGGTGCTAATAAGAGCTCACCTTATGGCCGCCTCCGCCTCTTCCCGCGCCTCAACGGCCTCCCTGACGCGCTGGCAGAACAGGGCCGGGTCCTCCGCCCTGCCAACATTGCAAGACTGGGTCGCACTTCGCGCGGCGGCATGGCATCGGAGACTCCGCTTACGCTTCACTGGCCGATACCGCACCTGAATCGGACGTACAGCCTGGGCAGGCGGTGACTCTGCTTCGCGCCGTCCAGCACAGTCCACTCCAGAAGCTCTGGGTCGAAGTCGACGGCACCGGCGTCCACCCAACGGTAGCCCTGCGGTCGGTCAAAACTTTTCGTATACATTCACTTTCCATCCCAACACTTTTACAATGCATTAACTCGCATTTACTGCAGCCAATTTCACAAAATTGAGGTCGCAGAATGCAAATAAATAGGACTTAAACAAGAAAAATCATCGACTTAATTTTCCTGTTTCCTTCAGGCCCGCGCAGTGCCCTGTGGTACCTGAGAGGGTCGCGGCAAGAAAGCTTCAACCGGCACCGGCTGTCGCTCGCCGTTGACTTCGCCCAGCTCGAGCCACTCCTGCCACGTCCTGCAAGCAGCACAAGCACCACTCCAGCCCAGCGTCATCGCCAAAGCGGAGGAGGGGGGGAGCCCCTGTGGCGGGTGGCCAGGCTTTGCGTCGTCTCCGTGTTCGTCCTTGGTTTTTGGTGGTACAAAGTCGGTTTTCCGTGTCGAGTGTGGTATCGGTCGGTCCGTGTTCACCCAGTGCGTCGAGGGTTGAAGTTCCGCGACGATCGGTGCATCGGTGGTCGAGTTTTGTGCAAATTAGTGTTCGGCCCTTTGTTTACCCGGCCTGCAGCGTCCCTCCGCCCGCACATGTGGCAGCGTGTGTGCGTCGCAGCGTCCCAGCCCCAGCCTCCAGCCTCCAGCCGGCCCCGGTCGGCCGGCGTACCCCAGCGCTCACGCGCCCCGGCAGGCCTGCTGAGGGGCATAGCGGTACCCTCAAGCAACAGTGACCAGTGTCCAGTCGGCGTCAGTGTAGTGTCCAGTGCCCCGTGTTGTGAAGATCAGTGGTTTTGTTCCTTGCGCAATCGGATCTACAAAGTGTTCGACGGTGGCCGGGGGGTGTCGCCACCCGCCAACTGTCCCGTTCACCCATGTTCAACGAATCGTTCAGGAAAGCGCCCACTGCGCTTTGGTTTTCCTTGTGCGTCGCAGCAAGCCAGCGCCCGGCGTGGGCACGCCAGCCCCCTGTCGCTCCCCTCCACAACTCGGCGTGTGGCGTAGCTACACCAGGACCACCCCGCGCCCGCACCCCAGCCTGGACTCAGCAGCAGCCGAGGAAGGATACCTACGCCGCCTATGGATAAGTGCCTGCTCTGGTTTTGTTTTTGCTCCTTTTTCGTCTGGCCGCCCGCCGCCCCGGCTAGTCCCCCCCCCCTCCTCCCGCCCCGCCGTAGGGCGAGGGCGTCGCAGCCAGCATGCAGAAGGCGTCCCCCCCTCCCCCTCCCCTTGTCCCAGTCCCTTGCGTGGGCGGGGCACAGCCTCATTTGCATGCCGCATGTCGTTTTCTATTGCTGGTCCAGTGGACCCGGCACTTTTACTTTCGGCGCGCAAGATCTGACACCATCGATGCGGTACCGGAGTCACCGGTTGCGGCAGGAGCTCAAATTTTTCGGTGTCGCGGTCATCCTGAGATGCGGCGCCAGCGGACACACCGCAACGCCCGTCCAGCCCCCATACCCTTGCGACCGAAGAGGATCAGCCTTGCAGTACCTGGCACAGTTGCTCGCGGGGGCGCGGCACAAGCCGCGCACAGGCTTGCATCGCGGGGGTAGGCCGTAGGCCTCGCATCGTTCCCGGTCTAACGGCGATGTGTCGCAGATGCCGGCGCAGCAATGTGTTTTAGGCCTCACGACGTTGGGTACAACCACAGCTACAAGGTCGCATCAAGAGGAGGGTAGGAGTGAAGTGGGTGAAGCAATTTGAATCCAAGACATACGGAACATGGCCCTGTGAGGACGGGGTGAAGCAGAGGAGGGCCGGACTCGGTATAAGCTCGCAGTGATGAACAGTCCAAAAGACTGCTCTCACTGGGAACTTGGTGCGGTGTGGCATGTGACCCCGGCCGCCGAGGTAAAGGTTCCTGCTCTTTGTACGGACGGTATGTCATGTTGTGCAGTGCAAGCATGGCAGTTACCGGGCCCGAACCGGCATAAGATCAGTTGTGGTCTAGCCTTTCAAGTCAAGTCAAGTCATCGCCAAAGCGCCTGACGAGTAGCGGGTAGGCAACGTCGTGACGGCAGTGCTCGGCGGGCTTGCCTACGGACGTCCTTGCCATTGCCATTAAAGGCTAGAGCAACTCTCTGTTATCCGTGGCATGTGTTAGTTGTTGCAATTTGTCCACCGCCCCCGTAATATCGTGCTTTTTTGCGGCTCGCTGTAGGCCACGCCACGCCCGCCACTCCTGCCGCACAGTGGGCCAGAAGACCGGTGGAGGCGGACAAAAGTCTAGACGCGTTTTGAGCCCCAGAGTCGCTGAATGGGACTCGAACCAAACGTGTGACCCCACCAATAGATTGCTCTCTGAACGAGGAATCTATTGGTGGGGTCACTCGTTCGGTTCGAGGCCTGTTTAGCGACTCTGGAGCTCAAAACGCGTCTAGGGTTTTGTCCGCCTCCACCGGTCTTCTGGCCCACTGTGTGCCGAGACGCCCACGCCCACGGAGGTGCGCCGAGATCCACTCCGCGGTGTGACTCCGGTTACCCATTACGCACTTCGCCCCGCCCTGGCACCCCACGGCAGAGGTGTGCATATCCATCCGCCGAGCATCCGTTCAATCCGCAGCCTGGCCCGGCCGTGGGCGGGTCGCCTACCACTGGACCCGCCCGCATCCGACCGGCTCCACCCGTTCCATCCGCAGCCTGCTGGGCGGCCGTTCGTCTCTCTCGCACTCCCAGCGGCGCCGCTCGCTCCGTCTCGCTCCCCCGGCCAGCGGCGGCGTGGCGTGGCGTAGCTGCCTCACCTGTGTCGCCCGGGCTGAGTTCGCAAGGCGAAACGGCGAAACAACGTGTTTGCATCGTTACCCGGACAGACCAGCCCCCCACCCCTGGACGCTGCGGATGGAACGGATGCTCGACGGATGGATAGATGCACACCTCTGCCCCACGCGTACTGTACCTGCAGTCGTACTCCTCGTCGTCGAACACGTGCAGCGGCAAGAAAGTGTGGGCGTCGCCCAGCCCGCGCGCGCCGTCCTGAGGGCCGGGGCGGCCGGGGGGAGGGGGCGGCTCCAAGAGGTGGGCGGGCACGTCCGACAAAAGAGGCGCCACGCTGAGGTGCGCGAACTGGCGCATGTAGCGCTCCACGGACACGCGTCTGGGCAGCCGGCCGCCCACGGCCTCCACCGCGGGGGGCAGATTGGGGCCCCATCGGTCCAGGGACACCTCCTGAACAATAAACGTGTGTTCTTTGTCTGCTGCCCACATTCTCTTGTGACATTCCTACCACCTACGTAGGCCTTTTCGGCCTCCGCGAAGGCCCAGAAGTCCTTCCGGGGCGCGTCGGCGTCGGCGTCCCGAGGCGAGGAGGACGGCGTCGGCGGCGGGGCGATCCGGGCGATGACGGGGGCGTACAGCTCGGTGCGGACCTGCAGCGCCAGCATGGGGCGCTTGCACGCGCCGCCCTGCGCACCGGCGCCCTGGATCTTGTCGTCCTTGAAGAGCGGGGCGTTGGCCACGGCCTCCGAGTAGAAGCCGCGCTTGGGCGCCACCACGCGCGGCCGCTCGCTGCGCTTGTCCAGGAACGCCATCGCGGCCCGTGTGCCTGCGGCAGCACGACCACCAGGGTGAGGCACCGAGCTCGGGTACGTCCGCCTCTGACTCAACACGGTCTCTTCTGAAACAAAATTCAACCATTAAGTCACTCGATTCGTTCTGCCAGCCATCGAAACTAGATCGTCAGTGTGACATTGTGTTATGAACCGCCTGGTGAGGTTAGGCTTTGTTTGCAGAACGCACAATGAATCCCAGAAATACTTAGGATATGTTTTTTTTATTTCTTCGACCGCCTATTTCCAAGCTCAGGCTGGAATTCATTAGTTCCTTATTTATTGGCTCATGTGTAACCACGAAGCAAAGGAAATCCCATCAACTTCAAAACAACACACGCGCTCTTCTGCTGTTATTATTTTAAAAAAAAACACGACTGTTTTCTGAGTCCTCTGCAACAACTACTCACAATATTTGGGTTGAGACTTTCAGTTCTAGGTTTGAATCGAGCCTGCCCAACAAAATGTTGTAATAACAAAATTAATCAAATCTTCATCCAATCAGCAATTTCTCAGCACAGCTCACAGCCAACAACAAAGGACGAAGATTTTGAGTCCGTTGCTCATTGGCGCCGCGTTCCGAAGGAGACGAGTGCAGCGCTCTTGCGGCTCAATCAGGCTCACGCATTTAATTAACATTTGACCGTTTTAGCCCGCATTGTGTTTCCTCGTTGATGGAATATGCTGGTTTTAATTTTTGAAAGGTGTTATGAGAGAGATTTCTTTGCGATCATGCAATTATTGTGATGTGGCTCACTTGACCTTGACCCATCTAAACCCTGGCTGTAGAGACAGGAGCCCACCGTCCACACACCAATGTCAACATAAACGAGCAGAGCAGCTAGCAGACGGCATTGTCACCGTAAGTGAGTTATTTATATGTTTTGGAGTGCCCACGTGTGCCCAACGTTTCCGAAACAAAGATTTTCCTTCTCCATTAGAGAAAAATTTAGATGGATGCATCCAACTGACCATAAAGCTCAGCAGCGTATTATTAGAGGTTAGAGTTCCCTGTGACATCACAAAGCTATTTTTGTTTAACCCAGTTCAGTCGGTCTAAAAACGATTATGTCAAATGTCACCTTTGACCTACATGTTTGTTATTTTTAATGAACTGTGGTTCGTACTTTTGTGTGTAACATAATGTGCCTTTTTCTTCTGCTCAGGTTAATAGCAACATCTTCCCTGTTGACAATGTCCTCTACTGTGCCAGTGCCTCCGCCTCCCCTTGCACCTCCAAGTACCTTCCAAAGTGGCAAGGAAAGAGTGTCCCCTCTGCCGACACATCAGTTATCAGATCCTAAAAATGAAGTATTATATGAGCCGAACGCTGAACAAGAATTGGTAGACACTCGAAACCGATTATGGGAGCTAGAAGGATGGAAAGACACTCCGCTTTTAACTGTCTATCAGTACATCCCACCCATTCTTCAAAATGGACCTCAGTGAGTAAGACTCAAAATTTCTGATTATTCATTTTGTCTGAGAAGTACTAACCTTATTTCTTTTATCCCTTCTGACCTCCAGATGCGGTTTAGTTGCGTTGGCAATGGCAGCAGCAGCCTATCAGACTCTTATACCTGTTCAGAAACTTTTACATGAAGCTCAGATGAGAGGATATTCCTACCGAGGAGAAATGTTTAGTGTTGACGACATGGCAAGTCTTGCCCTTGCATCAATTCCTAACATTTCAATTCAAGTCATAAACGGACTGTTGGAGAAGAGAGACACTGTTGTACACAGTCTTGCAAGAGGGGGTATCCTTCTTGTACCGTATCCTTATTATGCAATGCAACAAGACTAACTCGTCGTCACTTTGTGATTTGTTCTTTTCTGGGAGTAGTTTTCTTAACAGCTTTTCAGGTATGATGCAGATCGGAATCATCAACCCTGTTGTCGTAAGGGACACAAAGCACACTGGGCAGCTGTTTGTGGGGCATTAGTATGTTCAGACAAATGTCTACTTGCTGCGAGACAGGGAAAGTCCAGACGTTTGATGATGTGGGACTATGTCCAGTTGGCAGCATCAAACAACAACTTGGTTGAGTTTAGTCCGGAAAGGGGCGAAGATAGCAGTAAATACCTTTTACCTGAAGGAGGTGTCCAAGCTGGTCTGTGTGGACGAGCTATCATTCTGCAATGTTTGTAACTTCAAATCACCGCACAATGAAAATAATATCTTAGAGATTATGTACAAAAAAATCACATCCCTGGATGATGTTTTTAAGCTTTAAATGTGGTAGTATTTTCTGTCCAACTTCTGTCCTACCCCATGTCATTTCTTGTATGTTTTATTCTTTATTCAATACAATTCTTATCATACTTTTTTGTTTCCCTGTGATAAAGCATTATTAGCACCTGTGATATATGTCCTATGTATATATATTTACAGAGCGATTGTTGTAATATTTTTCAGGTTGTTTTATGCAACCTTCATAAGAGCTTGCTCTTTTAATGCATGCCATTTCTTATAAATTCCTAAGTTTCTTTTTTTTGTGATACGATATACGTGTAAACCTAACTGCACATATGCCCCAGGGTGAAACGGTCACAATTTTTATTTATTTTTGTTGAGATTGTATTTTTTAAAACAAGTTTTATTTTTCTGTAACATTAATTATGTAGGCTTAGTGTGTATTTGTTTTTGTTTTTTTCAGGTCAATCATATCTCCTTGAACTGTAGGAGTTGAGGTGCCAAAACTGTGTTCCTATTCATGTACTGGTATTAATTATATTATTGTGGGTTTTTTTCATTGCTTATTGAAACAGACATTAAAAAGCTTCAACTCAGATTTCTCATGTGCCATTGGGAAATGTAATAATTTTTCCCTGTAGAAAATTGGATTGTGTTCAAATGGCTGATCAAAGAAATGTGCACAATGTTTCACCTCTGTAACGAGGACGAGTCCTCACTACTGTACTTCCACTGACAAAACATTTCCATTTTAAGAATAAAAACGTTTGAACCGCACGCCGTGCTTTTTTTTTGTTGTTGTTTTGCCGTTGAAGACGCCGCGCCCTACATTCCCCGGCCTTAATGGGGTTGTTACGGCCTGTTAGGTGCTACAGGCAGGATGCATGGGCCTTGGCCGCTGGGCTGCTCTGCAAACGGCAGCATCCTCCTGCTGCCCGTGCTGCCCAGACCCTCGGCCCGTCCCTCAGTCCCGGCGGACCGCGAATAGGAAGAGGAAACGACGCACCGTGACGTGTGACGTGCGCCTTGCCCGTCTTGCCTTCCCCCAGGGGAATGCCCCTCGGATCGCCCCTCGCCAGAGGCGGCCAGAAGCCGGGGGACATCTCACGAGGGGGTAAACACTCGTGTAATACCCTGTACACAAGAACCGTGTATTACGCGTAATACACGTGATTGTAATACCATTTTTGGGCCAAATGTGCCAAATTTTGGCATTTTCATGCCGTAATACACGTGTAATATCCCCGAAATACAGCGTAATACCGAGTACTCTGTACAAGATTTCTCGGGAGTGCTTACCCCCTCGACATCTCACGTCCCTGTCACCGCCAGCCGCCGCCAGCTTCACAGTGCTTCACAGGCAGCTGCAGACTGGACTCAGAGTTACTTTCGTCGCTGTCTCTCTCGCACTCGTAGGGAAACGACAGAGGCAGAATGCTGCAGCCCCGGTCCTAGCGTCGTCGGGTCGGGCCTCGCAGGAGATGGGCAGGGGGCAGCGCGAGTCGCGAGTATCAGGGGCCACGTCGTGTCGTGTCATGTATAGAACACGTCGCCGTGCCGCCCGTGCCAGCCGCCCTCCCCCCACTCGGTGCGTCAGTCTCACTCGCGCGGTCGCGGGCTGTGGACGGCTTGGCTTGCGCCTTGGCTTGCGCGGCTCCCGTGCGTAGTGCCCGTGTCGGTGTGTTTGCTGGTGCCTGTGTGTGCGTGGGAAAGACGAGTGGGTTGAAGAGACGCGCTGCCCAGGCTGCCCGGCGCGCTCTGTTTGGTCGCCGATTACGCGGCCGGACTCAACAAGCGGCTGACTGCTGTACGCCGTAAGTAGGGACAGTACCGGCGGGCTGTACCGGCAGGTGCTTCGGCCACTCAAAGCTCTCAGGCAGCGCCATCTCATTCTGTTTGCAGCCGGCTGGACATCGCTAAGTGTGCATTGTGAACTTCCGATATCAGGAGCCGGTCCGGCTCCTGGCTGCTGCGAGCCAAGCTCGCCAAGTAAACAGCGCGCGAGATATCGCGAAGCCTGTTACGACAAGACGCGGTCTGGCGTAAACCTACCTTGTATTATGGTAATATGAGGCCGTGTACGGAGTAATATATACTCGTATACGAGTTGACGACCCCTCGGCTCTTGGCGTTCAGGGCGCCCGCCCCACTTTTCCTCCGCCGCCTTTCCTCCTTGCTGAGAGGCCCCCGTCAAGCTCAGCGGAGTAATCAGCAAGAAAAGCGTGAAAACTCGCAAAAAGGACTCTGCTGGCTGCCGAGGCAGACAATTGGGGGCCTGTTCGTCCTCGTAAACCTGCTGCGCCTGGCTGGGCCGCTGTTTGGGGCCCAAGGACTCCGCGATCATCACGGTCCAAAAATTAAAAGCAGCAAACAGTTTTATGGCACTGAACGATTCCCCTACGCTCTTTTCCAAGGTTTTCGGTTCTTGGTGGACGATTTTCCGTCGAAGCACACGGTGGCTCTCTCTCTGTCCCTCCTTCGTCTGTCTGTTCGAGGAGACCTGCGCCTGACTCGCTGAGGGCGGCTAAGGGTGCCACCGAGGGCGATGCTCGTTAGCAGTTCTCGCCCGCTTGGCCGCCCCACGCGCGCGGCGCGGCGTCTCACAGTGGGCCAGAAGACTGGCGCCGGCGGCCCACACTCTGGACGCCTTTTGAGCTCCAGAGTCGCTAAAAAGGACTCTAACCGAATGTGTGACCCCTCAAATGGATTACCCGTTCGGAGAGCAATCCGTTGGTGGGGTCACACGTTCGGTTCGAGTCCCATTTAGCGACTGGAGTTCAAAACGCGTCTAGAGTTTTGGCCGCCTTCGTCGGTCTTCTGGCCCACTGTGCGTAACCAGCATAAGTTTGAACCATCGAAACCGCCCCTCCCTCCAGCAGAGCTGAGCCGCCGCCCCCAGGCCGCCCCCAGGCCGCCCCGCCGTGCGTCGCGATGATTCAAAGGGGACTGGCGACAAAGAAGAAGCAGGTCGTCTCTAATGTATGCGCGCCGTTTTGAACAGCTCCGCTGCCACGGGAGTTTCGTTTGTTTTTTTCGTGTTTTTTTTTTTTTTGTTTAAATTGCATGGTACTGTGCGGTTCTCGCAAGTCAATACACGCAGCCGCCGTTCGGAGAAAGATGCTAATACGCTGATGCAAGTCGGGTGAAGCCGAGGGGAGCGGCGCAGCCGAGGCGCGGCGGACAGTGGCATTAATGTAGCGCGAACACGCCAGAAACAAAACAGACACCGTTTGAAAAGAGCCCCCGTAGAGCATTGGAGCCGAACTCGCCGGTGGGTTCCCTGATCGAAGGAGGATTCATCGGTGCCGTCGTAATTCGGGCCAGGGCAGTGCAGAGAGCCAAGGGGGAATCAACTTGAAATTTTTTGTGCACAGGATTATTCAAAGGTACTTAAGGATTTCGCCTCAAAAATAGGCCAGACTTCGCGAGATTTTGATGTGATTTTGCGAGATTTCACCAAATTTCGAAGGGATTTCACGAGATTTCTTCCGATTTGGCGCAAGATTTGGGCCAATCAAAGTGTACACAGGATTTGGCGAGTGAGTGGCGCTTAAAGAAGGCGGCCAGAGTGGCGGCCCAAGCCCCGGCCGAGCAGTGCGGATCAAAGTTCGCCAGCAGTGCGGCTAATTGGTCGCTGCTGATGCCGGATGTAATTATTAGGCGATGTGGCGATATCCGCCGATAAGCTCTCCTTTCGCACGCGCCACTGGAAGCCCAAGGTGAAGGGAAAGACGGCGGCCGAGATGGGAGGAGAGGGCGCGTGGCGGCGCTGCTTATCGAATCATCGAGGCAAATTGCACAACGGTTGCCATGCAGAAAGTGGACGGCATTATGAAGAACGGCTTCCTCTCTCAGGGGGTGGCCGCCGAGCCCCCCGAGTCGAGCCACCGCCCCCCGCCGCCTGCGCAGTACCCGATCCCGATCCCGTTCCCGCCCCCGCCCGGAGAGCAGCAACGGCGAAGGACTCAATTTGTGGTCGTCGCCGCTCCGCCGCGGCATTGCCGCCCACCCGACTGGAACGGAACATTAGCTTCCGGGTCGATGAGCGGCTCGCTATCTGATCCAAAGCCCCGCCGACAAGCGCCCGACGCCCGTCCGCCATTCTCTTGCATCGAGGGTGCGTCGGAAAAACTTGTCTTTTCGGAATGCCCCGAGGCCTCCCCGTCGGGCCGGCCAGCGAGCCGGCCAGGGTAGACGGCCCTTCGGCGCCGTGCGGCCGTGCGGCCGGGCCGTGCGGTCATGACCTCCCACAACGTTGCTGCCCGGCGCACCGAGCGGCGCACCGCCCAGATAACACTGTGTTCCAAAATGATTCCGCGAACGCTGACGCTTCCGTCCCCCTCTCGTGTTCTGGACCGAAAAAAAAATGGTCATCATGGGGCCTACCATAAAAAAAAAATACCCGTGGACGACTTGAGCTGGGTGGCAGAGGCAAAGATGGAGCTTCTTCACGGACATGACCTTGAAGGGTTTCAGCTTCTGTGATCGAGAACCGTCCATCGTCCGCGAATTCTTATTCCTTCCACTCCTTTTCTTCTCTCGCCTAGCCCAAGTCATCTATTATTTGTGGCAATAGCGTAGTTTTCAGAAATGAGTTTGCGTGGCCACGTCATGGGAGAATATGGATGCGATGCACGGACTGAGCCATTTTTGCGATGACCACGGCAGTTTGTTGATAGTATTATTTTTGTACACACACCCAACCCTGCCACCCGGAGCTCCTACGTCTGACAGCGCTGTTTACACTGCAAACCCAAAATAATGATAATAATAGCAAATAAAAAAAGAAAGACCTAACAATAAAAAACAACGTGTTTTTGTGAGTGTGTGTGTGTGTGGGGGGGGGAATCCAAATTTGAAGGTTGTGGGCGATAGCTGTAAAACCCCAAGTCCACATTACAGCGCTTAGTTGACACCGACACCTTTTTCAAAACGAGCGGGAGAAAATTCGATCAAAATGTCATTGCCCCTTTCCAGTGTACCGGTCACGCCGAGGCTGACGAGGCAGCACTCCGGAAAGATTGTTTGGTTTCGTTGTTTCCCTGTGAGTCAGCGAGGCTAAGCGAGGCTGAGCCGGCCCGCATCGGCACTGTCATGGAGATGGATTCCAACGGTCAATTAGCTGTGTTAAAAAAAAACGTAGAGTTTAGATTTGAGGCGCTCTGATAAATGTCGGAAAGTAACTCATAAGAAGGATGGCTTTGTGAATAATCCCTTGCGGGAGATAGAATCCGGATACGAGACCTGTTCAGGCGCAACGAGGCAGCCGGACTGATGAGCTGGGAGAGGAGTTTTATCGCAGTTCTTGCCAGTGGAATCGTCCAATCAGGCGATTGTTGGAACAGGAGAACCTTCCCCGCCCCCCGCTCCTCCTTCCGGGTCGCTGCGCCGCGCTGCGCCGCGCTGCGCGACCGTTCAGGCGGACTTAGCCCTTGATTCGCGCCGAACTGTCTCTGGAATCCCATAAGACGACGTCCGCCGGGACGGTCGCCGCTCGCACGCTCCACTCGCAAACAAGCCCATCGAGAAGGACTTTGTTGAGAAGAGACGTCAGCACACACGTTCGAGTTGTCGTGACGCAGGCGATGCCGCCAAAATGTGGCGGAGGTGCTTCGCCGCTTTCCTCTCCGCTCGCGTCTCCACTCGTGTCTAGTTATGGTGCAATGTCAGGGCTGCCCCCCCCCCCCCTCTCCTCTCCCCACGCCGCTCCGGACGTGCTCCCTCTAGGCCGCGGACAACAGCCGCTCACTGGCTCTACCGCCACCGCTAACCCTTCTCGTGTCGCGCAGTTCCGCCCCGGCACGCACGTCCCAGCCGGTCTGTGACTGTCAGACACGGTCTCTGCGATCGCGGCCGACGACGCCATGAAGAGCCGCGCCAAGTCCCCCGCGGCCGCGCGGTCGCCGCTGCTGCTGCTGCTGGTGGCCGTGCTGGGCGTGACGGCCGCCCACGCCGCCGAGTTCTTCCCGTGGCCCGCCGGCACGTCGGACTTCTTCGCCAAGATCTCAGCGGTGCCGCGACAGGATGTCGGTAAGTGTTGCACGGTGGATTTGGCAGAAAACCGGTGGAGGCGGCCAAAAATGTAGATGCGTTTTGAGCTCCAAACCGAACGTGTGACCCCACCAATGGATTCCTCGTTCGGAGAGCATTCCATTGGTGGAGTCTCATTTAGCGACTCAGGAGCTCAAAACGCGTCTAGACTTTTGGCCGCCTCCACCGGTCTTCTGGCTCACTGTGTTGCTTTCCTCTAATAATGATGCGTTTGTAATGTAACTTTAGACAGCTAATTAAGTCAAGAATAAAATGGTCAAAGTCGCCGCGATGAGAAGCCGATAAAATGGGTAAAGAGATTTGGCGGTCGCAGCCATCGTTGTGTTGGGACGACCGAGGCCACCTGTCCCTGTCGGGTTCTCGCTCTCAGAGATGCTCAGTGACACAAGGAAGCAAGCCGTTTGGAGTTTGCAGCGTGCTACCCTGCGAGGCAGAGTGGAGCTGAGCGGGGCAAAGCGCACCGAAGATCACAGCACTAAATCTCAAGAACGGCCTCAACATTGTGCCTTTCCACACGCGGCGGACTTTTTTATTTTATCAAAACTTGATGGCAGATGGCGCAGATTGGCCGCCAAGGCCGGTCCGAAATATCGTGCGGTACCTTTACAACACGCTCGGGGGCAGTGAATGGACAGAGAGGCAATTATCGCGTTAAGCAACGAGGCGATAAGGCGAAACGATACCGCCGAAACGCGCTGCATGGCGGCATGGCGGCGCTGGCAGTGACATTGGCATTGCCGTGCGCGGCCTTCGCCGGCCTTGGAAGGGCTGGCCGGGCTGGCCGGCGACGGCGGTGCAATGGCGGGCTGGTGGCGGTGACCCGCGCCGCGATTCGCCGCGATTGGGGAAGCCTCCACCCGGTCCGGCTTGGCCCGGCTTGGCCCGGCTGGGCTGGCCCGGCCCGCTCGTCGATAGCCGTGCTGCACCACGGCGCACCACGGCGCCACGTGCTCGAGACGCAGAAGAAGCGCGCCGAAGCGCACGCGGTGGTCTGGCCGGGCAGGCCGGATAGGTGGGGAAACGCTAACTACACTGAAAAACCAAACGTGGTCCAGACCGCACCACTGGTGTGGTCAGATGGGTGCCATTTTGTCCACGTCAGTTGGTGTGGTCTAGACCACGTTTCGCCACGTTTGGTGCGGTTTAGACCACGTTTGGCCACGTTTGGTGTGGTCTAGACCACGTTTGGGTTTTCAGTGTACCCCACACAAACTGCTGCCCTTGGCTCGTAACTTTCCGGCCAGACCCGGGGCGTAGAAACAGAGGGAGTGAGGTTGCCTCGCTCAAACAAGGATGCTGCGCACACCAACGTCGTGCTCCCCTTCTAGGCCTTGATTACTCATTCCAGTGGCGCAGATCAAGTCCGTGGTGGAGCCCGTCACGAAGGAGGCCCTGAGTCAGCTCACGCCCGAGGTGGTCCGCCAAGTGTCCGACATGCCCAAGGACACCATAAGTGAGTAGATGAAGACCGGCCAAACTATGCCTCAACTCGTTAGTTTCCAGCCGCTGTCGCGTTTATCGCGGCTTCGGCCCATTTTCGCGAAGCCTGACGATCCCCGCGTGCTTCGCCGTGCTGCGCAGTGAAGTACGTGATGGGGGTGCTGGAGCCGGCCACCAAGACGGTGGTCTCGGGCGTGTCGGGCATCGTGGAGCCCGCCACCGCGTCGCTGCGCCGCCTCATCCAGGGCACGCGCACGCGCCTCAAGGGCGGCCTCAAGGGAGGCGTCCGCATCGTGCTGCAGCCCGCCGCCGAGGGCCTCGGCGCCGTGGCCGCGCCCGCCCTGGACGAGGTCATCTACCTGGCCGTGGACGCCGTGCGCATGTTGTGGCGCAAGTCCTTCGAGCCACTCAGCGTGGAGCACATGGAGCTGCACTTCAGGGACCCGCTGCTCACGTGAGTTGCCCAAAGGACCGGGTTTATCCGGGTCTCTTTGCGCCTTGCTCGCTGTCAGGAAAACGCGCAGGCAATGCACGACTGGAACTTTCGGTGGCCTTTTCGGGCATGCTCACTCGACGCCGGGCGTCCCGTTGCAGGGCTGACCTGGAAGTGCGCCAGGTGGAGGTGCACAACGCGTCCACGTTCGTGCTCGACGAGGTGCAGTCCGAGCCGCAGAACATGGCGGCCAACTTCACGGCGCACGTGGACGCCTTCAACGTGACGGGGCTGTACGACATCGACGGCCTGCTCATCAACGGCGAGCACCGCGTCTTCGGCAACGGCAGCTTCAGGTGAGTGCTTGCCCGGCCGGCAAACGCATTGAATGCAACATGCAGCCCTGTGAACCCTTCCTTTCTCCTCCAGGGCGGGCATCAGCGGCCTCAAGGTGGCCGGCCGGGTGGAGATCGGCCTCAAGGACCTGTTCCTGCACGTGGACGACCTCAAGCTGGACATCAGCATCGCCAAGCTGCAGGTAAGTGCGGCTCTGCGCAGCGCAGCGCGGCGTCTCGCTCTCGCCCCGGCGGCACACTGTTGACGACTGCACTGCCTGCCGCAGGTGAAACTCGAAGGGCTGCTGGGCGACGCCGCCGTGGCGGACCTGGCCAGCGGCGTCATCAGCGACGTGGGGCCCGACTTCCTGGAGGAGTTCCGGCCCGAGGTGGGCGCCATGATTTCGGGGCAGATCAAGGACTTCGCCAACGAGCTGCTGTCGTCCTTCAGCGTCAGCAGCCTCCTGGACCGCATCAGGCAGCACACCGAGGAGACGGCCTCCAAGAGGCTCCGCAACAACACGCACCTGTACCACCACCAGCAGCTGCAGGCCGAGGCGGACCGCCTGGAGCGCCTGGAGCAGCAGATGCGCGAAGAGCAGCTCGCGGACAAGCGGCCGCCGTCGTGAGGCCCGCCGTCGTGAGGCCGCCGTCGTGAGGCCGCCGTCGTGAGGCCGCCGTCGTGAGGCCCGCCGCGCCGCCCAGGACGCCGCCGTCGCCGGTCGCGACCCGACCCTCGACCACGTCACGGCAGAGACGGCCTTTGCTGACGCGCTGCACGCGCTAGCGGCGGCAGACAGGCCTGCCGGGCCTTCCCCTGCCGTGAACCGCACAGCCGCACAGTGACAGGAGACGGACGGGATTCGTCGTCGACTTGCGCGTCGCGACCGAAGCTACTCCGACTCGACGTTTTTTTGTCCGCCAAATCGAGGCAGACGGCCGTCTCTCAGGAAACAAGCGGCCAGGTGTGCAGCTAAGTTGCTGGCGATGATTTGTTAATCCACCACCACCGCACGAATCCATATTCTTCTGTGATATTTAAAACTAAGGTTTGTCATTTAGTCATTGTGATATTGTAATTAGTTGATAGATAACCATACTATAGTCAGAATGCAACTTTAGGGGTAGGTTACAAGTTTTAGTGAGCGTGATGCAGTGCATTAAATTAATTCTCAAGGGATGAAGGCTGCAGTCTCCCGGCCCAGGCCAGGCCCCTGCCTAGGAGCTGCAAGCCAGCCCTCCAGACAGGTGCGTTGAGCGGGACTGCCTACCCACGACTTGGCGGGCGCTCGATTGCGATTGCGATTAATGACTCGACCACGCCCTGACTCGACTTGACTCGACTTCGCCGGACAGTGGGTGCCCTTCTTTCTTGACCGTCATTTTCTGTCTTTGTTTTAGTCTTTTTAGTCAAAGCTCACATTAATCACATTTCCCTGGCAGGCACTGCTGTTATTTTAATTCGTCCTTCGGTCCGTTCATAGACTCCAGTACTCATCAGAACCATGCCCTCCGGCCTGCCCGGCACAGTGGTCTGCTATGCTAACATTGATGGTTCATACCCCACCTGGCAGTATACCATTTATACCCACTTACGCTGAATGTATGTTAATTAATTATTTTTGAATAAAACAAATAAATAACAGCAAAAAAATAAATAACATTTATTCAAATGCAGTGCATTAAAATACCTGTAATTATCAAACAATGGCAGTGGCACAATTGATTCAAGGAATACATAATACTACCAGTCAGTTTCACAAAAATATACAACAATAATAATTTCTAAAAATTGCTTCATGAGATAAAAATGTCATCATTTTTCATAGAAACTTGATGTCAAAAAATTTAGCCAGGCAATGGCAAGATAGAACTGTCTTAAGAATACAAAGTAAACTCACAAAAATTTCATGGTGCCTAAAATATAGACATCTTTTTGTTTCCTTTCCTTAAACTTTGTTCTGCATTGATTCTATTTTCAGATTCCTGCAATTGCCTTATTTCTTTCTCTTTCATAGAAACTTTGCTAGCTATGGCAGAATATGCTGGTGTCCCTACCGTCTGCCGTCCCAAGGATTCCTTGAGATGAATAAGATCTTTTCCTGCACGCTTTATATCTTCACCTACTTGTAAATTTGCAAGATTTAAGCTTTTACTAGTTTCACCTTTCAAGGCCTTCTTTACCTCCACATCTTTTCTGATTGATGGACCCTTTTGCGCACTTGTGTCTCCTAATTTGCTATTTAGAAAATCAAACACATTTACACGTTTCTTTTCCTTTTCGTATTGTGCCTTCTGTTGCTCTAATTGTTTCTTCTTCTGCCTCCGGAGTTTCTTCTCAGTCTTCAACAGGCTGTCCCCACCTGCTTGCTCCTTCAGCCTCATACAATGATCTGAAAACATTTAACGGTATGCTTAGAAGTTGGTATGCAATAGCAAGAGAGGAAAAACATGAAAATAATACAGGTTTGAAAGCATACCAAGTGATTTTCCTGGTGGGAAAACAACAGCCTCTACGGGCTCCACTCGGCCTTCGCCTAGTGGTCCCAGGCCTGTACCAATTACATAACCCATCCTTTCCATTAATCTGGAACCGATGCCCTTTGAAATACAAACAAATAGTTTTAAAATGCATTCATAAAAAATGAGAAAAAACCCTACTAAAAACTGTGCACTACCTTGGTATGTTGCTCCCAAGCACCAAGAGCTGATGCTGAGGCCTTGCTTAAACTCAACTGCACCATTGCGGAATGGTGGACAGTTTCATCATCATTATTATCTTCACTATCATCGTCAAAACTGTCATCAGAGGATGATTCAGCTCCATTATTGGTATCTGTAAATAGTGCAATTTTTTCAAACACCACTGTAATCTTTTACTGAGATTAACAACAACAACAATAATAATCCTTACCTCCATCACCTTCAAGTGGCAACATGTCCTTTAATCCAACCTGGATTTTGCTACCTCCCGAGGATTCTAGCTTTACTTGCCAGATGGAGTTCTTGACTTCATGTTGAACAATTGCACGGTGCCACAACTTATCTTTGCCTTCAGTAAGAACCAACACTCTAGAGCCAGACTTGATTGCCTCAAAATTCGGTTCTCTGAAAATACATTAGAAAATTATCAGCTTTTTTACAAAACCAGGCAGGACAAAGGGTCACTAGAAGAAGAAATGATAGCCATATAAAATTTGTCTTACTTATACTCTTTTAATTCAGACAGGTGCGCTAGTTCTCCATGAGAAAAACGGCATTTCTTGTCATCAAAACGGCACTCTCCTTCCAGATAGTAAGAGCAGGGAACCATTTTTATATCTGTTGGATTGGTAAACATAACACGAACCTGCCAAAGGGAAAACAGGAGTAAATAAAACACGAGTTCAAACCTTGTTGAAGAAATCTCTACCATAAGTCTTAATTTAGAAGATATCATACCTGAATCTGGTCCATTTCTGTTATGTTGTTGGTAGGTTCGACATGAAAAACTAAGGCATTGTGGTACGATGTTCCCCAGCCATGGCAAAAAGGTGCTTGGCACTTCATACCTTGAAGCGCCTCAAGCTCACTCTACAATACATAAATCAGGCATGATTAACCAAGTGCAATCAAAAATAACGAAAAAACAAACAAACAATATGTCTATCTCGGTTATACAAACAACTTACAGCAATGTCAGGGGTCGCTAAGGACTGACATTCATTTGAATGAGAAGAAGAAGGCCCGTCCTCTGCATCTAACTCCGCCTTGAAGAGAGCATATTCTTTAGCGAATATGTCATCTTCAGTATTTGGTACAGAAGTATCAGTGGCAGAACTATTTGACGAGCTCTGAAGCTCGGAAAGATTTTCTTTGGTTAGAGTTATGAGTTGAACTATGTCTTCTCTCAAAGATGACAGCGTTTCCTTCTCTGATGCATTTGATGCTGCATTGATAGTTGCATTCACCTGGTGCAACTGCGCATGACACATGAAACGTTAGGAATTAGTAAGATGACATAAAAACAATCTTTCCACTGCTGTTCAATTCATAAATTTAAATAGCTTTCTCATTTTAAAAACACTCACAGATATGTTATAGATTTTTCAAAATTTAGGTTAGTAAGAGCCATTTATCTTGAACTTACTTGAGCTTCGTATTCTTCAAGAGAGTTGAGTAAAGTCCGAACCTCATTTGATGCCATTTTGAAACAGAGCAAAACGGTATCATAGTTCAACGTCCATTATCCTAAAATATAAACAAATAGCACTTCAAAACACTGAACTGCAACCAGCCAGGAGAAAATACAGCAGACATGACGTCATAGCCAGCGCCATCTACCGGAGAACCGCCGAACCCTGTCGCCCTCTAGTTGGCAACTCTGCCGCTAGGTGGCGCGGCGACTGCGGAATGGACTTCCCCGGCCGGCCGGCCACGGCCACGGCCACACCACGGCCGCGGTCTCGAAGACCCAGTGGGCGCCAAAAGTTGGAATGTCAAATGGTTTCCGGCTCTCTCTGCCAGACATGATGAAAGTGGGAAACAGTCCCCAAGATGCCCCGGAACCTGCACCTTACAAAGGGATTGAATCCTTATAATGATCGGGACGGGCGCAGTTAGCACTCAGACAATGAGACCCCCTGAAAAGGGTCGGCTGTTAAAGATTTGCTTTGGTCCTAGTCCCGCCTACTTTGACTGAACCAATTATAATTTTGATAGTTGAGATCTTTCAAAACCCATAAGTAAGCTGATTTGTTTCCGATATGGGTCTATTCTTAGAGTAGCCGCAATGTTGTTGGGCGACCGCACATAGAACTTGTTCGTCCTCTTTGGGTTCGGATGGAGCACGATAATAGGGTATTTCGAAGCAGGCCTGGCCGGCAAGAAGAAGAACCAAATCGGAAGTTAGAAATGGCAGTTTCTATGAGAAATTACCCCAGATGAGCATCCGCAGCGTTTATTTCTCATAAACTGCCTTTAACTCCGTTTTTGGGCGTCTTTTCTTCCGGGCCAGGGCTGCTCCGAAATACCCTATTCAGCTCTTTCCCCCAAGACGGTACTTCATGACTCTTCAACAGAATTGCCGGAATTCTTTAAACATCCATACTTTTCTCATGCTTTAATCGCTGCAAAGTGCTTTGCCTGATCTGAGGCAGGCAACCCTTCGCGAGCGCGAGGCGTGGGCTTCCTCGCAGGACGTAGGGCAAGCACGCCAGTGCGCATGCTCGCTCCCGCCGCGCCGCGCTGCGCTACGCCGCGCTACGCTCCTGGGCCCTGGCGGCGCGGCCCCAACCCCCAACCCCGGCCGCCGCGGCGCCCCCGCCCCCGCCCCCCACCGGCCCCGGAGAGGTGCCGCGCCGCCGCCGCCAGTAGCCAGCCAGTCCGGTCGGCGCCTGTGGTCGGGACAGTCGGGACGGAGGAGCGCGCCGCCGCAGCTCTGCGCAGCACCAAGGCGGGTGCCGCGTGGTCCAGCTCGTGCGTCCTCGTCGCTCGCCCGTCTCGCGTCACGCGGCGCGTCGCGGCACGCCGCTCGGCCCGTCACGCGCCGCACGCGCGTCGCCGAGAGTGCGCGAGTGTCAGCCGCGGCCACCGCGGCGAGGGCGACGGCCTGCGCGCCGCGACCACCTGTTGGGGTGTGAAGGACCTTCGCGCCTCGTCGTCCGGCGTCCGGCAGGCCGCTGCGGGCACCGCCAGGACACCGCCAGGCCCACCAGCACACCGCCAGGCCCACCAGCACACCGCCAGGCCCACCAGCACACCGCCAGGCCCACCAGCACACCGCCAGGTCCACCAGCACACCGCCAGGTCCACCAGCACACCGCCAGGTCTTGACCGCCGCTCCGTCGGCCTCTCCGACGTCAAGGGAGCCTCCTCGCCGGGCGGACCGGCGGAACCTGGGAGCGATGGCGCGGCCCCGGCGGAGCCTTGGGCGGAGCCGCAGGCAGTGGCAATGAAGGGCCGTGGAAGAGGGAGAGAGAGAGGCAGAGGAAGAGGAAGGCCCGCGGGGGCCGAAGCCGCCGAAGCTACGGCGAGCGAGCCACGTCCCGCCTGCCCGCGCGTCGCAGGTGAGTTATGCATAATGTGTCTCTTCATATACGGTGACGCGTGTCACCCCCTCCCCCCCTGCCCCGTTCCCCCCCCCCCGCCGTGTTCATTACGCGCACACATCCCCGGGGGGATTTTATCTCACGGGAAAGCGGAACCAAGTTCGGGCGAACAACGTCGAAGATTGAGAGGGAGGAACTCGAGAAAAAGAGGGGATTGTTTACCAGGTGTCTGGACAATTGTTCTCTTTTTTCTTCCAAGTTCCTGGAATCTGTTGTCATCGCCCGCGCGAAAGCGACTACGGCGGGAAAACGGCCGTCCGGCTTCTCGTAAAACTCGTTCCAGCCGCTCTTAATTCAATATTTAAACCGTATACAGGCCGGCGGCTAACTTTGTAATTTCTTGTTACACGCCGCGACCGCCGCCGTCGGCCGCCGTTGTGCAAATGACAGCGGAAAGTTTGCGCGCGCGGTTTGCGTGGAGACGCCGTGCAACCCAACGCACGCGAGGGGGGGAGAGGGGAGGGGGTCAGGGGGAGGGGCGAGATAGCTGCTCCGGAGGGATCCTCGAGGACCGCCTCGAGGGACAGGCCCCCGAAGTTAGAGCAGGGTCAGAGAGACCTCTCGTATTACCTAAGAGTGGCGTGTGTGACAAGCATCCCCTCCAAAAATGAGTTAATAAAAATAAAAATCCGCATCGAGAGGGCTCGGCCGCTCGGTCTCGCCTGGGGCGTTAGTCGGTGGCGCGCAAAAGGCCAACAATTTCAAATTTAATTATAATTAACTATTCATGTACGGGGGTCCCGAGCTCTGTTTATTCGCGTTCGATCAAAGACAGTGCAGCGAGCCAAGCGCCCCCTGTTCATTCCACTTGATGCTCCAAGTTGTTGCAGATCACATTAGAGCTCGCGCTCGCAGTAGAGCGTCTCGGCAGCGCGCTCGGCGCCTCGGCCGGAAGTCTGGAAGCGCTCGCCGCGATAAGAGCGGAGCCGAGCGGAGCCGAGCGGAGCCGAGCGGAGCGCCGGCTAATTGTTGTGCTGGCTACAAAGGGAGGGGTGAGGGCCGGCAGGGCGGCCTGGGCGCCAGGGGCCGCCACGCCGCCACGCCGCCCCGCCGCGGTGCGATATGACGTCCGACGTCTGTCGTCCGCCCCACGACTTGTGGCGTCGCGACGCTATTCGGGTCGCTATCGAACAAGGCTGCTGCTCCCCGACCCCGCCACCCCAGCCGCCCCCGCCGCCCCCGCCGTCCCCGCTGCCCCCGCTGCCCCCGCCGTCCCCGCCCCGCCGCCCCCGGCGCTGCATCCTGCCCGCCGTTTCCCACAAGTTATCGCCCCCGGCGCGTTAACCCCCTCCCCTGCCGCCCCCGGCGGCCCCCGGCCTTCCGGCAGTCGCGTTATTCGCAGTGAACAGTGCAGGGTCGCCTTCCTGCCGCTCACACCTCTGTGTTGTGGTGCTGCCGGACGGGCGGGCCCCTTCACGGGGCACGGGGCTGGCGCGGCACCAGCACCTCCCGCACCCCGCCCTCACCACGGCCAGGCGGCCAGGCACCCTCCCTCGCTGCCGCCGCTGTCTATGGTCCCGGTGCGGGCAGTTGGGGCGGTGCGGGCCAGTCGGACTTTGCCCGGGGCACTTCAAAGCTCCAGCGCACTATGCACACTACACAGGAGAGCATTGTCCATTCACGCAGCAAGAGACGCGCGGCCAAAAATGATGCGGGGCAAACGGATGCCGAGTGGAGGCAGAGGATCTGCGGGGCGCCGTGAGAAAGGGGAATGGTACGGATGAAAGATAAAGAGGGCAGTTCGGCGGCCCAGGGTCCGGCCCAGGGTTTGGCCCGGGCCTTCGCGGACCATCGCGCTCCCGACCGCGGCTTCCGTGGTTTTTGCCTTGGTTTCTGCCCGACGGCAGTACGTCGCCCCACAGCAGGTCCAGGGGGTGGCTGTGGCGGCGGGGCGTGGCAGGGCATGGCAGGGCGTGGCGGGGCGGGGCGGGGCGTGGCACGCTAATTCCGGGCCGCGATGGAATTTATCGCTGGGCCCCAGTCAAAGCCACATGTCTCACAATTTGCGAATGAGTACAGGCGAAGGCGGTGGCAGCGAGGGGGATAGGGGCATAAAAATTCGGAGGGAGAGTTATTGGGCCCGGGCGAGGGGAAACTCTAGAACCAACGTTCTAATTCGGCATTTGGCAGAAGGAAAAAAAAACTTTTCGTAACGAACATGATCCAACGATTATCTCGGCCCTCGGTAAGGCGTTGTGTTCGACTCCAGACGTGACTCGCCTCGGGCACCGCACGGTTGGCGTGCAGAAAAGAGCAAATGAAACGTGGGACGCGAACAACCAACCTCCTCACTCTTAAAAGCCTACGAAGCATTTGCTTGAAGGCGTTGTAGAATTGCTTCGTATAATGAAGAAATGCTTCGTATTAAGAAGGATTTTGCTTCATAACACGAAGCATTTCTTCGTAATGCCTTCAGTTTCTTCGAAGCGACTCTCCGTAGTTTTTGCTGTGCTATAGGAGGCGCCTCTACGCTCTCGGCTGTCAGCGCCTGTGTTTTGCTGCCAGTCAAGCAGTGTACTTGACGACAATTTTTTCGGATCACGCCGATGGCTGCACCGGGAGACAGAGCCTTCCTGCAACAGCTCCAGCGCGTCGCCGTGGCCCCTCCCTTCTCTCTTGACCTCCTGGGGCTGCACGCCACTCTCCGTGACAAGACGCGTTAAGCGGGACGGGGCGGGGCAGGGTGGGACGCGGCAGGGCGGGGCAGTTGCGGGGGCGGGCGCCAGCGAAGGCCCCCTCCTTGTGGCCATTTTCGGGACTGCCTGGCCTGAACCCGGAGGCCGTCAATGCAGAGGGCAGTGTGGTGGGGGAGGGTAGGCCGGTACCCGCCAGGGCGCTAGGACCAAGCTCCGAGAGGCGCTTGCGGCGAGGACGAGGGGGGGGGGGAGGCGGTCTTCGCAGGCCATAAGTGCGACGTGCCGGCCTGCAAATGGCTCCCGTAAATTACTTTAAGCCTTGCCCCCGCCCCCCCTCCCGCCCCCGGCTGGCACTGCTGGTACGTAAGGCTATGATTAACACGTCTGGGAATTAATTTCACGCGTCACCTCATCTCACTGCACCCCAGCCCCGAGACCACGCTGCGGCCGCACCGCTCTCCTTCAGAAACAACGCGTTTTACTTTTCCCCACTTTCTTGTGACGCTCTACTTGCTGGGTCAAACGGCTGATTTTCGTTTTTTTCTTTCACTTATGATTTGTTACTTATTTCGTGTCGGTCGATCGAATACCTCTGTGACCCGCCGAAATTTCTATTCTATAAATATTTGTCTAGGAAATCCGTTTTATTTGACATGCCTCTCGGTTGATCTGTCCAATTGAAATACGTAATGAAATGTCGATCCAAAATATATTATATATTTTGGATCGACATATTGAATTTTTCGTCCGAATTTCTATTAAAGGTCAACCGAGAGCCAGGTCAGGTACCCTGTTTTACCTAGGCTACTTCTTCCGTTTGAGGGTCCGTGGCGCTTTAAAGGGAGCCTTGCGAGGTGGCAAACTTCAGGACAGAAGAGCTCTGCTTCGCAGCGTTCTCGGAGGAAAATGTCACTGAGCGCAGGGCCCGTGCCGTCCGTGCGCATCGCCTGGCCGAGGACGAGGAGTGTTGCGTCTCGCGCGCTGCAATGAGAGGGACGACGACGACGCTTTGGAATGCGTGCTCTCGGTCCCCTTTCCAGGCCAGTGCCGAGGGTGTAAACACAAACAGCATGCTTCACATCCGCCGTCGTGCTCGTGGAGCTCGCGAACCGTCTGGCCGGCGGCGTGCCGGCGCACAGTGGGCCAGAAGACCGGTGGAGGCGGCCAAAACTCCAGGCGCGTTTTGAGCTTCAGCTTCGCCAAATGGAACTCGAACCGAACGTGTGACCCCACCAATGGAATCCTCGTTCGAAGAGCAATTCATTGGTGGGGTCACACGTTCGGTTCGAGTCCTGTTTAGCGACTCTGGAGCTCAAAACGCGTCTAGAGTTTTGGCCGCCTCCACCAGTCTTCGGGCCCACTGTGCGGCGGGTCCCAGGAAGGCAGTGACTCGCAGTCCGCTGCTGCTCGCCGTGCACACTGCGCGCACCGCCAGCACTGCGCACGGCACTCCGTCGAAGATCGGTCCGGTCCACTGAGTGGGGTCACTGCACAAATCACGGGGCTGCGGGGTGGCCCGCACGCCCCCACGCTACACAGCTCGACACGCGAGCGGAAGAACCGCCCATCTTCAGCGCGACGAAACAAACCCGCGTACCGCGACCAGCCGTTTCAAACCGCTTACCTCCCGCGGCCGATTCAAAACCGCTTACCTCCGCCGGCCCGTTCCAATTCCCGCTTACCTGCTCGCAGGCCGAGGCGGCGCGTACGCGGGTTTGAAACGGCTGCGGCGGAGGTAAGCGGTTTTGAATCGGCCCGGGGTTAAGTAAGCGGGTTTGAAGCGGCGGCCGCGCGGTACGCGGGTTTGTTTCGTCGCGCTGAAGATGGGCGGTTCTTCCGCTCGCGTGTCGAGCAGCTGGAGGCGACTACTGTGCGCCTCAGCCGTGTCCGGAGACGGCGTCCTTCACTCTTATTAAAACCTTACGAAGTATTTTGAGCATACGCATAACAAACTGAAATACTTTGTTATACGAAGAAATAGTTCGTAAATTACAAAGTGTTTTCTTTGTAAGCTTGCGTATGCTCAAAATACTTTGTTATACAAACTAGTTTTCTTTGTAAGGCCCAAAATAGTTTGTAAGGTTTTCTCAGTGTTGGTCGCGGTGAGGACTCGGCGCCGGGGCCCGGCCGCAGACAGCCGCAGCGTGAACCGTTAGCTCTGCGGTGGCGGTGTCACTGTTTTGACCTGCCTGCGGGGTTTACACAGTAAATGTCTTACGGTGAAAGGCTGCACCAACATAATATGGTGGAGATTTTCTCCACAATACCAACGAAATTCGTCAAAATCTTTATAAGGTACAGTGAATTCTCAATGGTAGGTTACGAAGTCAGCTGCACCACCATAATATGGAGAATCTTCACTGTACAACATTTAGAGTGTAGCGTTTAGCCTGGCTGGTCAGATAGGCTGACGTGATCCTCGGACAACGACGTGCCTGTGGCGGCGGTGCTTTGTGTTGGTGAGAATGCCCCGGCCGTTGTGTCCGTCCGGCCCGATGCGCGCGATGCGTCCCGCCCGCGGCAGAACGCGCCCGCGCTCGGCAGTTGTTGCATCGAATGGCGGCCGTCCGGCGATGGCGCCCCCTGCCGCCAAGCGACGCCCCCCGCAGTGCACACGACGAGGCGACGCCAGCCAGTCTTGTCAGGCTGGCTGAGCCCCCCGTGGGTGTCGCTGTGCAAGACGTGTCGGGAGTGCCCGAGGCCGTGCCCGAGGCCGTGCCCGCTCGCGTGATGTAAGGAGGCCGCGGGGGCGCCAGGAAGCCGATGACGGAGTGCCCTCGTGAGGCGCGTCGCGAGGCGCGACCGCTGCGCCCTCAATGGCACTCTTCTTCACCTGCGACCGCAACCTTGGCGGGGATTAAATTGAAAGCAAACACGTCCCCTTCCCTCTTCCTTTCGGCCCTTTTGGCGAGATGAGAGAAAAGTAAACTTCATTCCGGCTTCGTGATTAAAGCGGCCCGCCCGCGCCGCCCCGGCCCGGCCCTTCCCGTCAGGACTGATCCCGGCAAACAGCCGACGCCGCTCTTGGCGCAATTTTCCATTCCCAATCACCCCATTTGCTGCGGCCGGGCCTTTGCCGAGCTTTGCTTGGCGCACTTCGTGCACTTCGTGCCTCGCGGCCGCCAAGTGCCTCGGCGTCCTGACGTCCCGGCGTCCCGGCCGCCGGCAGCGCGGTGAGCCGGAGGGACGCCAGCCGCCTTCCTGGCGCACAGTGGGCGGAGGCGGACTAAACTCTAGACGCGCTTCGAGCTCCAAGTCGCTAAATGGGACTCGAACCGAACGTGTGACCCCACCAATGGATTGCTCTCCGAACGAGGAATCCATTGGTAGGGTCACACGTTCGGTTCGAGTCCCATGTAGCGACTCTGGAGCTCAAAACGCGTCTAGAGTTTTGTCCGCCTCCTGCGGTCTTCTGGCCCACTGTGTGGCGGTCCCCTGCCGGCCTGCTCCTCCATGCGGACAGGGAGCGCTCCTCGGATGGCCGATCACGCGACGATTAGGCCTTGACTTCAAACAAATTTGTTTGAACACCCGGAAAGGGCGTTTCTCGAACAGAAAGTGCCTCCCAAAGAATAGGAAAAAGCCCTGCGCACAGAGTCGCGCTGGCGCGCTGGGCGTCTTTGTCCTGATTGGCACCTCGCGGTCTGCGGTCGGGGTGTATTGCGTTGAGCGCAATTAGTCCCAGTCGGAAACGCGAGTCGAGTCGGTGGAGGAGTCGGGCCGCGGCGGCAGGCTTGGCTTGGCGGCACCAGTCCCGGACGGACGGGAGCAAATAATTTGCCTCCGTGTTCTGCAGTAAGGAGAGAAGGAGACGACGAAAGAAACACAAGACGGAGGGAGGGCCAAAACTGCGTGGGAGGGGAAGGGGGCGGGGAGGCACAAAAGAGGAATATATATCACTTGGCTCAGTGAAAGGCGAGGCCGTGCGGCGGGGCCGCGGCGAGGCCTGGATGCTCCAAGACGACTCGGACCTTGGTAGCGAGCCTCTGCCCGCCTCTGCCCGCCTCTGCCGCCCCCGCACTCCTACGGACCGACAATAAAAAATTCGGACGCCACTCTGCTCTTTTCTTCTTGCTTTTTGAGGTCTGTGTTGGCTGGCGCTTCTTCTCTTATAGAGGTAGCAGCGGATTTTTTTCGATGGCCGCATTTTGGGGCCCTGTAAACTACAATATAACAGCTGAGGGGTGATGCCAGGCCATGCGCTGGCAGCGAGACTTGTTTTTTTATTGTTATTTTTGTTATTATTATTTGCCGCACGCCCTTTTTTTGCGCGACCTTTGCTCCAGGGACGCAGACCAGGAAGTTTTGAGATGTTCTGCGCGAACTGATCAGGAGTGCTCCTAGCAAAGCAAGCCTGTGGCCCCCGTACGTCGCGTACTACTTCGCGATCTTAGCGTAGTTTGCTGCCGTGTCCTTTTCGATGTGCTGGTGGTCGCCTAGTCCCCTCCCACCGCAAGCGCCCCGACTAGTGTGGCGGCCCTCGCACAACACGGGACCTCATTTGCACAACTTTCACTATCCCCCTCCCCCTCTCGATGCGCGACCGCCATGTTTGGCCCAGACTAATTAGCATAGAAGAAGGGCAGAGCTAGGGAGCGCGTAAAAGAGGGCCGCGTGGAGAGAGGGGCACAGGCACGGTGAGGAGTGGGGGCAGTGCAGCGGTTTCAAGGAGGCCGTGCTTTGCCGTGGGAATACATCCCCGCCGCATTCAAGTATGCTGAGGCCGAGAATGACGACGAGGCCCCCCCCCCCCTTGCCGGTGTTGGCGGCCCGGCCGGTGCCAGGCCAGGGGCTGGCCCTCGCCGTTGTTCTCCTCTCGCAGAGTAGAGATGGTCTTTTTGCAAAACGCTGGGCCGCGCTTTATGCGATTTATGGCCCGACACTACTTTCTCGCGCTGCCAGCGCTGCCAGCACTGCGGGACGGACCACGGCGCTCCTGTTGCTCGTTGCGCCCGCGCCACAAATGACGGCAGCGGCGAAAAGAACACAACACACAACACGCATAACCAAAATGAACAAATCGCGACTGATATCGGGCGAGATGGACACCCGAATCGATGTGATGATTTGAGGTGTTTACGTAGTTCGGCGCAGTCCCATTAGTTCAATTAATTTCGGGGCGCCGCTGGAGGGGAATGTAAAATGCAAAAGGTGTTTCCATTTATCCGAGGTAAAAATGTTCGCCCTCATCGGCCGGCCTCGCATTAAGCCCCCCTCCCGCGGTGTGTGCGGGGCCTGTCACCGTTCGCCGCCTGCGGCTGACGGCCGTCATGGCCCCGCCGCCTCCCCTCCACCCCCCCCCCCCCTTTCCACCCCCTCGGCCCCCGGCCCCCGACGCCACCCCGCGACATGTCACGCGGATACTGCTCGCGATCTGAAATGAAATCTCTTAACGCTGTTGTGCCGCTCTCTTCCCCCCGGGTCCGCGGCCTGCAGCGACATCGCGGAGGCCCGCCCCTGGACCCGCCCCTGGACCCGCCCCTGGACCCGCCCCTGGACCCGCCCTGGACCCGCCCCTGGACCCGCCCCTGGACCCGCCCCTGGACCCGCCCCTGGACCCGCCCCTGGACCCGCCCCTGGACCCGCCCCTGGACCCGCCCCTGGACCCGCCCCTGGACCCGCCCCTGGACCCGCCCCTGGACCCGCCCCTGGACCCGCCCCTGGACCCGCCCCTGGACCCGCCCCTGGACCCGCCCCTGGACCGCCCGGACCGCCCCTGGACCCGCCCCTGGACCCGCCCCTGGACCCGCCCCCAGGCCCCGGGCTCCCGAAGGACGCCGCCGTGGCCGAGGCCCTGGGGCCCCGGCAGCCTCCATCTTCATCGCCGTCGATAATCGGATCAGGCGCCCATCAATCGCAAATGGAAAGCGCTTTTATTTCTCTTTGCCTTGTACTGGATGCCAGCGTGTTGGCAAGCTGGCCATGCCGGTCACGCAAAGCGCCAAATGCCAATCTTGTTTTCCTCCTACCTCCACCTCCGGCCAGCAGCCAGACACATTCCGGTATTTGTTTTGCTCTCTCTCCCACTGATTATACTTTATGTTTGCTGCGTGGCCCGGCGTGGCCACGTGTTTAAAATGGCGCGACAGATAATGGGTTGGCTCATTGGTCTCATCAATTGGTCACCTCCTCTCCAGATTAAACTTGAATCACAGCTGAGAGCGCTTGCAGCGCGTTTTTATCGGAAATGTACTGTGGGAAACTGGATGAGCCACCTGTGTTACCCGCCCGCATGTCCAGTGAAAACAGCGAAATGTGAGACAAAAATTTACATGCAGCTACCTTGGGACTTTATTATGAGAGAACGCAACTTTCTTCGTAATCAATTATTGAAACGAAACTTTGTCATTTGAGGTGGTACCCACTGCGGCACCGGAGTAACCCACACGGAGACTCTGTAGAGGATGTGGCCCCCGCGAGCGCTGTCGAAGTCTATCTGCAACTCGCTGGCGCCCTCGCCGCCGCGCTGCAGGTCGAACTGGGCGTTCTGGCCGTTCTGGAGCAGGTCCTCGATGTGGATGGCGGTAATCTGCAGGTTCTCGTTGGACCACTTGAGGGACCAGTGTGATTTGTGGTACGGCTTGGCCGCTTGGATCACCAGCTCGGTGAAGCCGATCCTGCAAACACCGAGACACACATGAGGAACTCCGCAGCGAGGACGCGCAGTGGGCGAGACGCGAGCGTGTACTTACGTCGAGTCGGGATCGTAGACTCCAATGAAGGCACTGTTGTCGTTCGCACTGGGAGTCGGAGGTGGTCGGGCAGTGGTGGTTGGGCGCTCTGTTGTAGAGGTCCTAACCCAGGGATCGCTCGTCGTACGCCAGGTTGGCCTTTGAGGCGTGGTCCAGGGTGCCCACGTCGTGATGGGCCTTTGCGTGGTCCAGGGTGCCCGCGTCGTGTTGGGCCTTTGCGTGGTCCAGGGTGCCCACGTCGTGTTGGGCCTTTGCGTGGTCCAGGGTGCCCACGTCGTGTTGGGCCTTTGCGTGGTCCAGGGTGCCCACGTCGTGTTGGGCCTTTGCGTGGTCCAGGGTGCCCACGTTGTGTTGGGCCTTTGCGTGGTCCAAGGTGCCCACGTTGTGTTGGGCCTTTGCGTGGTCCAGGGTGCCCACGTTGTGTTGGGCCTTTGCGTGGTCCAAGGTGCCCACGTTGTGTTGGGCCTTTGCGTGGTCCAGGGTGCCCACGTCGGGTTGGGCCTCTCCGATGTTGTGGGCCTAGGATACCTCGTGGGTCCTCGGGTCGGCACTCCTGATGGTGTGGTCCAAGGTCCCCAAGTGGGTCCTCGGGTCGGCGCACCTGATGGCGTGGTCCAGGGTCCCCAAGTGGGTCCTCGGGTCGGCGCTCCTGATGGTGTGGTCCAGGGTCCCCAAGTGGGTCCTCGGGTCGGCGCACCTGATGGCGTGGTCCAGGGTCCCCAAGTGGGTCCTCGGGTCGGCGCTCCTGATGGTGTGGTCCAGGGTCCCCAAGTGGGTCCTCGGGTTGGCGCACCTGATGGCGTGGTCCAGGGTCCCCAAGTGGGTCCTCGGGTCGGCGCACCTGATGGCGTGGTCCAGGGTCCCCAAGTGGGTCCTCGGGTCGGCGCTCCTGATGGTGTGGTCCAGGGTCCCCAAGTGGGTCCTCGGGTCGGCGCACCTGATGGCGTGGTCCAGGGTCCCCAAGTGGGTCCTCGGGTCGGCGCTCCTGATGGCGTGGTCCAGGGTCCCCAAGTGGGTCCTCGGGTCGGCGCTCCTGATGGTGTGGTCCAGGGTCCCCAAGTGGGGCGGGGGCTGGGTCCGTCTGATGGTGTGGACCAGGGGGCGCTCGTAGGGCGCGATGTGCTTCGGCGACCTGGGGTCGTTATTGGAGCGTGCGTCGGGTGGTGGCGCGTTGTGCGGTGGTGACGTGTTGTGCGGCGACGACCAAGCTTCACATCGTCGTCATCATCGTCACCATCGTCGATCCTGCCTTCCTTCCAGTCGTCGTCGTTGTCGTGGTCATTGACGTGGGAGTGGGCCGCGGTATCACGGCGTTGTACGGCGTCCAGCTGGGCGACCTCCTCGCGGACGGCGGCGACGTCTCCCGCCACGACGGCCACCAGGAGGGCTACGGCCACCAGGCCGGTGAGCACCAGGACAGAGCCCCTGGCCATGATCCGTCCAGTCGTGCTCGAACGGGGCTGCCGAATGAGGAGTCTCCTCGGTGTCTTGTACCTGTCACCTGATCTACACTGCCAATCACGCTTATCTAAATTTGCCCCCGCCACATGTCGTACTTAAAAAGTGATAAAAATAATCTTGAGTGCTGCTCGCCAAAAATGGTTGCTGAACTGATAATCCAAAGGCTGAGTATAGCGTCAATTGGTGCAATGCAAAAGCATTGCACATGAAGTGCAATGCCTCCCCTTTTCCATGCATTAGAACATGGGGCCTTTTCTGGCCGCACTGCACGTAAGGTGCAATGGCTATCGCATTGCACGTATGGTGCGTAGTTGCATTGCACCACCATACGTGCTATACTCATAGCGTTTGGAATCTCAGAGTGGTTTTCCCAGGTAGCCTATAGTTAAGACATGAACGGTCTCCAGGGAGTCTCTGGGAAGACCGGGAACATTTTGCCGTGTAGTGTTTGAGTTGTGGAGTGTAGTGCGCCATGCCGGCAATGCGTGCGGTCTGGGCGTGGTGGGGGACGCGGCAACTCTTGGCGGGCCACACACGGCCACAATGAAAAATTATGGCAGCATGACCAAACGCATCAAGGGAGTGGCGCATTACTTCTAATCTGCACGGGGGACGGTGTCGGCCGTGATTCTGACGGCCTGACAGTACAAGCCGTGCACCCGGGGGGTGGGTGGGGAGGGCGGTCCGGGGGCGGTCCGGGGGCGGTCCGGGGGCGGTCCGGGGGCGGTCCGGGGACGGTCCGGGGGCGGTCCGGGGGGTGAACGGCGATAAAAAGAACGCACGCCGTCGTAATGGGCGTGGGAGGGAACGCCAGATGATCCGCCGCGTGAAACTGTTTATTGAAAAAGGGAGTTGGGTTGCGTCCACGCCAGCGGCCTCGAAAAATAAAAGGAACGGAAAACGTTGTTTTCGGGCAATTTCTCGGAAACGGGTGCTTGCGGTTCCCGGAGCTACTCCGTTTCCCGCGCGTCATCGCGAGAATCAGTGCTTATCAGGTGGGGCGGAGTGGAGTGACACGACGGTTGGCGTCATCCGCACGCACTTACACCCACTTGAGGAGGCAGCAGTACTTCAGTCGTAGATAAATTTGCGCTAATTTTGACAGTAATTGCAGAAAAATGAAGTAAAATATAACCAACGGCTGGCGGAGAAGGCTACGCCGAGCGCTACGTTTACTATTTACAAACAATCTTGTTTAAATTTTATTCTTGACGAAGTCTACCCAAAACTATTGCGTGTTTTCGTGTCTTTAGATCAAGTACAATCGTAGTCAGCGTAAAATGTCGGTGGCTCTCTCATTCATTCAAATAACTTCCGAATCATAAGACAAGTCGACACCTGAACAGAAGACCCGGCTATCTTTTCAGAGCGATTTGAGAACCGGCTACCTTTTCAGAGCGATCCGAGAATCGGCTACCGTCAAGTCCCCTAAATGTGAACACGAACCCTAAAGTGGGACATTTTGACTATTTTCCCTATTTTAGGCCGTAAACGGCCATCGCGTGGATATTTTGCGAGGTAAAAAATATTTTTGAGACGGTAGGACCCCTCCAAGACCATATCCGCACAGAGTGTCTTGTTCCCGCTCATACCCCCTCCCCCAAAAAATCTTGAAAATTGGAATTTGATGCAGAAAAAAAGAGAAGTTTCTTCAGACGTCTAGCGCGGATTCGGGGCTTCGAGCCGTTGATGCTCGGACCATTCTAGACTTCAGACATGTTGTAGCGCGTTCTTTTATCTACAAGATGCACTTTGGAAAATTTGTTTCCGACGCTTCGTTTTACGGTGGGAAGCAATCTTCTGAGGGGCTGTAAAGTGGGACACATGCATTTCCTTCGTTTCTTTTAGGTTTTGAACGATTCAGAGGCGTTACATTCACCTCCAGCGTCCTACAAACGCTGCCTTGTATATATTAGGTTGCCAGGTCGGTTTGGAGGCCCAGGCAGTCGGGCAAGTACGGTTATTCGGTACGCTTTAAGTCAGCACAAAATTTAGTCAATGTTTGAAAGCAAATGCTTCCTCTTGGCTTAACCTACAAAGATATCGTTATCGACCATAAGACAAATCTTGCGTAAAATCATATTTTGAACAAAAAATTTTTTAGAAAAAAAGTTGCCGGGTGAACGGTTTTTAATTTTCAAAATTTCAACATGTATTTCTTGCCGTGCATTTCGAAACTTATAAAATATGACCTGAGCAAAAAATTTCATGAAATGGTTTTGGTCAGAAATTAAATTTTAAGACCATTTTGTTTTATTGGTTTTCGCCGTATTTCAATTGGTTTAGGCGCTACGGCTGTTTCTAATTTAAATATATCTAAGGAAATCTAATTGATTGAAGAGGCTCATATCAGCTTAACCAGTCGAGATATCGAAAAAGACTTCAGAACCAATCTTGCTTCAAATTTAATTTAGGACATAATACATTTTAAGAAATTTTTTGCTACTGCAGTTTTTGGGCGAAAACGAATGAACGTGTCCCACTTTAGGGGACTTTGTCCCACTTTAGGAGACTTTGGCTCCTAAATTGGGACACGGTTCTTGCTGCTCCTACTAGAGCCCAATGGGCTGAAAAAAAATTTTGTTTTCGGTAAAAGACGTGTTTTGACATGAAGATTCTTAAATCCCCGGCGATTTTCGGTGTCATCGTTATTCTGTGAATAACAGACGATTTTCCGTAAAAATCGTCCCACTTTAGGGGACTCGACGGTATCTTTTCAAAGCGACCTGAGAACCGGCTATCTTTTACGAGCGATCCGAGAACCGGCTATCTTTTCAGAGCGGTCCGAGAACCGGCTAACTGACTTTTTTTAAGAAATTGAGTTTATTTTAATGTAAGAAACTCAATTTCTTAAAAAAAGTCAGTTAGCCGGTTCTCGGACCGCTCTGAAAAGATAGCCGGTTCTCGGATCGCTCGTAAAAGATAGCCGGTTCTCAGGTCGCTTTGAAAAGATAGCCGATTCTCGGATCGCTCTGAAAAGGTAGCCGGTTCTCAAATCGCTCTGAAAAGATAGCCGGGTCTTCTGTTCAGGTGTCGAAGTACTAATCTTGTGACTCTACCAAAAGTCCGATTGGAGTGCTGTTTAAGGATCACAGAGCTTGAGTCGCGTCAACAAGCCTTTCTGCCCCACTGTGGCCCTCTGCAGACTCCAAGCGCCTCCAGAGCTCCCCGGCCGGAATTCGGGCCGCGGGGAATGTCTCCAGGCGGAGCGTCAAACGCGGCGGTGTTATTTCGGGTCGCGGCTCGTAAATTCGCCGGCCCCAGATATAGGGGAGTGGCTGACGGAATCGCAATATCTCAAACCGTCTCCACAAAGGACACACGCCGGTAGAGCGGCTGGGGGGGGGCACTATTGGCGGCGCTGCTCTTCTTGATTCGGTCTGAGGCGGGCGCGAGCGAGAAGAGGGCGCAGAATATGAGAAACGAAAAAGTCGGGACGGCCTCACGGGGAAGGGGAGGGGAAGGGGAGGGGAAGGGGAAAGGAAGGGGAGGGGAAGGGGAGGGCAGGGTGCAGAGTGGCTGGTTGTGGTGACAGCGGGGAGCAACAGCACGACGGCGTGGCAGCCGAGCCGCCAAAATATTCGGGCTGAGTCAACGTACGTCTCCCATCACCGAAGGATGCGTCATGTGAGAAGGTGTGACGAGTCGCGGGACGTCCCGCAGCCCGCGGTGGCGGTGTCCGAAGTGCAAGAAGCGAAATGTATTTGTGTTTGAGAAATGAGAAGAAACTGCACCAGAGGTGAAAACCGGCACACATTGCATTTTTTGTACTTGCAGTCTGAAATATTTTTTTTTTTGCAGACAAGTAGTTTGAAAATTCAGACTGAGTGGTCGGAATAATTACTCCGAATTTTCAGACCACTAGTTTGTTTAAAAACTTCAGACTAAAATTACTGAAAATACAATAAAAAAATTTTTTTACCGTGGGTTTATCGTGGTTCTGCGCTGCACGCTCGCTCACGCACCGTCTGTGCCGCAATCTTAGGGTCAGGAGCCCGCCCGTGCGCATTGTCTTTGCTCCCTGTGCTGCTGCGCGCAGGCGAAGCACCTGTCGGCATCTGGCCGGCAAGTCCAGGACACGTCCAGGACACGGACAAGGCCTTCCGGTCGCTGCCAGGGGGATTGGGGCCTAAAAGAAGAGCGGACCGAATCGGGGAGATTGCCTGGCGCGAGTTATGGCACCGGGGGCAGATAAGGAGACGGCATGATGTGCCTGGCTGGCTGGCTGCCTGGCTGGCTGCGCGCCTACCCGAGTGCCGCTGGAGCTGGAAAAGGACGCGGACTGGAACGCTGATCTTATCTCGCAATATTTGCAGTGCTGCTGCTGTGCGTGCCCCGGCGTGCCCCCTCCCTCCTTGCGGCCCCAAGTTAGCTCGGACGCCTCGGTTGTGCTTCGAAGCGCTTCGGCTCGGACAACAGCAAGCCAGACGAGCAGCCGACCAGGCAGCCAGACGGTCTCTAAATGGCTGTGATGCTTCCATTCTGGCCGCTTGCGTCGCCGCTTGCGTGCCGACTCCTGCCGCGCCAACAACAGGGTGGTTAGAAATAAAAGGTGAGCCGGATTCCTGGCTTTTCAGCCATTCTCGCTCCACTCGCTTTGATGTCGAGGAGTGGCCCGCTCTCCCTCCACTCTGCCTTGCCCTGCCTTGTGTTTTCCGGGGTGACCGTTTGCCTCGTTTTAAAAGCGTTTGCATGAAACGAAAGCAGGGCAGCCGGTGGGGAGGAGGAATGGATTTGCGGAGGGAGGCCCGGAGGGGGGCAAGCCCACCTGGGGGACGAGACCAAGGACGCTGTTTACGGGCCGCGACGTGCCTCCCACCTTATTTCCCGATACGACAGCCACGCACGGTGGGGCGTGACTAGCGTCATGTCGAAGGTGAGGAAGGCGAGGACGGAGGACCGAAACACGCGTCCACTTATTGGGGCGCCTCGGTGGATCGGAGGAGGAAGGCCGGACTTAATCCGTCGCATCTCGACGGAGACGCTGCCTCCCCTCACTGTGTGAAAAAACCACAGTGAATCCCGTCAATTTTTTTCTGTCGGGATTTACTGTAGTTCAGAACACAGGATTTACTGTGTCTGGCCACAGTAGTTACTATACCTGGTACAGGGTATTCCGTACTCCACTCCTGTGGTACAGTATATCCCGTACAAAGTACAGTAGATCCTGTAAAAAAGTACAGTAAATCCTGTACTCTGAACTACGTACAGTGACAACTGTACTAATCACTACAGGATTTACTCTGATTTTCCCCCACAGTGCTCTGCTTCAGTTGAAGAGATGCAGACGGAGCGCCGATTCGCGGCGCATAGCCTGCGTCCGCGGGTAGCGTTTTTCTTCTTACCCGATGCTCAGTCCGCTGCTCGGCGTGGGTAATGAAAATACCTCTCGCCGGCCGGCGTTGTGCCCCAAGGCCCCGGGCGTGAGGCGGGCGGAGCGGGCGGAGCAGGCGGGGCCGCCACAGCGGCCGCACTAAATTAAATATACCGAGCTGGCGTCAAAGCACGCCTTGCCGGGGCGGCGAGTGGACCAGCCGCCCCGCGGGCCACTGGCAGCCACCGGCACCCCGTAACCCAGTCTCGGTCCCAGTCTGCCCCCCTCCCCCATCTGGCCCAAATACCCTCCCCAAAAAACATTCATCCCCCGAAATGACCCCATAAACCTGGCCACCGCACCCGCGCGCCCCTCCTCATGGCCTGGCTAGGGCATGGCCAGGCCGTCCCCAGACCACACATCTCTCGGCCAGACTCGGCCGTGCCTGGCCGTGCCTCCCGCACAAAGCGCTACGCGGCGCCACGCAAAACCCAGGAATGTGGCCAGTCGGAAATTGCAGCGCTCCGCATCAAGCTTTTGTCGTCGACGTCGTCGAAGGAACGCGGCGTCCTGGCCGGGCTGGCCCAAGGGCTGACCGGCCGGGACTCCAGTTCGTGCCCACTGCGTCCCGCTGGTCGATTAAACTGTCCCATTACCCTCTTTCGGGCCAGCACGAGAAAAATACGATTATTTCGGGACTCTATCTATCTGGAGATGAGCGCGATGCAAACACGGAGATACGGCGGGCTGATGAAGAGGCCGCGGCAAGAGACGGCAAGGGCGCCGCACTGGCGTGCCTCGCCGCGTGGGCTGGGGCGGCTGGAGCGGCTGGAGGCTCCAGGTCCGTAGTGGCGATGAATCGGCCGGGCCGCGGATGAAAGCAGCGACGTTTAATCACTGGGAGCGGCGGCGGGGCGCGGGGCGGTCTGGGTGCCTACGGGGACTGCACCGCAGGGCGGTGTCGGCGGAGCCTTGCCTCCGAGCCTACGAGCTGGGGCCGCTAGGGCCTGCAGGGATGTGCTGTGCTCGGTCCTGGGCCGTGACAGTCGAGTTTACCGCTCCACTGACAGCCGCAATCCCCAGGAACCCCTAGAAAATCCCCCCACCCCTAATCTGGCTCACCCCTCACCTCGCTCCCTTGCGACCTCCGCCCCCGCCGCCCCACCCCGCCCCCCGCGCGAGCTGGAATGGGTCCCCGATGTGCCCCTCGTGGTGTTGGCCAACGACTCTGTGCGGCGGCTTCACAGCCGGCATATAATATTGAAAATCCGCGGGCTGCGCCGAGGCTAGCCCGGCCGAGGTGGCGACAAAGTCGTTAACTCATTTCCAAGATCGCGAGCCGGCAAGTGCCGCGTGGCAGCGGGAAGCCTTGTCTCGCCTCACCTCGCCGTGCCTTGCCGCGCCGTGCCGTGCCGAGTGGGAGGGTCTCTTTTATGGATCAGAAAGCGCTTTGCGGTGGACTTTACGGCAGTCACCACGCCATGCCGTGCCGCGCCGCGCCGCGCCTGCCGCGCTCGCCGCGGTGTGGCGTGCAGCGGGCTGCGCTTTGAATTTCAAACGACCTATCCTCCCCGGTTACAGCGCAATCCGGCCGAGCCGCCCCGCGCCGCCCCGCGCCGCCCCGAGCATCAGCGCGGCATCAGCGACGCGTCACCCTCCGCCCTGATCCGGGATGCCGCGCTCCGCTCAGAGCAACACGCTCAGCGCCAGAGCCGCTCGCTCCGGCCGAATTTGTTCCGAATATTAGAAATACAGCAGCAGCGGCAACAGTGGCAGCGCAGCGCACAAGGGCATCGGTTTACGAGGCGCCTGGTTTACTGCTGCGTTCGCCGGCACTCACCACCCACTTTAATATTGCACTCTATGTAGTCCGCGCGGCGCGGTGCCGTGAAATCGGCGGCCCGCGGCGGCCCGCCGCCCTGCAGCCCTGCAGCCCCCGGCAGTGGGATCTGGCGGCCCCTCTCGTGAAATACGCGCCGCCAGAGCAGCGCCGCAGCGTCCTGAGGGCCTCCATGGAGGGGTTGTTGTTGTCCTTCGAACAGTGCGCCGCGGGACCTGCTCCCTCTAAGCCCCCGGCCCCTTATTTGACAACTCTCCTACGTCGGGCCGGCTTCGGCTTCTGCCGTCTTCGCCGTTTTGTGTCTTGCCGGTTTTGTGTCTCCGCCTGCTCCACCCGGTAGGCTAGGCGGCAGGCCACAGGAAACTGCGGTCGGTGGGCCGCAGCCCCGGCAGGGTTGACACATGTGGCCGACGCACGGGGCCAGAAGACCGGTGAAGCGGCCGAAATTCTAGACGCGTTTTGAACTCCGGAGTCACTAAATGGGGCTCGAACCGAACGTGTGACCCCACCAATGGATTGCTCTCCGAACGAGGAATCCATTGGTGGGGTCACACCGAGGGGGCAAAAACTCGCGCAATCATGTGTACACGGCCCCCGAAATCACACGCGAATCATTGAGAATCTCGCAAAATCAAGCAATCCGAAATCAGCCAAAATCACTAAAATCGACGAAATTAGGCAGAGTCACACGAAACCAGGCCAAATCAGTCCAAAATCATTTCTTTCCGAACACACTGTGAAAATTTGAGTCGTCATTTGATGACAATGTCAAGGCTAATTTTCCTTACAATAATGTCATCAAAACAATTGATGACATTGTTGTCACGCCCACGCAATAAGTATAGGAGCTTTGATGAAAATGTCATCAATTTGTGATGAGATTGTCATCATTTGAAAGTGATGAAAATATCATTCTCGTTTTTCTCATAAAGTGACAACAAATTTTCTCAGTGCACAATCACACGCAATCACGCTCAACATCACCCTGGTGCGTCGCGAAATAAGGCAAAATCAGCCATGAAATCAATTAAAACCATGCGCAATCATTGCGTTTTCCGAATCATGTGTACACGAAAACCCCGAGTTTTTGCCCCCTCGGGTCACACGTTCGGTTCAAGTCCCATTTAGCGACTCTGGAGCTCGAAACGCGTCTAGGATTTTGGCCGCCCCACCGGTCTTCTGGCCCACTGTGCGGCTCCGGCGGCCCCGGTGGCCGGGGGCGCGGCGATGACGGAGGACCGCCGCTAGAGACAAGCAAGCGGATCGAGCTGACCGTTATCTGTGAGGCAGCCAGTCCGGCCCCCCGCTCTGGCCGCGTCTCAAGCGGCTCTTAACGCCACAGCTGTTGATATGAGTCATGCGGACTGGCCACGCCAGGCCACGCCCCCGACGCGTGTGGTGCATTCGCAGCGATGAGATCACTGGCAAGCACGTGCCTGGGCTCGAGCACGCGGAGCGCGGAGCACAGTGGGCCAGAAGACCGGTGGAGCGGCCAAAACTCTAGACACGTTTCGAGCTCCAGAGTCGCTAAATGGGACTTGAACCGAACGTGTGACCTCATCAATGGATTGCTCTCCAAACGAGGAATCCATTGGTGGGGTCACACGTTCGGTTCGAGTCCTGCTAAGCGACTCTGGAGCTCAAAACGCGTCTAGAGTTTTGGCCGCCTCCACCGTTTTTCTGGCCCACTGTGCGGAGCACGGCCTCACCAGCCGATCGGCCCCGCTCCGCCACTGCATTATTAAGTGGCTAATCAGGGCATCCTGCGGCTCGGTGACGCCTCACCGATGGGGCCCCCGACGACGCCCCCGACGACGCCGGCAATGGGGTTAGTTTCACGGCGTTCTTGATTATGGCAAAGCCGGCCCGCCAATTATTTAGCAAGGGAAGGGGAGGGGAGACAAAGCCCCCGCCCGCAGTGCAAACATACTCCACGCCAGCGCGCGTCCGCCGGCACGGCCCGGAACGGCCTGAGCGCGACGGAGTGGCGCACAGTCCCTCCATCTCGTTGACCACTCGAGCAGCGCCCGCCGAGGCGCCCGCGCACCGCAGCGACGCCGGGACGGTCGTCTGGGTCGCCGCTGAGTGGTCCCCGGGGCCAGCAAAGAGACCGGCCAGACGCCGGGCCGGGGCCGGCCGGGACGGCGCACTCGATGGCGGTGAGTGGCTCCACGTCGTGGACCACGCCGTGGAGTCCACGACTTCCAAAGGACTTTACTGCCCCTTAATGGGGGCAATGGCGTGCGCACTGTAAGCCCGTCGGGCCGCGAGTCAGTCTGTGAGTTATCATCCGCGCCGCGCCACGCCGCCGCGCCGCGCTAATGCCCAATGCCGCCAACACGCCAGCACGCCGACACGCCCTCCGCCATGGCCGGCGGCCGCGAGGCGCCTGCGAACGGCGGGGTAGGCAGCGCGCTCGGCAGCTGTCGGCTGGGCTACCCGCCATTACCATTACCATTAAAGGCTAGACCACACATGATCGTATGCCATTTCGGGCCCGACACATGCCCGCCTGCACTGCAAAACGAGACATGGCCGTCCCGGGCCGTCCTTACTAAGGTGACACTTTATCCCGGCGGAGAAGAACCACCAACGGCTACGACTTCCACTCGCAGTATGGCCAGGGCGGCCCCGCCCCGCTCCACCAATCCCGCCAAGCCCGGCCACCACCGCGCTGTGCAGTGCTGTGCAGGCGACCGAGGAGGCCGACGGAGGAGGGCAGGGCCCTGCCGGCTGCCTGATGATATTGACACGGCGACCAGTGTGCCACTTCCGTTCTGGTGCTCAGGGAAAAAGACGGCCGGGGGTGCGGTGGGTGGCAATAGTAGTGCTGGCGGGCTGCTGGGAGAGGGGAGGGGAGGGACCCACTCGCCACGAAATTGGACACGACTGTGGTCCGGGCCGCCGGTGCGGGGCGGGGTGGTGAGGGGTGGCCGGTGGGGGAGGGCGCTCCACACAGCATGGCGAGGGCCAACAATTGGGCGTCTCGCCAGCAGAGCTCGCGGCGGCGGCTCGGCGGCGCGGCGGCGCGGCCTCGGCAGCCCCAAGAACTACGAGAAGGCCGTCCCCATCATAAAGCGACTCTTGCGCGCGCCTTTCAATTTCCGTCGACATTAGAACTTGTGCCTTGTGCCGCTGGCTGGGGGCTGGAGGGGGGGCCACGCTCCGCGCGTCTTGCGTGGTGCCGGAGAGGTCCCAGGCCGGGGCAGGCCGGAGCGAGGCTGCACCGGGACGGCTAAGGACGCCTGAAGGGAGGCGGCCGGTGACCCCACGGGCCCTACGCCCCACGGGCCCTACGCCCCACGGGCCCTACGCCCCACGGGCCCTACGCCCCACGGGCCCTACGCCCCACGGGCCCTACGCCCCACGGGCCCTACGCCCCACGGGCCCTACGCCCCACGGGCCCTACGCCCCACGGGCCCTACGCCCCACGGGCCATACGCCCCACGGGCCCTACGCCCCACGGGCCCTACGCCCCACGGGCCCTACGCCCCACGGGCCCTACGCCCCACGGGCTCTACGCCCCACGGGCCCTACGCCCCACGGGCCCTACGCCCCACGGGCCCTACGCCCCACGGGCCCTACGCCCTACGGCCTTCGCCCTACGCACGCGATAGAGCGCCGCCATAACCCAACGCCAATCAACTCGGGAGGAGAGGAGGGATTCCAGGGGAGCTGGGCCTCGGCCGCCTCGGCTAGGCCGCTACTTTGTACGCCGTGCAGGCTGCCGCGCCGTGGGAGTGTTGCTCGGTGTAGCTGCCTCCGTCCGCCCTCGTCCCCGCCGTGCTTCCGGGACGGCCCGCCAGGCCCGGCCGCGCACATTATCATCCGGGCCGGAAGCCCCGCCGCCTCCGCCGGCAAAACTTTGGCGTGACGGAGACGGCAACAGGAATGATGGCGGCTCGTCCTGCGAGTCCTGCGCCCCGACTCGCCCAGAGCTTTTATTGTGCCCGCGTCCTGCTGGCTCAGCTTTTCTTGCCGACGGACGCGGAAACGACACGCACGCGACACGGCGACACGCACGCGACACTCACGTACACGCGTGTGAGTGTGTGTGTGTCTGTGGCCGCTCAAACCGCGGCGGCACACAAGAGCCGGGCAAATATTGTCCTTCCGCATACTCCAAACTGGAACGACGGGGAGGCACCGCAGACTCAAGGCGCGTCCCGGCGTCCTCGCAGGCAGTGAAGGGAGCAAGCTGAAAACACATCCAATCTCGAGCTTCGAGTTTGAGTGCCACCAAGTTAACACTCTGACTACACAGTAAATGTCTTACGGTGAAAGGCTGCACCTACATAATATGGTGGAGATTTTCTCCATAATACCAACGAAATTCGTGAAAATCTCCATAAGGTACAGTGAATTCTCGATGGTATGTTACGAAGTCAGCTGCACCACCATAATATGGAACATTTTCACCATAATATGGAGAATCTTCACTGTAGAACATTTAGAGTGTACCAGGTGTTTCAGAAACCCCGTAGAAATTTGAAGGTATGCAACCCGCTCGCCGTCGTGCGGGCGGGCTTGCCTACGCGCTGGTCGGCGGGCGCCGGAGCGATCATGGGTTGCCACTCGTCCACTAGTGCAGCTGGGTGACGTCCCCCTTCCCCTTACCGCTCCGGTTGCGCTCGGCTTGCACGGCTTGCCCGGTCAACTGTCACAGGTGGCGCTAGCGTCGTCTGTCGGCCGCCAATCAAACCATCTTGAAAGATGTCGCTAAATTCGCAAACATTCGCCTATCGGTGGTTCGCCGGCTAGCGACATCATTCGAGATGGTTTGATTGGCGGCCGATAGACGACGTTAGCGCCACCTGTGGACCGGGCCAGCCGAGCGCAACCGGAGCAGCGAGGGGAAGGGGGACGGCATAGGGCTGTGCGGTTAACCGGTTAACCGGTTAATTTTCCGGTTATTTTCACTAACCGGTTTTTCGGTTAAAGATTTTTGAATTAACCGGTTATAGGTGTAACCGGTTAATATCAATTAACCGTTCCCTGCATAACCGGTTGTCAGGTTAACCGGTTGTTCTGGTTGACTGGAGGGCAGACGTCGCCCTCCCTTGCAGAGAGTACCCGGTAAAACGGGTGCCCCCAACTGAATCTGAGCAGCTATTCAGCCAGGATAGACTAGTTTTAAAACTTTTGCGAGCGTTTCTTTCGGGGGAGCATACAAAACAGCTCATTTTCGTGTCTGCAATCGAAAAGAGTTCATCAAAACCGTGGATTTTGTAGCCCGATTTATCAGCCATAAAACTGCAGTGTTTTAAAAATGTATATTCTATTACTCTTAACTCTATCTGAAAAAAATAACCGGTTATTCGCAAAAAAAACCGGTTATTTTCAAATAACCGGTTATTCCAAAATAACCGGTTAGTTTGAAATAACCGGTTAAAAAATAATAACCGATAACCGGTGGAAAAACGGTTAATTTCATTAACCGTTAACCGGTTTTAAAATCCAGTAACCGCCCAGCCCTAGGACGGCACCCAGCTGCACTAGTGGACGAGTGACGAGTGGCAACCCATGATCGCTCCGGCGCCCGCCGACCAGCGCGTAGGCAAGCCCGCCCGCACGACGGCGAGCGGGTTGCATACCTTCAAACTTCTACGGGGTTTCTGGAACACCTGGTATACGACTGGCTTGCGCGCGTGTGTGTGCGTGCGTGTGGTGCGAGTGCCACAGTCTTTCTCCCCAAAGATTCAGGGGCACAATATAGTCAAGAGGCGATATGAATGAACTTGGCAAGGCCGAGTGAAAACAGTACTTCCACGTCGTGGCGACGCTTTGGTGAGCCTTTGTCGGCGCTGGAATAGGGTCAGGGCGAGGAAGAACTGCACTCTACAAAAAATGTCCTGTCAACGCCGTTAATTTATTACCACACAGTAAATGTCTTACGGTGAAAGGCTGCACCTACATAATATGGTGGAGATTTTCTCCATAATACCAATTAAATTCGTGAAAATCTCCATAAGGTACAGTGAATTCTCGATGGTATGTTACGAAGTCAGCTGCACCACCATAATATGGAACATTTTCACCATAATATGGAGAATCTTCACTGTAGAACATTTAGAGTGCAATGTTTGCTGTTATGGAATTCACGGCGTTTGCTGTGAACTAGTTCACGGCGTTCACTGTGATCTCGGTTACAGTGTTCACTGTGATCTGGTCACAGTAAACGCCGTGAATTGGAGCCTGATTTGCAGCACTTCGGTGCTCAGCGGCGTCAAACTCACAGTGTTTACTGTAGACCAGATCACAGTAAACACCGTGAACAAGATCACAGTAAATCGCGTGTGCAGATCACAGTAAACGCTGTGAATTAACCTACAGTGAAAACTGGTAATAAATTAACGGCGTAGACAGGACATTTTTGGTAGAGTGTGGACAGGGGAAGAACTGAACACCCCATATTTTACTTAAATTACCGTATGCACAGGCATAACAACCATCAAAGTTGTTCAGAGGCATCAGCAGTTCATTACGTGATAGTTGTTAAGCCTGTGCATACAGCATAGTAAAACATGGGGTGTTCAGTTCTTCCCCTGTCCAGTTCTTCCCCGCCCTGACCCTAACTTGTACGATGATTGCCCTTTTAACTGAGCCAAATATTGCAACTTACCGCCCAAAAACTTGTCCACCTCCGAAAAAAGATGAAATATCCTCGTGTGGCGGCTGCGCCGCTGCGCCGCGGCCCGGCTGATTCTTGGCGCCGCGTCGCCTGGCGCTAATCTGGTGCCATAAAGTTGATGGACAGCCCAGGCCGGGACCCAGAGGCCCCGCCAGAGCACAGCCCGGGCCGGCCCATTTCGGGGGCGCCTCGCTCCGCCTCGCTTCGCCTCGCTTCGCCTCCTTCCCCCGCTTTTTTCGGACGCCCCCCTCGCTGCGGCACGCCCTAACGGCCGCCCCGTCGGCCCGTCGCCCCGTCGGCCCGAGGCTCTTTAGTGAGAAACTTGTCCCCGGCTGGGCCTGGCTTGGCCCGGCTTGGCCGCGGCGCGGCGCTGCCATGGCATGGCACTGCATCGCGGTTGGCAGATCGGCTGATTGCTGGCAATGCTGGCGATGCTGGCAGCCCGTCGGACTACTCAGCGCGGACGGGGCCGAGGGCGGGGCCGGATGGCTCGACACACTGGTGGAAAAGGGTCGCGCGGAGACAGTCTCCGTGAAAATTGAGTGGTGTTGTCGGCACGCGCAGCAGGTCCATCGTATTGACGACGCGTGCTTCGCCCTGTCGAACTTGACGCTCCCTTTCCGAAAGTTGGAACACTCGGATCGGAAAGAATCTGGCTTCTTCGCGCGGGATAGTTTTCTGCTCTTGGCCACTCCGGCCGCTCCGCGCTGTCCTCGCAGAAATTCATGAATTTGGAACGATTCCGGTGTTTTCTCAGCTCCTTTCCTCTCTGTGAGTTATGTCCTGCAGAAATACGAAAAAGTTGCGCCCCTTCCCCTGTTCCGCCGCCTCCCCGCCGCCTGGAGCCGCGGGGCGGCGGCCTCGCCATGTCCCTTCTCACCTGCTCCCCTCCCGCTTCCCCCGCCACCCCGCTCGCCTGGACCTCGTGGGGCGCGAATGAGAAAATAATTTCTTTCTAACGTGGGGACGCGGCAACTTTCGCATCCACACACTTGCGCCCCTTCCGGCATCCATCTTTCTCGGTTCCCCGGACTTCGCCTGCCCGGCCCGGCTCGGCTCGCTTCGGCTCGGCTCGCTTCGGCTCGGCTCAGCCCGGCTCGGGTCCGGTTCGGCTCGGCTCGCGTCGCGCAGTGCTCCGCCGCCTCTTCAGCTGAGTGTCATCCCGCACCGCGCAATTTGTCAGCGCCGCCCCTCCCCCTCCCCCTGCCCGCCCTCCGGTGACACCTCAGGACCGCGTCCGAAGTCTCGGCGCACGTGACGCGCGGCCGCGCTGCCGTCGCGAACAGCGCCTCGACTGCCGGTCTGCCTGCCTGCCTGCCTGCCTGCCTGCCTGCCTGCCTGCCTGCCTGCCTGCCTGCCTGCCTGCCTGCCTGCCTGCCTGACTGCCTGCCTGCCTGCCTGCCTGCCTGCCTGCCTGCCTGCCTGCCTGCCTGACTGCCTGCCTGCCTGCCTGCCTGCCTGCCTGCCTGCCTGCCTGCCTGCCTGCTGCCTGCCTGCCTGCCTGCCTGACTGCCTGCCTGCCTGCCTGCCTGCCTGCCTGCCTGCCTGCCTGCCTGACTGCCTGCCTGGTGCACCCCATCAGTACTCGTCTGTCTTGCCGCTGTCACTAATCAGAGCTGGCAGCACGCCGCGGACGTGGCGGGTGGCTTTGTTCTCCCAGTACACTGCGAGGCGCAGGGCGTGCTGGGTGGGGCGCCTTCGAGGCGTATATAGTTTTTAGGGCCTCTTTTTTTTTTCATCCGCCCGGCTGAATCTGGACTGGTTGAGAGTTGAATTGGACGAAAACTTTGTCCGACCTGCGCTGTCGGCTTTGTCCGGCAATCGGACGACGTAGTTGCCGACGCGCTTTTTCATTGGCGGCCAACCACTTTGAACTGTCGGACGTTGCGCTCGGATATCGACAGGATAAAAAGCAGCAGCAACAACTTTAAAATCACGCCACCAGTTGCGGTAACGTTTTTTTTTTCCTCCGTCAAAACCATCAGATTTCCGTATTTTGGGATGTGGGCCGCGGTGGCGGTGGCCCCTGCGGAGCGACGCGGTTATGGATCGTGTAATTGGCTTCACTTTGCGAGCGACGGTCGCACCGCGTCGCGTTTCGTTTGCAGACTTCAAAGCCCCCTCCCCCGCCCCATTGTTGTGTCGCACCTCGCTCGCCTCGCTCCCGACGCCGCCGCCGTTGCTTTGCAAAGGGAAAGGCGGAAAAATGACGAGGCCGGCTGCTCTCCAATGTGGTTTGCATTCTTATAAGGAGGTCGCTGACTCTGCTGGTGGGGTGCTGTCCGCCCCACCCCACCGCAAACCACCCCGCCCCGCCCCGCCCCGCCCCGCCCCGCCCCGCCGCGCCCCGGCCGAGCCGGCGCGGCGTCAGGCCCTCGAGGATGTTGAATAAATCAAAGCCGGGATGCCGTGACGCCGCCGCCGGAGTTTCAGGTTTATGTCAGTTTGGTCTGGGTCGTGAGGCGCGGCTAGGCGCGGCCATATAGGAAGACAGGCGCGGGCATGCACCGCCCGCACCGCCCCCTACTTATCGCCGCGCGAACGCGACGCTCGCCTCGTCGGGCCGTTCCAGTTTAGGCGGCGCCGGCAGCGCGCACCGCCTCTCGAGAACAAAAGCCGCCGACCAGGCACCACCGTAACCCTAAAAGGCGTGCTGCTGCTGGCGCGCCGCGAAACGCGCCGCGAAACGCGCCAAACACGCGAAACCTGGGCCGGCGAATTTTTCATCCCGACATTTGCATATCTCGCGCCGCGCTGCTTCCTGGAGGCTGGAGGGACAGGCGGCGGTCGCGGCGTCGCGGCGTCGCGGTCCGGCGGCTGCAGCGCTCCTCCCGTAATTTCCTGTCTGCTCTTTTCCTCTCGGCGCGGCCCGCCACTACTGCGGCCCTCCATTATGCAACACGTTTAAAATGTGCAGCGCCCCAAAACAAACCAACAAAACAAACAAACAAAGAGCACCAGCGAAAACGGCGTTTTTATGCGTTCGCCAAAGTGACTTTGTGACCCTAATGATCTGGGGAGCGCAATAAAAAAGGGGCGAATCTCGGCCATGAAAATAAACGAGAAGAAAGAGGCTCTGCCAGAGGAGGTTCGGGGGAGGGGCTCTCATAATAAAGCGCTTCAATATGCATGTAGTTAATTCCCAGTTTTGGTTGTTAATTGTTTTTTTTTTCCGCAGCGCCGAGCGCAGCATACTAGCGCATATTGCTTCCCGCTCTCGTAGACAGTGTCGCGGACAGAGAGGCACGACCGCGGCACTGGGAAACGCAACCCTTGGGCGGCTGCAGAGTTTAGTTTTTACTAGAGTAAATATTGTGACGCAGCTCGGCAGCCCCGGGGCGGGCCAGTCGGGGCCGGCCGGGGCCAGCCAGGCCACGTAGTGCGGCGGCACGTACACTAGTGGAGCGCGGCCTGGCGCGGCCTGGCGCGGCCCCCGAGGGTCTGGCAGCATCCCCCCTCTCCCCAAAACCTTCACGGTGGCAGCGAGCAACACCTGCACCGGGAGTGGGGAACACACGGCCACGCATAAACATGCCCTGGCTGCCGCCGCCTTGCTTTCTGAAATCCCTTTTTTCGGGCCCCTTTTTGCAAACGTTGAATTAATGAAAAATTAACGCGCACACATTTCAATCCCGAGGCATTAGAAAAAGAGTCCCGAGGCGCCCCTGTCTGTCCGGCGCGTCTGGCGTGTCTGTCCCACCGAGCCGTCAACGCGGCCTCCACATGTTGTCGCGAGAAAGGAGGGGAGGGGGCGGCCCTTCCCTGATTACTCCCCACGATGTTCCCGAAACGAGATAACGAACGTTAATAGGCGCTGAAACGACGCGAGGGGAAGGGGTGGGGTTGGGAAGGGGGAGGGGAGGGGCGTGGAAGCGAGGCGAGCCGGCCCATCAATCAGGCTTCGATTAACCGCACTGGCTGCGATCGCGGCCCGTCGCGGCCGCCATTGATTGAGCTGGAGCGGCGGAGCGGCCGCCAAGACTCCAGAGCCCCCGACAGGGGCCCCTAATTCCACCGTCCCAACGCCGATGCCGCTGCCGCTGAAGCTGCTGTAGCGGTTGCACTCGCAACTAAAACAAATGACTACAAAGTCAAAATTCGAGTAGAAAACACACATGTAAACAAGTGTTTAAGGATCAGTCTTGTATCTTGTTTCTTTAAAATATTATGTGCATTTTCATGAGTTTCTTGGTTTGGCCCACCAACTTTCTTTTCTGCCCGCGGCGAACAATATTTGAGGTTTGCCGTGGCTGAACGATCAACGCTTCTCTCGGCTGCCCGAGCATCGCGCTGGAGGCTGTGGAGTGGACCGGATGTCCTGGTTTCCTGTTCCATGATAGGGGAACATATTTGCCTTCTGGGAGTGCGAGCCGCGGTGCCCCACACAGTGTGCCCCCCACTTGCCCCGCGGCGAGGCGCGGCGCTACGGCAAACACGGCAGGCACGGCGTGCGGTGCCATTACTCCTCATCTTGCAGGAACACGTCGGCGTCCGTCTGGGCAGCGCGGGGCGCAGCGCGGGGCGGCGCAGCGGGCACCTGTGGACAGCCTGCGCACGCCTCGGCCTCCTGGTGGTCGTGAAGGTTCATGGGCCTCGCCGGTTCATCGGGGGAAAAGATGCTCCTTTCCTTTGACAAGGTCTCCATCACGATACAGGCGAAAGGCCGCAAGGACGCGGTGGCGCAAGGGCGGATCCAGGGGGGGGGGCGATGTGGGAGTCCCCGCCCCCACCCTGAAGGCGGCGAGGCCGCCTGAAAGGTGGGCAACTAGTCGCACTTAACCCCTGTAGGTAGGCAACTTTTGCGATACCCCCCCCCCCCCGAACCCGTCTTTGAATCCGCCCTTGCGGTGGCGTGGCGAGGGGCACGGATGTGACGTGCGGGTCCCGGTGTGTCCATCGGAGGCCTTTGATCTCCTGTCTATTTCACAGCTTTGTGTTCGCTGTCGTTTGTGTTTTTTTCGTGTGCTATCTTGCGCGCCTTTGTGAGCAGTGTGCGACACACACGATGTTGTCGCGCCGGGCAGGCCCGCGCGGCGTTGTGGGGCTGCACAAAGACACCCCTCCCCCCTTCCCCCTCGGCTTTCAATCCGGCTGGTCCGGGACGGTGGTCCGGGACGCTGGTCCGGGCAAGCTGCCACACCCCGCTCCCCTCCTGGGGCCGCCCTGCCCTAGCCCGCCCCAGCCTGGCGGGGCCACGGGCCAACCTGTGCTGTGTCAACGATATATATCCCGGCCGGGTGGAATGGGGCCGCGCAGGCCACGCGCCCCGCGCCCCGCCCCGCGCCCCGCCCCGCGCCCCGCCCCGCGCCCCGCCCCGCGCCCCGCCCCGCGCCCCGCCCTGCGCCCCGCCCCGCGCCCCGCCCTGCGCCCCGCCCTGCGCCCCGCCGGGCCATGTCCTCATCTCCCGACGGAGTGCTATGGCGTGTCCGCTAAAAGAATAATGGCCTTGGTCCGCGCGCCGTGCTGAGCCGTGCCGAGCCGTGCCGAGCCGCGCCGGGACGCGATGACCATTCCGCTGTGAAACAGACTACTCCCTTTCAGACATGCTCGCAAGAGGCAAAGCGGTGCCAAAAGGTGCGCCGAGCCTCTCTGGAGCGGCAGCGAGGAAAGCAAGGCAGAAGTGGCGGCCCTAAATAAGACAAGATCCATGAGAAATTTACGCACAGGGTGGGGCCAGCTTTCCTCATCCGTCTCGTTGCATTTCTCATAGAGTTGTCATTTCGGACTTCGAACTTCTGACCTTCCGCCTCTGCACTCCCAATATCCTTACTGAGCTTTTTATTCGCAATACGAACAAAAAGCTTAGTATTATGACTGCGCAGCGAAGGTAGTAACCTATGGTGAAGAGTTCTTAGTATCCTATGACCACTTTCTTCATATTACGAACAAATCTCTCTCTATGACAGATTTGTGTCGTAAACGAGGGGTGGCCCACGTAAAATTTAGTGTACAATGAATGTGAGAATGTGTTGGAGTGACAGATTTCTGCTGTATTTGTCACACGTGTTGCCTACTTCCAGGTGGTTTCCCCTCCAGAATGTGGGAATGTGTTCAAATTTTGTACAATGAATGTGGGTACACTCTAAATGTAGGGTGTCCAGAAACTGGGCGCCTTTGTCGCCTGCTCCACTTTTTAGGGTGCCAAATGTCGCCCAGTTTCTGGGCACCTTTGTCGCCTAGTCTCGGGGTGGGCAAACCATTAAGGAACCTGCCTTCACCCATGGCTCAGCAGCGACTAAGGTGCCAAAGGTGCCCAGACTCTGGGCACCTTAGTCGCCCAGGAACTAGACATCTGTGCATGCTCTACCATGGGAGAGGGCCGGTTACTGCATGATTAGTCCACCCCGAGACTGGGCGACAAAGGTGCCCAGAAACTGGGCGACATTTGGCACCCTAAAAAGTGGGGCAGGCGACAAAGGCGCCCAGTTTCTGGGCACCCCATATTTAGAGTGTAGTCGTTCCCCCCTCGGTCGTACGTAAAGTACTGAGAATTAGTATTATGTCTGCACGGCATTTCTCAGTAGGAAATTTGGAGTGAGCGAGGGACTCCCGTTGCCTTGGAAGGGCGACCCTACTGGAGGCTGAAGGCAGTGAACGCTCCTCCAGTCGACCGCCCTCGTATCGCGCGGGCCCGGCTGCCTGGATCGCGTCTCCCGACGCGGAAATTGGCAGTCGTCGCGCCGTCGCGCCGCTGGAGCGAGAAGAAGGAGAAGAAGGGGTCCGAGTGACGGCTCGTAAAGTTTTAATTGGCCCAGCCCAGTCGGCCGGGCAGAACGCGCGCGGCAACGCGACACCCCGCGACCCCGCAGCTCCCACGCCGAGGCCGTGCCACGCCGAGGCCGAGCCATGCCGGCCCGGCACTGCTGCGCTGCCGCGCGATCAAGTTTGCATTAAACATTCGGCGTCCCCAACTCGGCCGCCGCCATTCAGCGCTTACTTCAATCGTGAAACGGTCGTTGCAAATCTTATTATGAAATACGCGGGCCAGCCGTGGCGCTCTTGGCTCTTTCGCTCGGTGGCGCTCGGTGGCGCTCGCAGAGGATTAAAGTTTCAATCGGGACGCGTGGCGGGCGCCGTGCGACCTCACTAACGCCATCGAGGGCCAGCCGGGCCAGCCCGGTTGCGGCGGGCGGCGGGGGCTTAGCACTGCTGCAAAGTTTCCCTTGTGGTGGGGCGGGCCGGGTTGGCAGGTTGGCGGGCTGCAGGCCGCCGGCCGGCCGAGCGATGACGGCCGCCTCCCAGCAGCCTTGGCAGCCCCGGCTAGCAGGTAGAGCAGCGCACAAGTCCAGGACACGTCTTCACTGAAAAACCAAACGTGGTCTAGACCAAACCACTGGTGTGGTCAAATGGGTGCCATTTTGACCGCATCAGTTGGTGTGGTCTAGACCACGTTTGGCCACGTTTGGTGTGGTCAAGACCACGTTTGGTGTGGTCTTTAGCACCGAACGTGGTCTAGACCACACCAACTGATGCGGTCAAAATGGCACCCATTCGACCACACCAGTTGGTGTGGTCTAGATCACGTTTGGTTTTTCAGTGTTGATAGCTCCTGCAACAAACACGCGATGGTATACCAACAATGGTAGATTACCCTTCGAGCGAGGAACCCAGTGGTACGTTGATTCGGGCCACGTGTTACGAAGCCGCAGGATTCCCAGGCCCGGTGGTGGTCTTGCCCGGGGTTGGTCAAACCTCCCCAGCCCACTGCATAAAAACCATGGCAAGAAGAGGACCGGACAGGCGGGGACCCCGCGTGAAAGTGTCGGCCTCGGTCGGAACCAATTTCAATTTGTCATCACTTTACGCATGAGGGTGTCCAACTAAAGCGAACGGCCGGGCCGGGGCGCCGGGGAGGCCATGTGTTGCTGATTGAATCCAGCTGCCGCTCTCGGGCTTGCGGGGCCATCGGCCGCCATCGGCCGGCAAGCCGCATGGATTATTAAAGGCATCGGATGGGTCGGCACCCTGCAGGGCCCATGCCAGGCCCGGCTAGGCCAGGCCAGCCCACGCCCAGGGCCCCGGGGAGCCGAAGGGTTCCGGAACACACTCCATGTAAATCAGCTTCACCCCGCCGAGCCCCAGGCTGCTGCGCTCGTCCTTGGCTGTGGCGAGGCCGACTGGCGAGACGCGTCAACGCAGAAGGCCGTTGAGGTGGTCATGGTCCTAGTGGCCAGCTCCACTCCTCGAACTGACACTTGCATGGAACCCCGATGGAACGAGAGAGCACTGAAAAACCAAACGTGGTTTAGACCACACCAACTGGTGTGGTCAAATGGGTGCCATTTTGACCACATCAGTTGATGTGGTCTAGACCACGTTTTGTGCGTTTGGTGCGGTCTAGACCACGTTTGGTGCGTTTGGTGCGGTCTAGACCACACCAAACGTGGCCATACGTGGTCTAGACCACATCAAACGCACCAAACGGCGTCTGCCGCGGGCACACTGGGCAAGCCCCGATGAAGCGCCTTTGAAGCACTGCGGCAAAGGCGCAGGCCTACTCGAAATGACATCGGATAAGCAAACAGAGCACACTTATCCCCAACAATATTTTCTTCTCATTTTGTTTTTGAAATAGAAGTAATTGTGACCAGCACTATCTTTATGTCGTGACGAAAACAATCCAAAAAGCTTGTGTCACGGCCCGGCCCTGAAAATTGATGGCGTTTACTCATCCGAAATTTATGAAAATAAAAAAAAAAACTGGATGTATTTTCTCCGCATATAACGAGCAATTTCCGCACCGCATCATGGGCGTGCTGCGTTTGTTTACTGTCGCCACAATCAACAAAACCCACCCAATTAGCGTCCCGGGCCGAAAGTCCAATCATGCAGGAGTGCTGCGTGGAACCAGCAGTGCGGTGTGGCGGCGCCATGGCGGCCCGGCCGGGGCATCCTTCACAATCCTCGAATCGCGGCGCATTATCCGCGGCAGCCGATTCCGTTTGCCACGCCACTGCGAGTCGCGCTGGCTAAGCGGGCGGGCCGCCCCGGAGGAAGAGGGGAGCGACGCGGCCGATTTACCGGTCCGGTGGCCGCAGTCTCGCAGCGCGCCGCTGCACATCGCAGCGCCAGCCAGCGTCAGCCTGGCAAGCCAAGCACGGCGAGCAAGGCAAGCATTGCTTCGCTTCGCTCGGCTCCTTCAAAGCGGGAGCAGACGGCATGGCACGGCGGCCCAGACCCCACCACGCCCCGCCACGCCCCGCTCCGCCACCCAAACAGCACCCCGCCACACCCCGCGACGACCTGGACGGCCCGGACGACCTGGCTGCCGGTCAGGCTGTTGACCAGTGGCTGGGCTGTGGGCCGCCACTCAGAGTCGAGTGCTGCCAGAGCGGCCGCATTGCTGGAAATAACATTATTGGATGAGGAGAGCGTGGCCCTGCCCTGCTGGCCCTGCTTGCCCTGCTGGCCCTGCTGGCCCTGCTGGCCCTGCTGGCCCTGCTGGCCCTGCTGGCCCTGCTGGCCCTGCTGGCCCTGCTGGCCCTGCTGGCCCTGCTGGCCCTGCTGGCCCTGCTGGCCCTGCTGGCCCTGCTGGCCCTACTGGCCCTGCTGGCCCTGCTGGCCCTGCTGGTCCTGCTGGCCCTGCTGGCCCTCCTGACCGTGGACGCGGGGAGGGGAATGGGTGTGGGGGTGATCGGACGAGTTATTAAACGGGCGGCACTGGCCACACTTCATTTGCGGTGTTTGTCCTGTATCTCTCCGAATATCGATGGGGTGCCGCCAACACACACGCGCGCGAAAACACACACAAACACGCCCTTTTTTGTGGGCCGCTGCTGTGATTTACGAGGAATTAAGTGTGTGAGTTTGCGCGTGTGTGGCGTGGCAGGGCGTGGCAGGGCGTGGCAGGGCGTGGCAGGTCGGCGGGCAGACGGGCGTGGCGTGGCACGCATGATAGCCGTTCCGTGCTTTCCGCGCCTATCTTGCCCCTCTCCCGCCTTGCCACCCCGCCTTGTTCGCTTTGGCCACGCATGGCGGCTCGCATGGCGGTCCTCTTTTAGTAGAGGCTTTGATTTCTCTTCATTACTCGGAGGCTTTAGCCCGATATTAGCTGTGCGGGGCTGTATAACCAGGCGAAGCGAGAACGCGGAACGAGGGACGAGAAACGAGGAACGAGGAACGAGGAACGAGGAACGAGGAACGAGGAACGAGGAACGAGGAACGAGGAACGAGGAACGAGGAATGGGAAACGAGGAACGAGGAACGAGGGATGAGGAACGAGGATCGAGGAACGAGGAACGAGGAACGAGGATCGAGGAACGAGGAACGGGAAACGACAACAAAATCACCCAGTCCACGGAGGAATTCTCCGGGCTCCATCTCGATACCGGCCAATTTTATGGATAGGGACGTGCAACAATGCGCCGCTAGTTTTTCCTGGTCTTTGTTTGTTTGTTCCCGTATTTTGTTTTGTTTGTCTGTGTGCCGGTCTGACGCGTAGAGGCAACAGAAAGCTTTCAGGCTACTCGGCGCCGCCGATCACTAAAGCTTTGTTCCAGGCTTTCAGGCAGAACGCGCGTTAAGCCGCCCACTCCGCAGGAGAAAAATAAAACTCGCTTATTGTGAGTGATTTTGAAGAGTATGCCGCGGGCATTGTTTGCCTAATCAAAGGAGAACAGAACAGCATTAGCCGAGCGGCAATGGCTGCTCGCAATATTAATATCGGGGAAACAAGGTGAAAATGGAGTGCATTGGGGGAGGGGAATAATGGTCGGGGGAACGGGTCGGATGGGATCGGAAAACAAGTTTATATCCGGTGTCGCAGTGTTCCTGCGCCCAGCGCCCGAGGCGGGCCGTCCTCTATGGTGCTCTCCGTGCACTGCACGCCACAAAAGCTCTTTCATTCCGCTCATTTCCCACACTGACACTGATACCTCTCATCATGTCGCGTGCATTCTCACAAACAGCAAACCGTCTTCTTTCTATAGGATTTGCGATTCTCTTTTGAAGCAGCATTATGCTAAACGCTGCGCACGCTGCGACAGAGGTGGACGCTGTGCGACGCTGTGCGACGCTGCTGTGCGAGAGGGGGTGGCTTGATGACGCGCTGGCTCGCGGTGGCTCGCGAGGAGACGCGGGGCACCTCATGCAATATTTATAAGACATGCAAGAAATCGCGGGCCGTATGTCGGGCGGCGCGGGGCACGGCGCGGGGGCGGGGAGGGGGAAGCCCCGCCCCTCCACGCCCCTCCCCGCCCCTCCCCGCCCCTCCACGCCCCTCCACGCCCCTCCCCGCCCCCGGTGCGGACGGGTGAGCGAGTCTCGGAGTCACCGGCTTGCTGCTGTCGCCTGGATTATGCCGCCCTGGAAGCTGGCTGCGCTGGAAGCCGAAAGTCGCCGAAGTAGGACCATATTTACAAAACTGCCGGGCCCCGCGGGGAGAGGAAACTTTGGGCCCACTCCTCAGCAGCCGGTGGCACGGCGTGGCACGGCGTGGCACGGCGTGGCACGGTGCGGCGCGGCGCAGGGAATGGCCTGGAAATCCACACCCCGACACTGTCGACTGATTCCGAGGGCCGCCTTCGTCGCTCTGTCTCTCTCGCACTCGTGGGGCGTCCCGTGTAGGTGCGAGAGAGACAGAGCGACGAAGGCGGCCCTCGGAATCAGTCGACAGAGTCGCCGTCGCGCCAGTCGTGCCTTCATCCAGGCCTCTCCTCTCCCCTTGACAGCGAAGTAGCAACAAAGCCGCCGACCTGCGGGCCTGGGAGTGGCAAGTGGGGGCCGAGGACGCCGTCGTGCCGCCCCGAGTGGGCAAATTGCCCCGGGCCTTAGGTGGGCAATTGGAACTGCCGGACTCGCCCGGGCTGCGCTTTGGGACGGCGCGATAAGCGGCGCGGCGGTTGGACGTCGGGCCGCCGCGCTGCCACCCCGCCGCCCTGCCGCCCTGCCGCACTCCAACTTGGAACGAATTTGCGTCCATTGTTTCGCTGGGGCTGGGGCGATCCCCCGCTGCCCTTGGGAACCCGGGAAGAATGACAGAGGGTGGTAATCCAGGGCAATAGTTTGCGGTCCGATAAGTTATGCCAATTGGGGCAAGTTGGCGGGGCCGCGCAGCAATGACGGACTCCTCACGGCCTCACTCCCACCAGCGCTCTTGCCGGCGTCTCTCTCGCACTCAGGCGGCGCCCCGTTGGTGCGCGAGAGAGACGTGGCGACGAAGCACAGTTCGGAATCTGCCCTCAGCGCGGCGGTCGGCGGCGGCGTGGACTCGGCCCAGGCCTGACGTTGGCGCTGCCGTGGCCTGAGGGGGGCTGGGCGGACTGAGGGGCCTGGTGGAGGCCGGCATTGGCACCACCGGCCCTCTGCTTCGCCGCCCTCAGCCCACGCAACGCGACGCGACGCCCCGGGCGCCTCGAAGAATGTCCGGCCCTTTTTTCGGGAGTGTGGTAAAAGTTTCGTACCTACAGCCCCTTTCCCTCCCTGTCCTCTCTGCGCGACTGCGGACGGGACGGCCGGCCTCATCAGGAGCTCATTAATTACGGGGATGGCTGCGGAATGCCGCGCTGGCCGCGCCGAGCGGCCGAGGTGTGGCGGTGTTGTCCAGGCCAGCCACTCGGCCGCACTCGGTGGGCTGCAGCGCGCGGTCGGTGCGGCGGGGCTGGCGGGGGCGGCTACACGGCAAGGCCTCGGCGTGTACATCCAGAGCCCCACTTAATCTGGGATTAAATGGTGAGATGAGCTGGCTGAGGCCGAGGCTGGGGCCGAGGCTGCAGGCCCGGCCGGGGCCCTGAGAGGCCCGGCCCTGAGAGGCCCGGCCCGGGGGATTGCCGGGAGTGGCGTAACCCGACCTCATCTCCTCGGACGGCCTTGTGTTTGCAGGGATGCTGGCGCTGCTGCTGCTGCTGCTGAGCGGCGCGCTGGGCGACACGGTGAGCGGCGCCACGGGGGGGCCGGTGGACGCGGCCGTGGTCGGGCAGGGCGCCACGCCGGGGATGGTGAACGACGCCCCCGCCGCGACCACCCGGGTGCCGCTGTCCGACAAGCTGGGCGTCGACGAGGGCGACGACGCGCTGGCCAGCCAGGCCGACCCGGACCCGTACGGCGTCAGCAACACCATGGGCACCAAGGAGCGCCTCGACCTCGTCAAGAAGCTGCTCAAGCAGGAGCCCCTCATCGACGGGTAAGTCTCGCTGCGTGTGACAGCCAAGTGCGCCTCGAACGCGTTACTCAGTGGCACTCTTGTACTCCCCAGGCACAACGACCTGCCCTGGAACATCCGCAAGTTCGTGCACAACCGCCTGGCGCGCCTGCAGCTCGAGGACCTCCGCCAGGGCCCCGGCCCCTGGAGCCGCAGCAAGTGGAGCCAGACGGACCTGAGCCGGCTGCGGGCGGGCTTCGTCGGCGGCCAGGTACGCAGCACCCGTAAGCACAGCACCTTGCGGAGGGGTGGTTTCCAATGTCCGGGGTCACCGGGTCTTTGTTTGCCGTGCTCCCAATCAACGTGATGGGGCGCGAGAGTGGTCAGTTCGACGTGACTGCAGTCAGAGAACGATGTAACCTGTAATGCGCAGCCCCGGTCCGCGACCGCGACACACATGGCCTGTTTGAGCGATGTACTATGCAGTGCTGCGCCGCTGCGCCGCTGTGAGGGGAGGGGAGGGGAGGGGAGGGGAGGGGGAGCTGACTCGGTCCGATTCCACATCATCCACTGCAATGCGCACGGGCACGGTGACCAGCGCACAGCCCTACACAGAGGCACAGACGCACACGAACACACACACTGCACACAGACGCACACACACGCAGACGCGACACGCGCGCTTGGCCGTGAGTACGCCGAGTTTACGTGCACGCGGAGCTGCGTCTGACTTCGCCACCCCATCCCCAAACACCGCCGCCGCCGACGCGACACGAAAAAGTACAACAGGCATGAGGAAAAAAGGAATCAAAGCGTTACTGAAAAGTGAAAAAAGAGTAAACTGCTGTTGCTTTTACGCGGCGCGCCGACTCATGGCCTGCCACGGCAAAGCATGGACTCGACACAGGCAGCGAGTGTTGACACTCCGTACCTTTGTAACGAGTTGCGCACATTGCGGCCCGATGCCTGAATGGGACGCGCTTCCCTTCGCGGCCTCGCTTTGCATCCCACAGTAACGAGTCGGGTCGCGTTGCTTCGCGTGGCTTCGCGTTGCAGCGGACCGCGTCGGCAGCCAGGCGCAGCCAGGCCCGGCTCCCATCAATCTGAATCTGAATGGCGACTCGTTACCGCCCTCGTCTTGCCGCGGGAAAAAGCATTGCAGTGAAATGCGCCAAACGAGTCAGCAAACATTTTTCTGAAGATCGCCGCCCACCGACGCGTGGGATCGGGAAATGGTGGCCATACCTCGCACCGCCAGCCCGCCGTGCTGCTCCCGGTCTGCGCTGCGACGCCCTCGCAGTGGGCCAGAAGGCCAGTGGAGGCGGACAAAACTCTGGACGCGCTTTGAGCTCCAGAGTCTCTCGATGGGACTCGAACTGAACGTGTGACCCGAGGGACCCGAGGGAGTGTTTACTCCGGTGAACCTTGTACAGACTACTCCCTATTACGGGGTATTACACTTGTATTACGCATGTATTACGCCTCAATTTCATTGAAAAATGACATTTTTTGATCCTTTGGTCCCAAAATGTATTACTATTACGCGTCCCGACTTTTGTGTACAGGGTATTACGCAAGTGTTTACCCCCTCGGTGTGACCCCACCAATGGATTGCCCTCTGAATGAGGAATCCATTGGTGGGGGCCACACGTTTGTTTCGCGGTCTGTTTAGCGACTCTGGAGCTCAAAGCGCGTCCAGAGTTTTGTGTCCGCCTCCACCGGTCTTCTGGCCCTCTGTGCGGCGGCCCGGGACGCCGCGCTGCCGCCCAGCAGAGTGCCGCGCCCGAACCTGTCTGTCGCCTTGCTAGGACGCCGAAACAAACTTTCGGTTCTCCCTGTTGGCAGTTCTGGGCGGCGTACGTGCCGTGCGAGTCGCAGTACCTCAACGCGGTGCAGCTGACCCTGGAGCAGGTGGACGTCATCAAGCGCGTCATCGCCAAGTACCCGGCGCACCTGCGCGCCGCCACCTCCGCCGACGGTGAGTCAACAAGCACCTATCTTAACTTGGTATCGTCCACAACAACCTATCTATATGCGCTATCGGAGGCAGGTCGGAAAAAAAGAAGGTAGAAAGGTAGAAAAAAAAAAAAAAAGAAAGGCACCCGACGGGGCTGCAGTCTCAGTTGGGCACGCCCGCCCGCCACGCCTGTAGGCACTGTAGCCCCGCCTGGTATGAGGCCTTGAGGACGTCTCCCGGGCCCACCGTTCGCGGTCGCGCGGAGTTTGCCACCAAAACACAGCAACAACTACTTGCTCAAGCGCCGCGAGGCAGCCCGCATATCCACCCCCACGCACACACATACATACACACACACACGCACACACACACACACGCACACACGCACACACGCACACGCACACACACACACACACACACACAGGCCGCGCACGCACACACACACACACACACACAGAGTCACGGCTGATGGGGTGCGCCCCAAAGGCGGCCGCCCCACCGGGCGTACGGCTGGCGGGCGCATACATGTATGCATTTGCTTGTGGCGACGCGATGCGCGATGCTTGCGATGCTCGCGATGCGGGACTGCCAGGTAACCCGTCCGCCCGCCCGTCCGTCAAAGTCTCCTCGGAAGGAGAGCAACGTGGAGGCGGCCGCCACGCCGCGCCACGCCACGCCGTGCCACGCCGTGCCTTGCAGCGAGATGAGCGTCTGGATTGGAGTCAAGCGCTGCCGCCCGCCACCCGCCCCGCCCCGCTTCGCCCCCGCAGAAAATTCAAGTGTTTTTTACCGCCGCTGCTATACGGCG